>NC_064921.1:998817987-999419549 GCF_023897955.1 Schistocerca gregaria
GATTCTCGGTTACACACTCTAAAAAGAATGGGCGTACTAAGAAGCGATTGTCCGGATGGGGCGGAAATCGGTAGATGTGAGGCTACACATTGTAGCGACACCACCATTTAGGATAGGGGAAATTAGTTTTGTGCGATATTCAGAGCACGAGTTACAGACACGTGCGGGCTGGATTGCAGTAAGTTACGCAGATCAGCGGTTGCGAATGCAAATAGAGGCCACAGGGGCGTAGAGCTACTGGAGAGGGCGCACACAGCAGTTTCCACGGCGTGAGTCACAGGCAGAAGAGGGCCACTGGCTAACCAAGTGTTATGCGTACGTGACGCAAAGCGGTGCACTTGGCAAAACAGAGGCACACAGCCGGGTATAAGTTGGAGTCATTTCAAACGCGATTCATTCAAGTATGGCAGCTCTCCTGGACGGCAGGGCGTGTCACACCACCGGCTACACACGGCAACAGATGGGGCGCCAGCGTCCCAGTCCATGGCGGGTCGTTGGTTCGACCCTCTGTGGGCGACGTGGGGTCCGCAGCCAGCCAGAGCGGAACACTCCTTGCCTCCCTACCACGGGCAGTCGTCTCGGATCCTGACACACGACGGAGATTTCCGAGGCCAGGGCTGCAGATATGGACGCCGTATAGCGGGCGCTTGTTCGTCGGCGCAGTCTCAGCCACACCGGTGAGGAGATGGACGCAGCTGGCCGCCCACGGCTCTCACTGAGCTGCACTGACTCGGCAGGGACGCAGACCACCGAGTCAACCGCGGCATCCTGACGACGCTGGACTGCTCTGGCATACAAGGCCGGCTCGACGCAGCGCGTGGCACTCGGTCGCTGGGGGAGTGACCTCAGCATTGCTGGGCCCTGTGAAGCGGGCTGAGATGAACGGACTTTGTAGTGGAAACGAATAAATCATTTGGAAAGTTCTCTCCGAGTTTTAATACAGTACCTCCTGGCACCCATCCACTACATTTGGTGTCAATACGCCACATTTGTTGTCTCATACCACAACAATATAAAGACAAACAACTGACAACTATTTCAGAAGAAACTGGATGATTTATTATAGAAAAAGAGCTTCGCAGATTGAGTAAGTCAATAACGCATCTCTTTTCCTTATGAAAACAGTAATTGGATTTGACATTGATTGATAGTCATTGGACGTTCTCCTGAGGGATATGTGCTACATAATGTCCAATTGATGTGGTTGTTGTTGTTGTTGTCTTCAGTCCTGAGACTGGTTTGATGCAGCTCTCCATGCTACTCTATCCTGTGCAAGCTGCTTCATCTCCCAGTACCTACTGCAACCTACATCCTTCTGAATCTGCTTAGTGTACTCATCTCTCGGTCTCCCTCTACGATTTTTACCCTCCACGCTGCCCTCCAATGCTAAATTTGTGATCCCTTGATGCCTCAAAACATGTCCTACCAACCGATCCCTTCTTCTTGTCAAGTTGTGCCACAAACGTCTCTTCTCCCCAATCCTATTCAATACCTCCTCATTAGTTACGTGCTCTATCCACCTTATCTTCAGTATTCTTCTGTAGCACCACATTTCGAAAGCTTCTATTCTCTTCTTGTCCAAACTAGTTATCGTCCATGTTTCACTTCCATACATGGCTACACTCCAAACAAATACTTTCAGAAACGACTTCCTGATACATAAATCTATATTCGATGTTAACAAATTTCTCTTCTTCAGAAACGCTTTCCTTCCCATTGCCAGTCTACATTTTATATCGTCTCTACTTCGACCATCATCAGTTATTTTGCTCCCCAAATAGCAAAACTCCTTTACTGCTTTAAGTGTCTCATTTCACAATCTAATTCCCTCAGCAGCACCCGACTTAATTCGACTACTTTCCATTATCCTAGTTTTGCTTTTGTTGATGTTCATCATATATCCTCCTTTCAAGACACTATCCATTCCATTCAACTGCTCTCCCAAGTCCTTTGCTGTCTCTGACAGAATTACGATGTCATCGGCGAACCTCAAAGTTTTTATTTCTTCTCCGTGGATTTTAATACCTACTCCAAATTTTTCTTTTGTTTCCTTTACTGCTTGCTCAATATACAGATTGAATAACATCGGGGAGAGGCTACAACCCTGTCTCACTCCTTTCCCAACCACTGCTTCCGTTTCATGCCCCTCGACTCTTATTACTGGCATCTGGTTTCTGTACAAAATATAAATAGCCTTTCGCTCCCTGTATTTTACCCCTGCCACCTTTAGAATTTGAAAAAGAGTATTCCAGTCAACATTGTCAAAAGCTTTCTCTAAGTCTACAAATGCTAGAAACGTAGGTTTGCCTTTTCTTAATCTTTCTTCTAAGATAAGTTGTAAGGTCAGTATTGCCTCACGTGTTCCAACATTTCGACGGAATCCAAACTGATCCTCCCCGAGGTCCGCATCTACCAGTTTTTCCATTCGTCTGTAAAGAATTCGCGTTAGTATTTTGCAGCCGTGGCTTATTAAACTGATAGTTCTGTAATTTTCACATCTGTCAGCACCTGCTTTCTTTGGGATTGGAATTATTATATTCTTCTTGAAGTCTGAGGGTATTTCGCCTGTCTCATACATCTTGCTCACCAGCTGGTAGAGTTTTGTCATGACTGGCTCTCCCAAGGCCGTCAGTAGTTCTAATGGAATGTTGTCTACTCCGGGGGCCTTGTTTCGACTCAGGTCTTTCAGTGCTCTCTCAAACTCTTCACGCGGTATCGTATCTCCCATTTCGTCTTCATCTACATCCTCTTCTATTTCCATAATATTGTCCTCAAGTACATCGCGCTTGTATAAACCTTCTATATACTCCTTCCACCTTTCTGCCTTCCCTTCTTTGCTTAGAACTGGGCTGCCATCTGAGCTCTTGATATTCATACACGTGGTTCTCTTCTCTCCAAAGGTCTCTCTAATTTTCCTGTAGGCAGTATCTATCTTACCCCTAGTGAGATAAGCTTCTACATCCTTACATTTGTCCTCTAGCCATCCCTGTTTAGCCATTTTGCACTTCCTGTCGATCTCATTTTTGAGACGTTTGTATTCCTTTTTGCCTGCTTCATTTACTGCATTTTTATATTTTCTCCTTTCATCAATTAAATTCAATATTTCTTCTGTTACCCAAGGATTTCTAGCAGCCCTCGTCTTTGTACCTACTTTATCCTCTGCTGCCTTCACTACTACATCCCTCAGAGCTACCCATTCTTCTTCTACTGTATTTCTTTCCCCTATTCCTGTCAATTGTTCCCTTATGCTCTCTCTGAAACTCTGTACAACCTCTGGTTCTTTCAGTTTATCCAGGTCCCATCTCCTTAATTTCCCACATTTTTGCAGTTTCTTCAGTTTTAATCTACAGGTCATAACCAATAGATTGTGGTCAGAGTTCACATCTGCCCCTGGAAATGTCTTACAACTTAAAACCTGGTTCCTAAATCTCTGTCTTACCATTATATAATCTATCTGATACCTTTTTGTATCTCCAGGGTTCTTCCACGTATACAACCTTCTTTCATGATTCTTAAACCAAGTGTTAGCTATGATTAAGTTGTGCTCTGTGCAAAATTCTACTAGGCGGCTTCCTCTTTCATTTCTTAGCCCCAATCCATATTCACCTACTATGTTTCCTTCTCTCCCTTTTCCTACACTCGAATTCCAGTCACCCATTACTATTAAATTTTCGTCTCCCTTCACTATCTGAATAATTTCTTTTATTTCATCGTACATTTCTTCAATTTCTTCATCATCTGCAGAGCTAGTTGGCATATAAACTTGTACTACCGTAGTAGGTGTGGGCTTCGTATCTATCTTGGCCACAATAATGCGTTCACTATCCTGTTTGTAGTAGCTTACCCGCATTCGTATTTTCCTATTCATTAATAAACCTACTCCTGCATTACCCCTATTTGATTTTGTGTTTATAACCCTGTAGTCACCTGACCAGAAGTCCTGTTCCTCCTGCCACCAAACTTCACTAATTCCCACTATATCTAACTTTAACCTATCCATTTCCCGTTTTAAATTTTCTAATCTACCTGCCCGATTAAGGGATCTGACATTCCACGCTCCGATCCGTAGAACGCCAGTTTTCTTTCTCCTGATGACGACATCCTCCTGAGTAGTCCCCTCCCGGAGATCCGAATGGGGGACTATTTTACCTCCGGAATATTTTACCCAAGAGGATGCCATCATCATTTAATCATACAGTAAAGCTGCATGTCCTCGGGAAAAATTACGGCTGTAGTTTCCCCTTGCTTTCAGCCGTTCGCAGTACCAGCACAGCAAGGCCGTTTTGGTTAATGTTGCAAGGCCAGATCAGTCAATCATCCAGACTGTTGCCCCTGCAACTACTGAAAAGGCTGCTGCCCCTCTTCAGGTCCAGATGATATACCAATCAGGTTCCTTTCAGAGTATGCGACGAGGACGGCGCTTTGAGTCGAAGGAGATGTCATCTACATCTACATCTACATGACTACTCTGCAATTCACATTTAAGTGCTTGGCAGAGGGTTCATCGAACCACAATCATACTATCTCTCTACTATTCCACTCCCGAACAGCGAGCGGGAAAAACGAACACCTAAACCTTTCTGTTCGAACTCTGATTTCTCTTATTTTATTTTGATGATCATTCCTACCTATGTAGGTTGGGCTCAACAAAATATTTTAGCATTCGGAAGAGAAAGTTGGTGACTGAAATTTCGTAAAAAGCTCTCGCCGCGACGAAAAACGTCTATGCTGTAATGACTTCCATCCCAACTCGTGTATCATATCTGCCACACTCTCTCCTCTGTAACGCGATAATACAAAACGAGCTGCCCTTCTTTGCACCCTCTCGATGTCCTCCGTCAATCCCACCTGGTAAGGATCCCACACCGCGCAGCAATATTCTAACAGAGGACGAACGAGTGTAGTGTAAGCTGTCTCTTAAGTGGACTTGTTGCATCTTCTAAGTGTCCTGCCAATGAAACGCAACCTTTGGCTCGCCTTCCCGACAATATTATCTATGTGGTCCTTCCAACTGAAGTTGTTCGTAATTTTAACACCCAGGTACTTAGTTGAATTGACAGCCTTGAGAATTGTACTATTTATCGAGTAATCGAATTCCAACGGAGTTCTTTTGGAACTCATGTGGATCATCTCACACTTTTCGTTATTTAGCGTCAACTGCCACCTGACACACCATACAGCAATCTTTTCTAAATCGCTTTGCAGCTGATACTGGTCTTCGGATGACCTTACTAGACGGTAAATTACAGCATCATCTGCGAACAGTCTAAGAGAACTGCTCAGATTGTCACCCAGGTCATTTATATAGATCAGGAACAGTAGAGGTCCCAGGACGCTTCCCTGGGGAACACCTGATATCACTTCAGTTTTACTCGATGATTTGCCGTCTATTACTACGAACTGCGACCTTCCTGACAGGAAATCACGAATCCAGTCGCACAACTGAGACGATACCCCATAGCTCCGCAGCTTGATTAGAAGTCGCTTGTGAGGAACGGTGTCAAAAGCTTTCCGGAAATCTAGAAATACGGAATCAACTTGAGATCCCCTGTCGATAGCGGCCATTACTTCGTGCGAATAAAGAGCTAGCTGCGTTGCACAAGAGCGATGTTTTCTGAAGCCATGCTGATTACGTGTCAATAGATCGTTCTCTTCGAGGTGATTCATAATGTTTGAATACAGTATATGCTCCAAAGCCCTACTACAAACCGACGTCAATGATATAGGTCTGTAGTTAAATGGATTACTCCTACTACCCTTCTTGAACACTGGTGCGACCTGCTCAATTTTCCAATCTGTAGGTACAGATCTATCGGTGAGCGAGCGGTTGTATATGAGTGCTAAGTAGGGAGCTATAGTATCAGCGTAATCTGAAAGGATTCTGGATTATTCCATTCGTCTTCCCTGGTGAAGGAATTTCGGAAAACTGCGTTCAATAACTCCGCTTTAGCGGCACAGTCGTCGATAACAGTACCATCGGCACTGCGCAGCGAAGGTATGTCTATGCCGGGAGTGCCAACGATGGAGAACTTTATGAAGGGACGTCGAACAGATGTGCAGAACTATAGACCTATATCTCTAACGTCGATCAGTTGTAGAATTTTGGAACACGTATTATGTTCGAGTATAATGTCTTTTCTGGAGACTAGAAATCTACTCTGTACGAATCAGCATGGGTTTCGAAAAAGACGGTCGTGTGAAACCCAGCTCGCGCTATTCGTCCACGAGACTCAGAGGGCCTTAGACACGGGTTCACAGGTAGATGCCGTGTTTCTTGACTTCCGCAAGGCGTTTGACACAGTTCCCCACAGTCGTTTAATGAACAAAGTAAGAGCATACGGACTATCAGATCAATTGTGTGATTGGATTGAGGAGTTCCTAGATAACAGAACGCAGCATGTCATTCTCAATGGAGAGAAGTCTTCCGAAGTAAGTGTGATTTCAGGTGTGCCGCAGGGGAGTGTCATAGGACTGTTGCTATTCACAATATACATAAATGATCTGGTGGATGATATCCGAAGTTCACTGAGGCTTTTTGCAGATGATGCTGTGGTGTATCGAGAGGTTGCAACAATGGAAAATTGTACTGAAATGCAGGAGGATCTGCAGCGAATTGACGCATGGTGCACGGAATGGCAATTGAATCTCAATGTAGACAAGTGTAATGTGATGCGAATACATAGAAAGATAGGTCCCTTATCATTTAGCTATAAAATAGCAGGTCAGCAAGTGGAAGCAGTTAATTCGATAAATTATCTGGGAGTATGCATTGGGAGTGATTTAAAATGGAATGATCATATAAAGTTGATCGTCGGTAAAGCAGATGCCAGACTGAGATTCATTGGAAGAATCCTAAGGAAATGCAATCCGACAACAAAGGAAGTAGGTTACAGAACGCTTGTTCGCCCAATGCTTGAATACTGCTCAGCAGTGTGGGATCCGCACCAGGTAGGGTTGATAGAAGAGATAGAGAAGATCCAACGGAGAGCAACGCGCTTCGTTACAGGATCATTTAGTAATTGCGAAAGCGTTACGGAGATGATAGATAAACTCCAGTGGAAGACTCTGCAGGAGAGACGCTCAGTAGCTCGGTACGGGCTTTTGTTAAAGTTTCGAGAACATACCTTCACCGAAGAGTCAAGCAGTATATTGCTCCCTCCTACATATATCTCGCGAAGAGACCATGATGATAAAATCAGAGAGATTAGAGCCCACACAGAAGCATACCGACAATCCTTCTTTCCACGTACAATACGAGACTGGAATAGAAGGGAGAACCGATAGAGGTACTCAGGGTACCCTCCGCCACACAACGTCAGGGGGCTTGAGGAGTATGGATGTAGATGTAGATGTAGATGTAGAACCATAATAGCAGACATTTCACAGTTTGTTTAGAAATTAATAGCAGCCAGGTGAATCATGATAGCTCAGAAAGAAACATGTGCATTACCATTGTTTGCACGACGATTCTGATGGTGTAATCAGGTTTTCAATATATTTGTTAGTTTATCTGACGATAAATTATACAAGTAACACTTAACAACGAATTTCTAAAATCTAAAAGGTTCATCCAATTTTGTCGATCTACAAATCTCTATTAGTGTGAACCTATATTGGTATGAATTACAGGCATGTAACTTAAATAGTACATGCGTTATTGGAGGCCAAATTGGCCGATTACTATCGATCGCGTCAGGCCTTAAAAATGAAATGATTTTATGGCATTGTTGGCCGGGAGGGCCCTTGCTGTTTAGTTGACGCCAAGTCGGTGACTTGAGAGTCAATGATGATGAAATGATGATGAAGAACACCCAACACCCAGTCATCACGAGGTAGAGAAAGTCCCTGACCCCGCCGGGAATCGAACCCGCGAGCCCGTGCGCGGGAAGCGAGAACACTACCGGAAGACCAAGAGCTGCGGACAGGCTATAAATACTACACAGTTACACGAAAATATGGTAGCAGCATCCTTATAAATATATTTATTCATCTATGTCTTTGTTTATATCCGATATATACTGTTCCTGAAGAAAGTGGTCAAATATTTACTGTGTTTCAGAAAGCAAAGAGACATTAGGCTGCTGGCCTACCTTTTGCTTCTTTCCTTTTGATATACGCTTACTTAGTTGTTCATGTATTTAATACTGTGTGTTAGAGCGTGTTTATGGTCCAGCCGTAGGAACATTTATTAAATTTCAAGTTACCGAAATGTAAATACAGTATTTCGTATATATTGTGCACTTGTGAGATTTCCGTGGCTTCTACAGTGAAGGCGTAGTGTGCGTTTAGAAGTGAATATCTCGCGAGCTGCGTTGTTGTTCGTAACTAATTACGTGCTGTAGGAATCTATTGTTTCCCTGTTATTCAACTTATATTTTATTTAATTGCGGGACCATCGACACCAGTAAGTGTTTTTGCAGAAATATATATCGCATTCTCAAAAGTACCGGGTGATCAAAAAGTCAGCATAAATTTGAAGACTTAATAAACCACGGAATAATGCAGATACAGAGGTAAAAATTGACACACGTGCTTGGAATAACATGGGGTTTTATTAGAACAAAAAAAAAAACAAAGTATTGCTAGACGCGTGAAAGATGTCTTGCGCGCGTCGTTTGGTGATGATCGTGTGCTCAGCCGCCACTTTCGTCATGCTTGGCCTCCCATGTCCCCAGACCTCACTCCGTGCGATTATTGGCTTTGGGGTTACCTGAAGTCGCAAGTGTATCGTGATCGACCAACATCTCTAGGGATGCTGAAAGACAGCATCCGACGCCAATGCCTCACCATAAGTCCGGACATGCTTTACAGTGCGGTTCACGACATTATTCCTCGACTACAGCTATAGTTGAAGATTGATGATGGACATATTGAGCATTTCCTGTAAAGAACGTCATCGTTGCTTTGTCTTACTTTGTTCTGCTAATTATTGCTATTCTGATCAGATGAAGAGCCATCTGTAGGACATTTTTTGAACGTGTGTATTTTTTTGGTTCTAAGAAAACCCCATGTCATTCCAAGCATGGTTGTCAATTTGTACCTTTCTATCTACATTATTCCGTGATTTATTCAGTTTTCAAATTTATACTGACGTTTTGATCACCCGGTACTTCTGCTATCGTACTCATCATTTAAAGTCGTTAAGACGGTACCAGAACATTTTGTGTAATTGCAATCTTTCATTTATAAATTTCTGTATTAATTCGCAATTGCCGAGTTATAGGAACCTTCGACCATTCAATTCATATGTGATCGTATACCTTAGACTCAGCAGTATTTGGCCTGTAATGCGCCCACTACGTAGCCCAGCCCCTAGACAACGAACCCAGCCAAAGCTCTTAATATTTCCACGCTGAGTCGGAGGGTGCGTAGTGTACTAGGAAAGCACGCAATCTGTACTTCTGTCGATGCATGTGCCCTACCTTCAGTATAATGCTGATCGGGAAATGCGATTATTTATGATATCCTCCAAGTAGTTTACACACGTACAGAAATCTACACACCATTCTCCTCAAGCTGATGCCCCACTTTGTGGGAAAATGTGATAAGAATGGTGGGACACTTTGCGGTATGGGTGTAGGCAGAGAGAAACCTGGTGGGTCTCCAGATAACGCTATCAAGATCGGTCGCTGAGCTTGCAGTGCTAGTAATCGCCGTCGGCGGCGAACCTGAAATCGAGTCCCGGTTCTCAGATCGCGGCGCCTCGCTGTTCACTGGGTCTTTACTTTACTGTCGGCCGTTGAGCTCCGTCTCTATCGCTTTCCTTCGCTCCGGCTCGGGTCGCATTACGGACGACAAGGCAACTCGACCCCTGCCCGTATCGGAGTTTGCGAAAGAAGAGGCGCGAGAAATGGGCCGGTGAAATATTCATGGCCGCCCCCGCCGCCCCCGCCGCCGCCGCTCCCTAGAGGGTCGTTATGATGCGTCAGCAGCGTAGCGTGTCGATGGGGCGGCGATAGTAGGTCACTAATGACGTGACCCGGACACGAAACACGGAACTCGGAACATACGTTCTAGCTGCCTGTTTTTTTTTTTTTTACTTCTTCCTATATACAATCACTGCTCACACTGTACTTCAGAACACGCAGAACCACTCTTTCGAAGGAAGGGTGTGTTGTTCCTGGGAACAGGTCTAACAGTGGCAGTACGGCGGGTGTAACTGAACCAGTCATACAATTTCTCGAAGTGAATCCGATAAAGATTGTGACTTACAGTACAACATTTTGCTAGGTTTCTCGGTGTTCGTAACCTTTCGTGGAGTAATACTAAGCATGATTGGTTTTGTAAGGTACTGTCGTGCATCTTACGGTTAACAAGTGCTATACTTCAATGTACTGATTCCTTTATTGAACTGGAATTACCACGCCAACCTATTTCTATGGAATTAGAGGGTGGCACATATTGCATTTACCACTTTCAAATTATAACAAAAATATGGTGGATGCGAGTACCGTTTTAAAACAGTTAGGAATTGAAATTACTACAGTATGTAACACGTATCGGTAGACCTCACTACGACTTTGAAACAATTTGCCAGTTTTTCCTTGTTGGACTGCTGAAAGCATCGGAGGAAGCCTTTCCTAAACGCGTTAACATATCCCACGTGCTGGCACTTAATTCAAGTTGAGTATTGTGTCTTATGGTCGTCTGTTGTCTGCAAACGATTGGCAAAGATCTTTTCAGTGACATACAATAGAGGAAGCAATCCGGTCTTGTTAAATCTGCGGACGCGTTGGCCGTACTAAATCGCCAAAGCGCAACATCACACGGTATGGAAACGATTGTCAGAATACAGACGTACTTCGGCGTGCTGGGTGAGCCATTACACCATGCTGCTGATTCAAATGTTATTCACCAACCATTTTCCTTGCACTTTAATTGTGACGATGTTCTGCAACGTTCTGCAATAGTGGTCGGCATTCACTTGCGCTGCTCTTCCAGAGCATCCTAAATAAAGTAACAGAGACCAGTAATCCCAAATCCCACTCGTGACGACTGCTTCTCTTACGACAACTCCTGAACTGCTCTGGAGTCTTTCATGTAAACATCGTGGATTTATCGAGACCAGTACCAGAAAGTTTGCTTATAAACGTATCTAGTGAAAATGAAATGAAATGGTGTGTGACGAGGGCCTCCCGTCGGGTAGACCGTTCGCCTGGTGCAAGTCTTTCGATTTGACGCCGCTTCGGCGACTTGCGCGTCGATGGGAATGACATGATGATGATTAGGACAATACAACACCCAGTCCCTAAGCAGAGAAAAATCTCCGACCCAGCCGGGAATAGAACCCAGGCCCTTCGGATTGACAGTCAGTCGCGCTGATCACTCAGCCACCGGGGGCGGACAACGTATTTAGTAATGAAGCGGTTTCCTCCATCTAACAGCAACTTTTTGGAGAAACAAAAATTCTAGGTTAATCATTGCAAGAATCACAGTACAGTTAGCCAGTCAGTTTTGACAATAAGTGTTTCTCAACTCTTGACGTGCAGTTAATACTGATGAAACAACAAATCATCTATGAAGTTGTACGTCATGACAGTGGTAAGGTTTGTGTATGCCACCGAAAAACGTCTGGGACTGCGTTCAAAAGATACCTGTACTCGTTATGCCGGCCGCGGTGGTCTCGCGATTCTAGGCTCTCAGTCCGGAACCGCGGGACTGCTACGGTCGCAGTTTCGAATCCTGCCTCGGGCATGGCTGTGTGTGATGTTCTTAGGTTTGTTAGGTTTAAGTAGTTCTAAGTTCTAGGGGACTGATGACCACAGATGTTAAGTCCCATAGTGCTCAGAGCCATTTGAACCATTTTTTTTTTTTTGTACTCGTTATAATTTTTCACGCGTTCATACTCTTCTTCCCCGGTCTGGTGATTGCTTCTTGAAAACACTACGTGGGGCCCTCCTTAACGGCAAGAATCATGCATCTGAAGTTTCTTTATTGTCATTTATGCCTTTCTTCTTTCGTTTGTTTTAAAGTTCTCATCATGTCTCTTGATTTATTTTCCAAAATACAAATTAATATTAGACTGTTAGTGACCTTGACTGTGGAATGCTACGATGCATGATTTCTACACGAGTAAATAAAATAAATAAATGAATCTTAAAAGAACTACTATATGCATCATCTGTTTATACCTCAGTTTTCAGTGTCCATTAAAACTTCGTCGAACATTTTTTATGTTTTCCGTTGCCTTTAATGCGATGTAAGACAACAGATAAACTGGAATCGTGTACGTTGCTACAGCTGATTTCTGCCATGTACTTATTTTTTAGCTTTAAATGTTTGTAAACGGTTCTGACCAAGAAATATACTGGGCAGTCAATGTTAAATATGCAAGACAAGTGTGTGTGGGGGGGGGGGGGGAGGAGGAGGGGGGTGCGGGGGGGGGGGGGGGTTAGGGGGAGAACGGTGTTCTGAACATGTAATTGCCGTAAATGAACGTTGAATTATGTTCTACACTGTTTGTTAGGTATGGAGATCTGCGTCAGACACAATTGTTCCCAATCATGGTCAGAATGTCCCATGTGCCTAAGTTGCGCTAATTCAGCTTAGGGCCTCCGCTGACCATGGTTCAGGATATAATAGTTCTTCCACTTCGACTGTGCCTGAAGAGAGTAGGGTACGTCAGAACATGACAATGGGTGACGAGATGGGTCATCAATACCTAGCGACAAACATATAATTCGCATGACAGTGATTGACGGTGGAGGAGGAGGTTGGCATACGCCCGAACTATAATCCATCACCCACTGGGACGAGCATAATTTCTCAACACGAGACAGACCTTTAAGTTGTTGTCAGTATTTCAGCCCGTACTTTCATTTCGTTGTTTAAGCGCGACACGGTTAGGGCTAGAGCCGTAATAACTATTGTCATACAAAGAAAAGGTAGATATTTGTAGCGGCTGTGCAGTTCTTGTCGTCCTAACTACCAAGGAGACCATACGGCAATTCAGTTTTTGTACTTTTTTATATTTATGGTTCGCGAAGCTCAGAACTCAGGTATCAATCAGCCGAAGCAGCTCAATGTAACTCTAAAACGCTTTCTAAAATCAGGTTTGAAGTGTTCCGTCCATGTTTTAATAAGCTAGCTTTAATCGGCAATAGGTGGATTCGAAATTTAAACACAAAGATGCACATCCAACGAACATTTTTGTGAAGAATAAAATACATAAGGGGCGAAAAAGGTATCTTGTCTTCTTTTAATGTAAACAATCTTCATTAAAGATCTTTTATGAGAGATCGGTCATTAAGAAGTTATATTTGCAATGAAAACTGGACTTTTGTGTGGAATATGTAATTATGAATAATAAGATGCAAATTATTTATAAAAACGACATTTTGATATATGTTCATTAACATATATTTGACGAATTTTGTATTTAAATGACGCAGTATTCGAAATGAAGGGAAAAAGAAACGAAACAGAAAGATCAAAACTAGAAGCGATCCACCATTTAGCAGTCTATAGCGCTACCTGTTTTTTCCCGTCTTTATGTATTTTACGATTCACTGAAACGTTTCCTGGAACACGTACCTTTGCTTGAATCCAAGCCTGGTTTCACTCATTGCTAGCGAACACTCAACCACAGTGTCAAGCTACATCAAATTACTGAAGATGGTCAGGAGACATCAAAGTCGATTTCCTCCAGAATTTTTGAGAGTTTATAACGCCAGACGCAGTTTCCTTGTAACTGAACCTTAAGTTCTGATACGTGAAAGCCACGTATAACACTACATAACTAAATTATGTTTTTGGATAGGCTCCACCTTTAGGAAAACAAAATTTTGTTTCTTAACCTAAACATGTTTCACTGCAGTTGCAGTATATTCAGTGGGCTATTATTTTATGGCTGTTAAAGATAAAGAATGTTCTTTATTGTTTGTATACATGTAACTATTAGTTTTTAAATTGTAATTACTGATACTTGAAAAAACACATAAATTATGAATTCATACCTTTTTACCACGTGGTGTGGTTTTTCTGATGTATCGTGTTTCTACAGTGACTGTTTTGTTCCACAGTTTGTCATCTGCAACCACTTACACCTTAAAGTAGATAAACTGTTTACGTCAAAATTACGATTTGAAAATTGTTATTTCTGTGCCTGAAATTAATTAATTCTATGTGTGTTTGTCTATCTACATTATGTTCCACTTACATTTTCTTTTTCCCTCGTGTTCATCACTGTCGAACACTATATACTGACTGTCGCTGACACTGTCACTGTTTCACTGTTTACCAGCTGTAAAAACAAACATGGCGGATAGTGGAACAGTTGAAGGTGTAAAAATAAGATGGCTGACGGTGGAACAGTTGAAGGCGTTTCTGGCGGTTGTTCTGAATTTTTCACAGGTGTGTGCATTTTTGTTTGGGTGTGTGGGGGGGGGGGGGGGGGGAGGGGTGAGATTCGGGGAGGGTGGGAGCTGTATAGGCTTGTCTTGTCTAATAATTCTTTGAGGGCAGAGAACAGAGTTCCACTGCAGAGGGCTGTGTATTCATTTATCACTATTATCCTTCCACTATGGCTTTTAGTATCTGATAATTTTCTTCAATTAATAGTTTTTGTGGGCAGCTGTTCCTGCATTTGAGAATTTTCAAATCAGCATTGATGTTTGTTGGGCTACGTTGTTTGTCCATAAGGTGTTCAGCAAATGTGGAAAGTCAGCTATTACTTTTTAATGCTCTTCTGTGTATCTGGTATTAAAGTTTCTGCATGTCTGCCCTAATAGCTAGCTAGCGTTACCCTCTGTGAGGATTTGCAGTTGTTTGACCGTGTGTTTGCCTAATGAATAGAGGATATCGAACATTAATGTCGTATCTATAGTAATTAATAGAAAACTGAAAGGCTTTATTTTGGAAGTAATGAAAATAGTGAAGTTCAAGTGAATGAAATAACAAACGGTCGCCTGCCTAATTAGGCATAATAAGTTGAAACATTAAGTGTAAAGGAAAATGAATCTGACTTGTTAAAGTGACTTTCATTAATACTCCTTCTGAATATTGCAATGAGTAAACACGAATACCGCACGAACTGAGTAGTGGGTAGCAGTGGTTACCATTTACACAAATCAGTAATAATAGGAAGTTAAATGATATTTCACTCATAGTAATAATAGTTACTATCTCAACCATTGACCAGTTCAGCAGTAAGATGTTATTCAAGACATCAAGAAACCAAAATTGGTCATGACAAGAGCCCCGGTTTAACTAACATACGAACACCACAAATGAAGTTAAATGAAACTACATAAACACTTTTATACTCTCACAGTTCCGGAAATGCGTCATATTTCTTTAACAAGTGCAATATTCAGTTTATCTGTCTTGTAATATAAAAGAATATTGTGGTGACCCATAAACTGACACTGTCCTTACAGGCAAATTCTGTGACTATTTCAGAAACAAATTTGCCATTTGTCAATATTGGTTTCCAACGCCACTTGAAATAATTTATACGTTCATACTTTAAAGCAAGTAGTTCAAATATTAAGTCAAATTAACTTCAGAAAATAGTTCATAGTAATGATCAAAGCAAAATTACTTTCATATACGTTCAATTTGTGTGCCTTTCTCACTACCTGTGAAGCGGGTAATTTAACTAGCAACATTTATACACTTTGACACTGACCTTTGGCATATTTACTGTAGAAACAAATCAATAGTTATTCAGAAACAGGATACTTGGACTTCTGCACGTTTAGGATGGGACCCTGCGTTGGTTTCATGATTAGGACAAAAACAGTTCAAATGCGAATTTTTTTAAAATGTGTATGAAATCTTATGGGACTTAACTACTAAGGGCAGCAGTCCCTAAGCTTACACACTACTTAGTCTAAATTATCCTAAGGACAAACACACACACCCATGCCCGAGGGAGGACTCGAACCTCCGCTGGGACCAGCCGCACAGTTCAAATAGCTCTGAGCACTATGGGACTTAACATCTGAGGTCATCAGTCCCGTAGAACTTAGAACTACTTAAACCTAAGTAACCTAAGGACATCACACACATCCATGCTCGAGGCAGGATTTGAAACTGCGACCGTAGCGGTCGCGCGGTTCCAGACTGTAGCACCTAGAACCGATCGGCCACACGGGGTGGCTGATCAGGACAATTTTACGTCTCACACACATGTTTATATCTCTCGAATCGTTACTGTAAACCACTCACTCGAACATACTCGTCCATACTATGATACCTACCTGAGTTCCTGAAGCAGGCGGAGCAGTGGCGCAATAGTGCTGGCAAGCACGTCGCGGCTATCTGGTCTCACACTATTGATGTTGAATGCTCTTTATAAATTCTTTTTGGCGACGTGTTATCCTCGTTTTAGAGCCATTCCATAATGACAAGAGCACCATATGACAGTGGAAACCACATCCTAGGCAATTTCAAGATAAATTGGCTATGAAATGCCCCATTTGGCACCCTCTATGTTAACCGTACAAAGGCTAGCCACTGACAGCGTAACGTTCTCACCCAGTAGCCACCCAGATCGACCGCCAAAACCACCTTTTACCGCGCGCCAGGCCACTTCTGTAGCGGAAGGGGTACCCTACACCTTTTATACTATACGATACAAATTCGCTAAGCATTAACCAGCGTTCAAAGTACAAATTCTCTTTTTGAACGTACTATATTTTATAAAGTTTCATTATTTTTATTTTTATACATTATTTTAGTTTTAATATGGAGATGATTCGATACGATACCTGCTGCAAAATATTAACATGAGCGAATGTATCACTTGCAAAGTTTCGATCAAAAAGGAATTTGTATCGAGAGTACCCGACGCACAGAAGTATCGACAGATCTTCCCTCTCCCTAGTCACAGGTCTGCTGTGGTTCGTATTGGATCATTTCTGTTACAAATATACCGACGACATGTGTCACACTGTTGTTTATGATTCGACTATGGCGGCTCAATAACAAAACAAAAACACATTTTGTTTCCAGTGCCGTAGGGCAGGAATAAGAGGAGCTACTTGAATTTACATTATTTACGACGCGTAGCGTTTCCTAAATTCGCTTTTGCTCACGCTCCGGATCGTTACAGCAGTGAAATACGACGACCCCCCGAAGAATAAGCCGCGGCGGTCGTTCCTGCTTGTGCCTGGATGGCTGTACAGCGATCCAACTTCGCTGCGAGTTTCATTGAGGCGTTCAGTTTTATAGCCGCACCCGGAAGCGCCTCGTGGGGTGGGGTCTCGCTGTTATGACCATGTTCTCCCAGGACGTCGTATCGCCCTGTCACAGCGGCGCAGCCATATTCGCTCACGTACGTTGTACCGACCGGCACTGTCGCTTATCGAAAAATCATCACCTCATCCAACATTCAGGGAAACGTTTGGTGTGCCACTTCTGTGCGCATGTCCGCTCTGTGACATTTTATGAATCGTGTAAAAAAAAAAAAAAGTTAGTACCCAATATCATATTCGAGAGACAAAGGTGTTACGGGTGTTTTCTTTGCTCTGTACAATGTTGAGTCATACACCAGTGGCCATTAAAATTGCTACACCACGAAGATGTCGTGCTACAGACGCGGAATTTAACCGAGATCAAGAAGATGCTGTCACATGCAAATGATTAGTTTTTCAGAGCATTCACACAAGGTTGGCGCCGGTGGCGACGCCTACAACGTGCTGACATGAGGAAAGTTTCCAACAGATTTCTCATACACAAACAGCAGTTGACCACCGTTGCCTGGTGAAACTTTGTTGTGATGCCTCGTGTAAGGAGGAGAAATGTGTACCATTACGTTTCCGGCATTGATAAAGGTTGGATTATAGCCTATCGCGATTGCGGTTTATCGTATCGCGACACTGCTGCTCGCGTTGTTCGAGATCCAAAGACTGTTAGCAGAATATGGAATCGCTGGGTTCAGGAGGGTAATACGGCACGCAGTGCTGGATCCCAACGGCCTAGTATCGCTAGCAGTCGAGATGACAGGTATCTTATCCGCATGGCTCTAACGGATCGTGCAGCAACGTCTCGATCCCTGAGTCAACAGGTGAGGACGTTTGCAAGACAACAACCATCTGCACGAACAGTTCGATGAAGTTTGCAGCAGCATGGACTATAAGCTCGGAGACCATGCCTGCGGTTACCCTTGACGCTGCATCACAGACAGGAGCCTCTGCGATGGTGTACTCAACGACGAACCTGGGTGCACAAATGACAAAACGTCATTTTTTCGGATGAATTCAGGTTCTGTTTCCAGCATCATGATGGTCGCATCCGTGTTTGGCGACATTGCGGTGAACGCACATTGGAAGCGTGTATTCGTCTCCGCCACACTGGCGTATCACCTGACGTGATGGTATGGGGTGCCATTGGTTATACATCTCGGTCACCTCTTGTTCGCATTGACGGCACTTTGAATAGTGGACGTTACATTTCAGATCTGTTTCGACCCGTGGCTCTACCCTTCATTCAATCCCTGCGAGACTCTACATTTCAGCAGGATATTGCACGACCGCATATTGTAGGTCCTGTTGGGTCTTTCTGGATACAGAATATGTTCGACTGCTGCCCTGGCCAGCACATTCTCCAGATCTCTCACCAATTCAGAACGTCTGGTCAATAGTGGCCGAGCAACTGGCTCGTCACAATACGCCTGTCACTACTCCTGATGAACTGTGATATCGTGTCGAAGCTGCATGGGGAGCTGTATCGGTACACGCCATCCAAGCTCTGTTTGACTCAATGCCCAGGCGTATCATGGCTGTCATAACGGCCAGAGGTGGTTGTTCTGGGTACTGATTTCTCAGGATCTATGTTCCCAAATTGCGTGAAAATGTAATCACATGTCAGTTCCAGTATAATATATTTGTCGAATGAATACCCGTTTATCATCTGCATTTCTTCTTGGTGTAGCAATGTTAATCGCCTGATGTGTATTATTGCAACTTCAGGAGCAACAAGAAAATTAACTCGGTTGATCTCTTAAATTTCCAGGTAAAATTCGATGGCTCAAATTTACAACAAATTTACAACTTCTTCTATTTCTACAATAACGTTTGTTACACTTGGTCGTCTGTTTCAGTTGTTGTGTGCACTTAGGAATTGTACAGTGTTAACAGACAGATAATTGTCTTTTTTAGTTGTTTTAGGCAATAGGATCTGCTGTCAGTTAACATTATCAGTAACCAGTAAACACGATACCACGACGACAGTTACCTTGCAGGCGTCACGTTTCTGGATCAGCCGACTTAGCTGTCCCAAAGCATTCGAATTCCGAAAGGTGTCTCCAGTTTAAGCTATGCATTAACTACTGCTATAGAGCCTAACATTACGACGTTAACAGGCTGAGAGCAATTTCCAAATTGCTTCATATTGACAGGCCTCATATTTCCATTTTCTGTTGTATGTAGGCTGTTCAAGTTTTTATATTTGTAACGCCACGTAGCGCTCTGTATGAAAATCACTGGCTGTGCTGTGTGCAGTCTGTTGCTGGTTAGCTTTGTTGTAATATTCGCTATTGTAGTGTTGGGCAGTTGGCTTTTAACAGCGCGTAGCGTTGCTCAGTTGGAGGTGAGCCGCCAGCAGTGGTAGATGTGGGGAGAGAAATGACGGAGTTCTGAGAGCGGATGATCTGGACGTGTGCCCATCAGAGACACAGTAAATTTGTAAGACTGGATGTCATGAACTGCTACATATATTATGAATTTTGAACACTTGTAAGGTAAATACATCGTTTGTTCTCTATCAGAATCTTTCATTTGCTAACTATGCCTATCAGTAGTTAGTGCCTTCAGTAGTCTGAATCTTTTATTTAGCTGGCAGTAGTGGCGCTCGCTGTATTGCAGGAGTTCGAGTAACGAAGTTTTTTGTGAGGTAAGTGATTTGTGAAAGGTATAGGTTAATGTTAGTCAGGGCCATTCTTTTGTAGGGATTATTAAAAGTCAGATTGTGTGACAGTTTAGTGTTGATCAGAGTAGGTAAAGTGCGAAATGTCTGAGTACGTTCAGTTTTGCTCAGATGCTTGAAAATCAAATAATGTGAGAGGTTTATCTGTATAGTAATTAATAAGTTTTCTACGGGGACGTTTCACTGTTTTTGATAGGTTACGTTCTCTCTTAGGGAACGTCTGACGTCAACCGCACGCTTTCGCAAGAGACCCGGAGCACTCAGCAATGCTTCCGACGATTGTGTTATAACATTACATGAGTACGTACAATATAGGCGGACCTACTGAGCACAGGGGAGTCGAAACAAGTAATGACCCATGACGTCATATCAACCTGAGATAGTTTAATACATGTAATTCATTTAAAAATTTTATTGATTATTTACAGAGTAAAGAATTTAATTAGGTACAACATTTAATTGGTAATGAGTATTAATGAGATAGATATAAATATGTTTTGACGTAGCAAATCACTTTGTTGCATTATGCATGATATGTATTCTCTTTGTAAGAACAAAACTTCCGTGTTGCTCGAGTGAACGATCAAGTAGTTGCCGAGTGCGGATCTTGTGTAATTTTCATGAATGGGCATAGCATTGTTAGTTTACAACCCGGAGTTGATTTAAAAATTATATTATGGAACCACGGCCCGACTTTGGTGCAAAAAAATCGCGCGTGAATTCTCAAATATCGGCGCACAGTTTATGATATGCGTCTGGATATCGTGTGCGATTCAGTAACATTAACCACAATTTACAGACATTAGCTTGATAATAACTACGTAATCGTTTTGACGCTTAAAGCAAGCGCGAAGCGATTTACTGTCGGAATACGACAAATATTAATCATTGTATAGTCAGCTTGTTGATACGTTGCTTAGCAATTCATAAACGGACAGTGATAGAATTTATTGAAACGATCTTTTAAGTATCAATGACCACTAAATACACATCAGAAACTAATTACGCTAACTGTGACTTCTGGATTGGACGAGTTTTTTTTATTTCAGCTAATTGGTATTAATACACTTTTTTTGAGGTTGAAACTTCTTCACTGGTGTCGCGCTCATTCAGTTCAATAGAACGATAGATAGTACTAGCTACGCTACTATTTATAGTTTTAAAAGAAAAACGAGCACATACTTTTTTTCCTTTTGAGAAATATTCGTACTTCAGTCATCAGTGTCCTCAAACCAGAGGCACGAGTGATGCTCCTTCGCAGCATTACGATATCGTGAACCACCACACACATGTGCCCCTTCTCACTACATTTCTGCATTGAAAACCGCGGTACGAAGAAGGAGGAAAGAAGAGGAAAGATCTGAAAGAAATGGAGCAAAGAGAAAAGGGGGGTCACAGTGTGTCTGAGTGGTCACACTGCTGTCACATTGATAGAAAGTTTTTGGTGTTCTGTTTTGAAGATCCGACGTATGATCCCGCTGTGCGTTTTGTGTCTGGAACATCTCACTTACACACCTGTAATATTTGCATCTCGCCGTGTACCGAACCTAGGACAACTGATGGCCTCCAGAAACTGGAACATATCACTAGTGAATAGCCAGTGCGAGTGAAATGAAGGAAATTAAGGAGCTAAAACATACCCCCCTCATCTTACACTGACTTGGGATTCGACTCTTAACTTGTTCACATCTAACTGACTATTGGAAGCTATTGAGAGGACATTAGGTCCGTGAATCTTTCACATATAGGAACAATGACTAACTCTCAAAATAGTGAGGGGCAGACACAAAAAGGAAACTTTCTGAGTGGCATCAACAGTTAACCACAATCTGCTAGGAGTCAAAGCACACGGAGATGATGGCTCAATCGTCGAAATATTTCGAGCACTTATGGAATTGTCCATTTGCGTAGCGCAATGGGAACATTATATTGATTATTATTATTGTTTCTTTTCTCAGACGTTATGTCTGGTCATAAATGGAAAGTGACGTGGACCTTCATCAAGCGTAACTTCTTTTTAACTGTACGGTATATCTTACAGTGCTTTTAGGAACTTTCGGGTAACTGAACATGTATCAATAATGACAGATTTCTGTAGTTGTATATATGAGTTTGGATGTAGCTGTATTGCGTTGATGTACTGGTGGATATTGTGTGGTATGACTCCTGGAGTTGATAGTATAATTGGTATAATGTCAACTTTATCCTGATGCCACATGTCCTTGACTTCCTCAGTCAGTTGGATGTATTTTTCAATTTTTCCTCCTGTTTTCTTCTGTGTATTTGTTGTGTTGGATATGGATATTTCGATTAGTTTCGTTAATTTCTTCTTTTTTATTGGTGAGTATGATATCAGGTTTGTTATGTGGTGTTGTTTTATCTGTTATAATGGTTCTGTTCCAGTATAATTTGTATGCATCATTCTCCAGTACATTTTGTGGTGCATACTTGTATGTGGGAACGTATTGTTTTATTAGTTTAAGTTATATGGCAAGTTGTTGATGTATTATATTGCTACATTGTCATGTCTTCTGGTGTATTCTGTGTTTGCTAGTATTGTACATCCACTTGTGATGTGATGTACTGTTTCTATTTGTTGTTTGCAAAGTCTGAATTTATCTGTTGTGGTTAAAATGGTTCAAATGGCTCTGAGCACTATGGGACTTAACATCTGTGGTCATCAGTCCCCTAGAGCTTAGAACTACTTAAACCTAACTAACCTAAGGACATCACACACATCCATGCCCGAGGCAGGATTCGAACCTGCGACCGTAGCAGTCGCGCGGTTCCGGATCTGTTGTGGTATTGTGATCTTTAATAATATGCTTGCTGTAATACCTGGTGTTTATTGTTTGATCCTGTATTGGAATCATGAATCCTTCCGTCTCACTGTGTGTATTGCCTTTTCTTAGCCATGTGTTTGACGCGTATTGATCGATCTGTGGCTGTGTTGGATGATATGGGTGCTTGCCATGTAGTGTTTTCTTTTTTCAATTTCCTTTCTTCGTATCCGTTGATGTTATGTGATCTAAAGGGTAGTAGAAGTGGTTATGAAATTGCAATGGTGTAGGCGATGTAAGTATATAAGTGATTGCTTTGGGTATTTTGCTAGTTTCGGCTCATTATAGAAAGAATTTTCTTCAATTGTCTACCTGTTCATAATGTGGTTTTTTTATGTCGATAAATCCTCTTCCTGCTTAATGTGAATCTTTCTGTTGCTGAATGTATTTGATGTATTCCATATTTGTGGCATTGTGATCGTGTAAGTGTATTGAGTGCTTGTAGGTCTGTGTTACTCCATTTCACTACTATAAATGAGAAGGTCAATATTGGTATGGCATAGGTATTTATAGCTTTTGTCTTGTTTCTTGCTGTCAATTCTGTTTTCAGTATTTTTGTTAGTCTTTGTCTATATTTTTCTTTTAGTTCTTCTTTAATATTTGTATTATCTATCCCTATTTTCTGTCTGTATCCTAGATATTTATAGGCATCTGTTTTCCATCGCTTCTATGCAGTCGCTGTGGTTATCCAATATGTAATCTTTTTGTTTAGTGTGTTTTCCCTTGACTATACTATTTTTCATACCTTTTTCTGTTCCAAAAGCCATATTTATATCATTGCTGAATACTTCTGTTACCTTTAGTAATTGGTTGAGTTCTTGATTTGTGGCTTCCAGTAGTTTTAGATCATCCATGTATAGCCAATGTGTTATTTTGTGTTGGTATGTTCCAGTAATATTATATCCATAATTTGTATTATTTAGCATGTTGGATAGTGGGTTTGGAGAAAGGCAGAACCAGAAAGGACTTAATGAGTCTCCTTGGTATATTCCACGCTTAATCTGTATTGACTGTGATGTGATATTAAGTGTAACACGTGTTAAGTTCGGCTCGCGAAATTTAGTCGAATTCGAAGGTGTTCTCGCAGGTGGTGTTGTCTAGTACAAGTGGAAATCGTGTAAACAACAGTGTTCTGTGCAGTAGTGATATTTTTTTCTGTGCTCCGCCAATATCTGCGAGAAAATGGTAAACAGAAGAATCAACAGCAGCGCGTCCAGCAGCGGGGAAGCAGCAGGTGCGGCGGGCCTGCTCCTGGCGGAAGGTGCGGCCGCGGCTCCCGGTATAGCGGAGTTGGTTCGCTCTGAGGTAAACGCTGCGCTTCGCGATAAAAACAATCTCGATCTGATAGCAGGCACCATATCAGATACTGTAACGGCAGCAGTATTGGCCAAAATGCGTGAAACTGTTGAGGCCAATACTGCCGAAATTACAGCACTAAAAAAGTCTGTGTCTGAATACGAGAAAAAGGCACGAGAGTTGGAAGTGAAACTATCTGCCGCCACAGACGAGCTAGAACAGTACCAAAGGCGAAATAGTCTACGACTGTTTGGAGTAGCAGAAAATAAAGAAGAAGACACGGACAACCTGCTTATACAGGTTGCGCGTGAAAAATTAGGCGTCGAAGTGACCAAGGCAGACATTGACAGGAGCCACCGGGTGGGACGAAAACTACCAGGTGCTACCAAACCTCGTCCAATAATTATTAAATTTGTGTCGTACCGAAAAAGGGCTGAGATCTTTACCCAGAAGAAGAAGTTAGCAAGGACAGGGATTACAATAAGGGAAGATCTGACACACGAGCGGCTAAAGATTTTAAACAGTGCCATATCCCATTTCGGTCTTCAGAATGTGTGGACTCAGGATGGCAGAGTAATCATTAAGACTGCAGCTGGAAAGAAGACAGTCACAAACATGACAGAACTAAATAGTATTAAGTGAACCTACTCGAGCCAAAAGTCAAACTTAACACCATTTTCAAATTTTAACAGTCCTATACTCAGATATAGTCTTGTAATTGTATTAACTTTTTAATTATTTGTACCTTCAACTAATTGTTTTTGTAACTTATTAACTTTTCAATTATTTGTACCTTCAACTAATTGTTTTTGTAACTGTATTAACTTTTTATTATTTTTGTGTCTTTAGCTGTAGCCATTGCTTAGTTTTAGTTACTGCTAATACTTTTTTCATTTTCTCAGTTTATTCTCCTCCATTCTGTAATAGTTCTATTGCAATTATTTGTCTCTCCTTTAGTTCATTAGTCAACCATCTCTTCGGTTTAAATTGTGCATAACAAAAATTACTATCAGTATCACTTTAGCAAATTTCAATTTAATTCTAGCTTCCTACGATACTCTATTAAATATTAAGCTTTCTTCTCTCTGCTGGAAGCATCGGCCTCTTAAATCACTCCTCTTTCCCTTATTTCCACCCTAAGCTGTTTCAAATACTCTAATTACACTTTTCCTCTTACGACATAGGATACTCAGTGACACACAGCTGTCACCATTTTGGTCATATTCTCCCTGCACCGAATACCACTAATCCATTTTCTATACTCCCGCAACCTCAGGAAATCTCTTGCAGTCGCTTTTCTTTCGGCTCTCGCGGAGTCACAAACAGGGCGCGCAAAATCTCGGACACCCCTGGAATATGTCACTTGGCGGAAACACCGGTCAGTGCCCCTCGCGGCAGGTAGTGCCTAACAAAGGGACAAACCAGTCTGCCACCCTACTCCAGGCTGCTCAGCGGAACGCGTCCGAGCTTTTAGCAGCTCACTGCAACATTCAGTCTTTACCTGCGCATTACGAAGAACTTAGCCTCCTCTTCCACCAACTAAACTACCACGTAATCCTCTTATCCGAAACGTGGTTGAAACCACACATATCCTCTGCATCTATTCATCTCCCAGGGTACACATTTCTTAGGGCAGACAGATCAAAAAAGCGAGGTGGCGGGGTCGGCGCATATATACGAACAGATCTCAAAGCGAAAGTCTTATGTACGTCAAATCCTGCTGAAGAAAAAGAGGCTGAATTCATGTTCATTGAAATAAATATACAAAGTCGGAAATTCTTGACTGGCGTCGTGTACAAGCCGCCAAAAATAAGCTCAATGAGTTCCTTCCAGTCGGAATTACATTCACTTCAGTGTCAATACGAACATGTCATCGTAATGGGTGACTTGAACATAGACCTGCTAAGAGACACTCCCTCCGCAATAAACCTAAGAAGATTGTTTAGTTGCAATAGCATGAACATTCTTCCATTACAACCTACACACCATACGGCGCACAGTCATACTCTTATAGACGTGATCGCAACGAAACAGACTGACAAAGTAAGAGATGTTGGTCAATCATCGGCCCCTGGCCTCTCAGCACATGATGTAATATTCCTGGCCTACTCTGTGCAGCCCCCAAGGATCAAATCGCGTTACATAACTTGTAGGAACATGAAACGTATTGACCTTGACGCTCTAACAGCCGATTGCTCAGAAATCTCATGGCATCAAATAATCAGAGAACCTACAATCGACGGCAAAATTAATGAACTTGGTGATAAACTCACTGCCCTCTATGACAAACATGCACCTGTGCGCACAGTCCGTGTAAGAAAATCTCCTGCTCCATGGCTGACAGCTGAATTACGTCAAATGATGACTAATAGGGATGCTGCCCACAGGCGTTTCAAGGCAGATCCGAAACCCGAACGTTTTGAAGAATATAGAAAGCTACGGAACAGAGTGAAACAATGCATTCGCAATGCCAAAATCAGGCACGCTCGCTCCCTCGTATGCAGCGATTTGACACCCACGACTCTATGGAAGAATCTCCGTAGCTTGGGTGTCGGAAAGGCAAAATCGGAAACTACTTTTCATGTGTCAGCTAACGAATTAAATGAATTCTTCTCTGCACCTCTGAATACCAGCACGGCTGATGATTTCCGTCCACAAGAATCCCCAAACAGGATAACTAACAACGATACCCTTCATCTAAAACATGTAACAACAAATACGGCAAGAAAAGCAATAATGAGAATCTCTTCTGATGCAATAGGCAACGACAGTATCGGTATAACCATGATTAAGAATGTTGCCGATATATTAGTACCTGTCTTAACTGACATATTTAATTTTTCCCTCGTGAACGGAATATACCCCACTGCATGGAAAAGAAGCATAATTCGACCCATCCCTAAGGTCGAAAACCCGCAACTGCCTAGTGATTACCGACCAATTAGCATACTGCCTGCTGTTTCCAAAGCACTGGAATATATTGTTCATGACCAAATCACTGAACACTTGCATGAATTCAGTCTATATGACAAATTTCAATCTGGTTTCCGTAAACATCACAGCACAAACACTGCTCTAATTAAAGTAACTGATGACCTGAAATATGCCATCGACAATCGAAAGGCAACAATATTGACGCTACTGGACTTCAGCAAAGCTTTTGACACTGTTAACTTTGACATATTACTCAGAAAAATGCAACAGCTTAATTTCTCTGATAGTGCAATGAGATGGTTTGAAAGCTACTTAAAAGACAGACAGCAATGTGTTGTCTGCGCAAATGAAAAATCTTCCTGGAAACATGTTTCTTCGGGAGTGCCACAAGGATCAGTCTTAGGACCACTTTTGTTTTCTTTATATGTCAACGATATTTCGTCGGTTTTGTCCTCCTGTAAACATCATTTCTATGCCGACGACCTCCAGCTCTATCTCAGCGTCAGACCTGAAGACGTAAACACTGCAATCGCTCTGATGAATGATGATCTGTCTTCAGTAGTGACATGGGCGAAAAACCTGGGGCTTAAATTAAATGCAAAAAAGACGCAAGTAATCTTAATAGCCCATCAGAAATTAATAAGTTCAGATTTCCGCGAACGGCTACCTCCTATTGTGCTCGAAGGTACTCCAATACCATATCAGAAAACAGTGAAGAACTTGGGTGTAACTTTGGACGAGCATCTCAACTGGGCGGAGAATACAGTCGCAGTGTGCCGAAAAACGTCTGCTTGTCTCTATGCTCTCAAAAAGTTTCGGAACATATTCCCACAGGACTTGAAACGCCAGCTCGTGCAAGCACTCGTTCTACCGAACCTCCACTATTGTGATGTGATTCAACAAGGCATGAGTAGTGAAAACAAAAGACGGCTAGAGCTAACCATGAATGCCTGTGTGCGTTACACCTGCAACATTCGCCGATATGATCATGTTAGTGCTTCATACTCCGAGCTAGGGTGGCTGCGGCCGGACAAACTGCGTGACTACCACACTCTATGTCTACTTCACCGACTCCTCATCGCGCAAGCACCCCAGTACCTAGCTTCAGAGATTAAAATCCTGTCATACCATCATAATCGAAACACGAGGTCACTCTTATCTGGTATCCTAACTGTGCCCACTCACAAAACAAAAACTTTTGCAAACTCCTTCTCAGTTGCCGCTGTCCGCCTCTGGAACAAACTGCCCCTTACCTTGAGGAAAATTCAATCTCCTGTTGCTTTTAAGAAGAAGTTGAAGCATTTCCTACTATCATCCGCATAAAATTCTCCACAAAATTAATGTGCAAGGCAAATCCTCTCATCTGTCAAATAGCAAAGCTAGTGTCTCCTATCTTGCTCCTGAGATGCCTTCCTCTTCATCTATCTCTATTAGACATGCAGTCTCCTTTTCCTTTATATTTTCCTTAATTATGTTTCATCATGTCTCTCTATTCTTCTCCTCGCTTCACCATGAGTCTCCCTCATACTCCCTGCTGCCAGCACTCCTATCTTAAATCTTTCTCTTCAATAATGTATTTTTCGAGGTGTACCTTTCTAATTGTTTATCTCACTTTTTGTATTAGATGTAGTTTAACATGCCTACTGAAACATATGACTGTAAAATAAGTAGAATGCCTGGTTAGATGTAAGAGAGGGCCTGATGGCCCTAATCTTGCCAGGTTAAATAAATAAATAAATAAATAAATAAAAAATAAATATTATTTTAATTTGTTTGGATATTGTGGTTTTCCAAGTTTTCATTACTATGTTTAGGAACTGTATGAATTTGGTATCTACTTTGTATATTTCCAATATTTGTAGTAACCATGAGTGGGGTACACTATCAAAAGCTTTTTGGTAATCAATGTATGTGTAGTGTAGCAACCTTTGTTTAGTTTTAGCTTGATATGTCACATCTGCATCTATTATGAGCTGCTCTTTACATCCTCGTGCTCCTTTGCAATAGCCTTTTTGTTCCTCACTTATAATTTTGTTCTGTGTTGTATGTGTCATTAATTTCTGTGTAATTACTGAAGTTAATATTTTGTATATTGTTGGTAGGCATGCTATGGGGCGATACATAGCTGGGTTTGCTGTGTCTGCTTGATCTTTAGGTTTCAGGTACATTATTCCATGTGTATCAGGTAATGTGTATGGGTCTGCAATATAACTATTAAATAATTTAGTTAGATGTGAATGTGTTGAGGTGAACTTCTTTAGCCAGAAATTTGGTATTTTATCTTTTCCAGGGGCTTTCCAATTGTGCGGAAAATTAATTGCTCGGGTGACTTCATGTTGCAATACTATCACTTCAGACATTTGTGGTATCATCTTGTATGTGTCTGTTTCTGCTTGTATCCACCGTGCATGCCTGTTATGTTGTATCGGGTTAGACCATATGTTGCTCCAGAAGTGTTCCATGTCTGTTATGTTTGTTAGATTGTGTATCTTAATGTGTATTTTATCTATTGTCTGGTAAAAAAATTTTTGGTTTGTGTTGAATGTTTGGTTATGTTTCCTTATATTTTCACTTTTTTCGTATCTTGTAAGTCGTTTGGCCAATGCCTGTAATTTATGCTTCTTTGCATCTAATTGCTCTATCGCTTCATGTTGTGAGATTTTACCTAACATTTTTCATTTTTGTCTGATATTTCATTTCTTATAAATTGTGTTAGTTGTCTGATGTCTTTTCTCAGTTTTTCTATTCTGATCTGTAGCCTGTGTTGCCATGCTGGTTTTGTGGGTTTCTTCTGTGTGTTGGTTGATTCTGATCTCTGCCTAGTGTGTACATTTAGTGTAGTGAGTGCTCCTATATAAGCCAGTAGTTGTAACTCTTCCGTAGTTGTGTTTTCATTTATTTTGTTGTGTATGATTGTGTTGATAGTTGTTATTGTTGTTTCGACTTGTGGGTTATTTGGTGGTCTATGCAAGAATGGTCTAAAGTCTGTATTTGTGTCTTTGTATTCTATATATGTCAGCTGAAATTTTTCTTCTATATCTAGGATGTGTGTCACTTCGTGTTCTATTTGTGCTTGTTCTGGTGGCTGTCTTAAGATTTCGTGTTCCTCTGATTGTTTAATTAATGTGTGTTGTTTTTTTTGTTTGATCTGGGATGTTTGAGTCTATTACTGAATTTCCTTCTTCTTCTGATTGCACATTATTTTGTTCCAGTATTTGTTGTACTTGTTTTCTGATGTGTTCAAATTCTGACTGTGGTATCCTGTTATTTTTGATCATTACACAGATCTGTTTAGCTAGTCGTTGTTCTGTTAAAAATTTTAATTCTGGGTATCTGGTAATAAATGTTGTGAATACTTGTGATCTGTATCCAGTTGTGTTGGTTCCTAGGTTTGCTGCTTGGTAATAACAGAACATGTGTGTCGGTTAACTTCATCTGACCATCTCATCCTCTGTCTTTGATTTCCTTCTAGGGTGGTTGCAGGAAGCATATCCTGCAAAACACCTCTATTTGGATTTAAATTGTTTTTCAGTTGGCTAACAGTGTCGTTACCATTGTGGGCGGGCATAGGATTCAAACACCGTCCCCGACCATGACGGCGCTTGTCCGAGGCTTCTTTAGTTCTGTCCTGAACTAACTAATCACACTAAAAGGGAGGTTAGCCCTATCAGTGGTTTGTTCTTTTCGTCGCCTTTTACGACTGGCAGAACATACCGGAGGCCTATTCTTTTCCCGCGCGTCCACGGGGTTTATTATTATTATTATTATTATTATTAGGTTGTTAGGAAGTATTTTCAACAAAAGATTTTGCAATTAAGCAACAGTTTCAATAGGTTTGGGGCCTTCAAATCGAGGAGTACATGTATTCATACAGTCCCTTGAGGGGGTTGTTACAAACTAACAACAGGAACAGCTTATATGATACCAGTACTCTAATCCTACTTAAGACAGAATTTAGTGGGTGAAACAAATTTGCTAACATAATTCTTTCGATCCCAAGCACAACGATAACTATGGTCTTGCGTTTACTTGTAGAGTGTAGTGACAGGAAATGGGGAGCAACATTCTAAACTACAGTGATGCATTTACTATATAGGACTCCAATACCGCAACCCGTTTTTTTCAAAAAGAAAAACTAGAACATGGATTCAAACAACAAAACATTCATTTAAAACAACTCTACATAACAGTTCCTAAATAATGGGCGATACATCGTCCAGTTAATAACGAAAGATACGCCACCAAAACATACGAAATGTATGAAAAATGTTAGGAGACTGGTTGTTTTAAATGCCAGAGTTTTTAGTTATTAATTTGTTCCTTGCAACATCAGTATAGTGCTCTTCAAAGTATTTCCCTTCGGCAGCTATATAACGGCGGAGTCGTTGTTTTCAGTCTTGGCAGCAGCGCTGAAGGGCCTTTAACATGTCGGTCACATTCTTTTTCTTGTTCTCCAGAGTCCCAAAATGACGCCCTTTTAAGACGTTTCTCAGAAGTCACACGGACAAAGATCAGGGACAGGAGCGAGAAAGGGGGGGGGGGGGGACGCTGTGGAACAACAGGAATACCTTTTGAGATCAAAAATGTCGAGCTGGAAACGGCCGTGTGACATCGTGCTTTGTCGTCATACAGCGTCTACATGTACAATCTCACTGATTCACCCTTTTCCTGAGCCTTTCAAGGATATTTTTGTAAAACACTTGGTTGACAGCATGTGTTGGAGGAACAAGTGCCTTGTCCACGGTGCCCTACAGTCAAAAAAGCAAATGAACTTTGTTTTGATCTTCGTTTCGCTCATTCGAGCTGTTTTGGTCGAGGACATGTCTCAGTGTGACACTCTCCAATTTGTAGTATTGTTTCAGGATCGTATTCAAAAATCCTAGATTCATGACATGTGATTACGGGACTGAGCCACTCGTTGTCATGGCTATCCTCTCAAGAAGACCAAGGCACACATTTCTTCCAGTCTCGTTCTGCTCAGTTGTGAGGTTTTTCAGCACCACTTTGGCACAAACTATTCTGATGGGCAAAACGTTGGTAAAAATTTGATGTACGGAGAAACTATTTAAGTTTAGAAGGTCACCTATCATCCTTATTGTTAAACGTCGGTGTGATTTCACAACAGTTCTACTTTTTCGTCGGTTTTTGAAAGTCTCCCTGAGCGGGATTCATCTTCCATGTGTGCTCGGTGCTACAAAAATGATTTCTGCCAGTGAAAAACTTGTGCACTTAATAAGAAAAATTCCTCAAAATGATTTCTGCCAACGAAAAACATGCGCTCTTGATAACAAATGTTCCTCACAGACCTGTTTCAACTTTTCAAAGCTCAAATTCGCGGATTCACAAATTTCAATACAAAACCTAGTGGCATTACACTGCTCTAAATTCCGCTGTTCCATTTTCCTAACACACAACAAAAACACCCTGATGGTGCTCTCAAAAATGACATGATGGTTGTACGGAGCTGAAACTAGGTCTGTGCATATGGAAGGGATGAAAACTCCGGTCTCCTCAACTAGAACAACAAACGTTGCCAGGTCGCTGGCAGGGTTGTCACTCATTATTTTTCTCATACAGGAAACTTTTTCACGACAAGAATCTTATGAGGTTTTAGATTTCTCGATCAGACGACCACGTAACACAAGAATAGGAAGGAAAACAGCTACTGTATCTTACATGGTGTTGAGTGCATCTGAATGCGATTATAACACACGGTTCGCCACACAGGGGACAACAGGAAATAGATCAATTAAGTTGGTAATTTATACATCACTAGCAAGGAAGATCCACTGTGTATCTAATACAGAAAACAGTAGACACTATGAAAGAATTTAATTGACGCCTAACTACACTCAAGTGGTTGGTGAAACAAAGTCGCTAATCAGAATCCCTTGACGCAATAAGCTATCCAGAATACTGAATCACTGTCAAAACACAATACGTGAGGCACGCATTCCACAAATGTAAATTGTAATAACTGAATTATTCATGAACTTGCCCTCTCACAATCTCGATAAGAAAACCACATGGACTCCTTTATGAGCGATTTTCAATGATTCAGTATTCACGTAATATCATGAGGTATCCACAGAAAAGTTTCTACATTTTACTTGATTTTCACCCAATGCCTCAGCACAAGCAGCATGTTCCAGTGTACCCGACCACCCCGCCGACTTCTTCGAGAGTGTTTGCCCCACCTCAGCCCTTGTTCTCTAATGGTACCCACTTCAGCCGGAGAGCGCCGCTCAGTCAGCAACCTTAGCTCAAGGAACTACCCAGATTCCCAGTGAATGTGTGTGCAAAACAGAGCTAGAGACACACTGCGAGCTACTTTAAACTAGTGGCAGGATGTTTCTAAACATCAGTAGAACGAAAAACCAGTCGTAGTTGCAAATTTTTACTGTTTACTCATTCGATGACTAGTTGCGGGTAGAGACCCGTTTTCATATAATCAGAACAGAGTCAAAAATGGCATTTCCGAAAGTGTAAAAATGTGCTGTGCCATTTTAGACATTGTTAAGATAATTTGAAAGTAGGTCTCGACCTGAAACTAGTCATAAAATGAATAAAAATTAAAAATTTGCAGCTTGGACTGGTTTTTCGTTCTACTGATTAACAGAAGTTGATGACCCAAGCTGCTCAAGAATGCTGGATGTCCGTTGTTTCCAAGAATAGCTAGGGGATTCTAGCCATTGTTGTTGTCTTGAGACAGCAAAAGCACGAATTCAGTTTTGCAAAACATCAGTCACTTCATCAGCTAATTTCGTCTACTTCACCTTTTCTGAGTGCGACGACATAATACAGATTAAGTATGATGCGTTCTGGCATGTTAATAGCCGATTCATTTCAAGAAGCCATTAATCAGCTACTAGCGAAGAACCGTAGATTACATTCCTTCATGACTAAAGACCCGTGACGACAGGCTGTTGTCTACAGTAGATGTTAAGCCCATCACACGTTTCTATGGAAGAAACGCTGAAGCTAATCGACGTCAGTTTCCAATCATGTGAAGCCAAAATTTTTCTGATAGTCCAGTTTCTATAGGTTAAAGAGAAGCAGTTGCTAGAATTTAACCCAAGGAAATACTGTCCGTTGGTGTTAAGAAACGCCGGCCGCGGTGGCCGAGCGGTTCCAGGCGCTTCAGTCCGGAACCGCACGACTGCTAAGGTCGCAGGTTCGAATCCTGCCCCAGGCATGGATGTGTGTGATGTCCTTAGGTTAGTTAGCTTTAAGTAGTTCTACGTTCTAGGGCGCTGATGGCATCAGATGTTAAGTCCCATAGAGCTCAGAGCCATTTGAACCACCACATGTGACAATTGAGAAACACGTGTGCTGGTCGGGCGATGCCCTGACGGATGAATCGACACCTTTTGGGGAGGGCGATGGCTTCTCCTGAACGTGTTGACTTCATGGTCATTGCTTCTTCTGCTTTGTCCGCTGTTTGGCAGTGTATAACTCTTCTAAACTAAACTAAGTTTCTCATTTAGTTTCTCATTTCTACTTCACTTCACATTGGTTTCACTAATGTATTTACCTATCTTAAGTACCACTCAACACGGTGACCTATTACACCGTACAGCAACCGCAGTCAATCCATACATGCTAGCAAAGTATGATACTTGTTATGTTACGTTGGCGCACAAAACGTAAGGATGAAAGTAACATTTGGGATGAAGATAAATGTCATTGTCAGATATGCAGTACTGTCATTCATCATTACGGAAATATTCGTAATTACAGACGTTATATTATGGCCACATCTAAAGAAGACGGTAGTTTACAAACAATTTTGATTCAGTGTTGCACAGAATTTAAACACCGTAACTACACGGCACGAGGGTCAGTTCATCCTGAAGGCGCATTGTGGGCCAACTCGGTTCCAAACCTGGACAGAAGAGAAGAAAGAGCTGAGCGTTGATGATTTTACTCCGGCTAAATCTTGCGTGCATAATTGCCAAATACTACGATGTCATTTCAATCTCAAGGCGATATGATACATACTTTGACGGTTCACGATAAACAATGAATTAGACAAAGACACATTTTTCGAATATGGTTTGTGTGGCCTATTTAATAGATCACATTTATCATGCCTAGTTGTCAGGATAAGATAAGATGGGCAGCACTATAGAAGGTAGGGACATTTTTAAACGTTTTGATGACGTATATCGAGTTAAAACTAAAGTACTACCAACATTATCCGAACTTGTTGACTACACTTGTAAATGGTTACCCTAAATTATTACTTGCATAAATAATGTCATTGGAGTTTTCTGTAGTGTTCTTGTGAAGCTATTCGGAACTGAGATAACAATTGTTTTCTCAAATTGCCAAACAGTTTTTTTTACAAGATTAAAATTTCCTCGTGTAGTACTGTACTTTTTCCCCAAAATGCTGCAAAACTATTCGAATTTTGTAGAGAGAAGTCTAGATCTAAAACACATATATCCATCAGATCCATCTATCTGTCAGATTTCATTTTTCTATATTTCCGAAAAGCATTTGACACGGTGCTCCACGGCACACTGTTAACGAAGGTACAAGCATGCGGAGTAGTTTCCCAGGTAAGTGAGTTGGTCGAAGACTTTTACAGTAATAAAAACTCCATATGCTTTCCCCGACGACCAGTGTTCATCAGAGACAGGGATATCGTCGGAAGTGAACCAGGCAAGTGTGATAGGCACGCTGTTATTTTCTGTATGTATCAATGATATTGGCTGACAGGGTGAGCAGGAATCTGCAGTTGCTTGCTGATGATGCTGTGGTGTGCGGAAAGATGTCGAAGGTGAGTGAATGCAGGATGACGCAAGATGACTTAGACGAAATTTCTAATTGATGCTATGAGTGGCACTTGGTTCTAAACGTAGAAAAATGAAGGTTATGGGTTTGAGTAGGAAAAACAAACGCGTAAATTTCGGATATTGCATTAGTACTACTTGACACTGTCGCGTTGTTTAAATAGCCGGGAGTAGCGTTGCAGAGCCATATGGTATGGAACGAGGCTGTGAGGACAGTGGTAGGGAACGCGAATGGTCGACTTCGGATTATTGGCAGAATTTTAGGAAAATGTGGTTCACCTGTAAAGGAGACCCCTTGTAGCATCATAGTGTGACCTATTCTCGAGTAGTGGTCGAGTCTTTGGGATCCACACCAGGTCATATTAAACGAAGACATCGAAGCAATTGTTACCGGTAGGGTCGAAGAACACGCAAGTTCTACGGAGATACTTCGGGAACTCAAATGGGATTCCCTAGAGTCATGGCCGGTGGGAGTGGCCGCGCGGTTCTATGCGCTGTATTCTGGAACCGAGCGATCGTTTCGGTCGCAGGTTCGAATCCTGCCTCGGGCATAGATTTGTGTGCTGTCCTTAGGTTAGTTATTTTTAAGTAGTTCTACGTTCTAAGGGACTGATGACCTCAGATGTGGAGTACTATAGTGCTCAGAGCCATTTGAACCATTTTTGAGTCGACATCAGACCTCACCAAATATCAGTCCTCATAGTTTTGAAGCACGGTTATACTATAAACGAATCTCCTTTGCCGTTTGTTCGTCTATCTGAAGATGCGTAGGAAACTCTAAATAGTGATACCTGGCGTTACCGAAAAGATTTTACTGGTAAATAGTCCAGTGAAAAAGCGATGCATGTTCTATTCCATTGGTTTCTGACGTCGTCGGATCCATTCGCCTCGAGAGTCCAGAAAATGGTGGAAGATAAACAGATGTCACTCGAAGTAAAACATCTGCTTCTCGAACCATCTCCCAGTTAACCACTCGAGCTGGCCTTTCTGAAAGCAGTAACACACAAGCGACGAATGTGACTATGATTTCGACTGATAAATGTAAGATATCGAGTAAAACATTTCAGTACACTTCGACTACTAATTCATTATCAGTGGCCTCGCAGTACATTGTACCCCACGTTCGCTCGAATTCTCTAAATTTATAATTTTGATCCTCTAAATTGGATCAACTGTACTGAATTTTGTAATTCTTACATCTGAATCTAATCTACGACCCAAAGAATCAAAAAAAGAACAGAATTTTTTAGTACAGGGTGATTAAAAAACCAAATTCAGCTGTCTGTTACAGACAAACTATGAAAGATAACGGCAGTCCATTTCATTCCGCACACGAATAAAAATGTCTCTGTTTATTGAATCTATAGCTTCTACAGTTCGATTTCTCAGATGTGTAAGAGTAGCTGCGATAAGCCGGTTAAAATGGTTCAAATGGCTCTGAGCACTATGGGACTTAACTTCCGAGGTCAACAGTCCCCTAGAGCTTAGAACTACTTAAACCTAACTAACCTAAGGACATCACACACATCCATGCCCGAGGCAGGATGCGAACCTGTGACCGTAGCGGACATGCGGGTCCAGACTAGCGCCTAGAACCGCGCGGCCACTCTGGCCGGCCGATAAGCGGGGCAAAGCAATGCAAGACCATAGAAAAAAAAATCGGAAGGTGTGAGGTCTGGTGACCTGGAAGACCAAAAACTATGAACGAGATCTTGTTGTCCACCTCTTGAAATCCTACGACGCTAGATAGAGTTGTTAAGACGACGCGCACCTCAACGTGAAAGTGAGATGGGGAGCCGTCATACGTAAAAATGAAGTTATTGGCATCTTCGTGAAGCTGAGGAAACAGACAGCTTCGTAACATGTCTAGGTATGACATTCCCGTCACAGGTTCCTCCGCAAAAAAGAAAGGTCCATAAAATTTGTGAACAGAAACGACACAAAACACACTCACTTTCGAAGATTCACTTTCATGTTGGACGACTCCAGCATGATTTTGAGACCTCCAAATTCTTACATTATGGCGGTTTATTTTTCCCGATACACGAAACTTCGATTAGTCGGAGGAGGTGAGTCGTTCGGGAAAAGAGTCCTCTGCCATATCCTGGAGAACTGAAATTTGTACCGTCTGTTTTGATCGACCGGACAGAATTTCTGCACAAACTGTAACTTATAAGGGCGTCATGTGCAGACGTCCTTTCAGAAACCATCACACCGTTGTTTGAGGAAGTTGAAGTTCCTGAGCCGCCCGTATTATGGACTTCCAAGGGCTACGTGGGAAAGTATATCGTTTCTGGATGAGGTATCGAATATACTGCTTCCCCCTACTTATACCTCCCGTGGAGATCACGAATGTAAAATTAGAGAGATTCGAGCGCGCATGGAGGCTTGCAGACAGTCGTTCTTCCCGCGAACCATACGCGACTGGAACAGAAAAGGGAGGTAATGACAGTGGCAGGTAAAGTGCCTTCCGCCACACACCGTTGGGTGGCTTGCGGAGTATGAATGTAGATGTAGATGTAGATACGTTCGACATTTTCATCACACGTGTGCGGCCGTGACTGCTCTTCTCTTTGCATATGATACCATTTTCCTAGAATTTCGTATGCCAGTCATAAATCTCGCGGCTTCTTGCTGAATCGACGGCGGAAGGCAAATTGCACTTCAACAACTGATTGACTTCGTTCAAATTCCAACACACAAAATGATTTATCTTGTGGTGTGGTCATCACGTTGCTACAAACAACAGCACAGCCGTATCAAAACGTTGAAGCTTCCACTAGCCAGTGACATGCGCAATATCTTTCCATCTTCTGTAGTTTGTCTGTAATATACAACTGAAATCTGTTCTTTCTCTTTGAATCATCCTGTATTTTATATCCATTTTTCTATTATGTCCAGGTTTTTTACCGAGAGGCGCGATACAGTTTGTCAACCAGCAGCTTCAGTGCGACAGCGAGCTTCGGTGATGCTTCTATTATGTCCAGGTTTTTTACCGAGAGGCGCGATACAGTTTGTCTACCAGCAGCTTCAGTGCGACAGCGAGCTTCGGTGATGCTTACGCTCGTGAATGTGTATGGGCGTGTCCAACTGTCGACACGCCGGTCGTAAGCATACTAGTACGTATCGTGTCCTTAGTTTTGCAACAGTACAGACAGAAAGACTGAAAAAACTTTTGATTATTATGACGTACACTACAGGATCAAAAGTATCCGGACACCCCGAAAAACATACTTTTTTTCAAATATTAGGTGCACCGTGCTGCCACCTACTGCCAGGTACTCCATATCAGTGACCTCAGTTCTCATTAGACATCGTGAGAGAGCAGAATGGAACGCTCCACGGAACTCACGGACTTTGAAGGTTGTCAGGTGATTGGGTGTCACTTGTGTCATACGTCTGTACGCGAGATTTCCACACTCCTAAACTTCCCTAGATCCACTGTTTCCGATGTGACACTGGAGTGGAAACGCGAAGGGACACGTTCAGCACTAAAGCGCACAGGCTGGCCTCGTCTGTTGACTGACAGAGACCGCCGACAGTTGAAGAGGGTCGTAATGTGTAATAGGCAGACACCTATCCAGACCATCACACAGGAATTCCAAACTGCATCAGGATCCACTGCAAGAACTATGTCAGTTAGGCGTGAGGTCAGAAAACTTGGATTTCGTGGTCGAGAGCCTGCTCATAAGCCACACATCACACAGGTAAATGACAAACGACGACGCGCTTGGTGTAAGGTGCGTAAACATTGGACGATAGAACAGTGGAAGAACGTTGTGTGGAGTGAAGAATCACGGTGCCCGATGTGGAGATCCGATGCCAGGGTGTTGGTATGGCGAACGCCCGGTGAACATCATCTACATGGTTCAAATGGGTCTAAGTACTATGCGACTTAACATCTGATGTCATCAGTCCCCTAGACTTAGAACTACTGAAACCTAACTAACCTAAGGACATCACACACATCCATGCCCGAGGTGGGATTCGAACCTGCTACCGCAGCAGCAGCGTGGTTTCGGACTGAAGCGCCTAGAACCCCCCGGCGCAAACATCATCTGCCAGCATGTGTAGTTCCAACAGTAAAATTCGGAGGTGGTTGTGTTAAGATGTGGTCGTGTTGTTCATGGAGGGGGCTTGAACCCCTTGTTGTTCTGCGTGGCACTATCACAGCACAGGCCTACATTGATATTTTAAGCACCTTCTTGCTGCCCACCGTTTAGGAGCAATTCGGGGATGGCGACTGCATCTTTCAACACGTCGAGAACCTGTTCAGAATGCACAGCCTGTGGCGGAGAGGTTACACGACAATAACATTCCTGTAATGACTAGTCTGCACAGAGTCCTGACCTGAATCCTATAGAACACCTTTGGGAAGTTTTGGAACGCGGGCTTCGTGCCAGGCCTCACGGACCGACATCGATACCTCTCCTCAGCGCAGCACTCCGGGAAGAATGGGCTCCTATTCTCCAAGAAACCTTCTAGCATCTGATTGAACGTATGCCTGCAAGAGTGGAAACTGTCATCAAAGCTAAGGGTGGGCCAACACCATATTGAATTCCAGCATAACCGATGGAGGGCACCACAATTTGTAAGTCATTTTCAGCTCGGATACTTTTCATCACGTAGTGTATGTGTACTTAAGTTGCAACTGCTTGTTTAGCAGGAAAACTCGGAAATAATCGTATTTTACGTTTGAATTACAGAAACGACCGTAGAAGCACCACGTGAAAAGAAAATGTTCTTTCTCGTAATTAATTTTGATGGTCATTAACCGAACGTCCGTAACTGTCATGAAGTACGTGTATCGCGATATCACATTTATTATATACCATAGAGTTGAGATAATTTGAAAGTAGGTCTCGACCTGAAAGTAGTCATCAAATGAATAAAAACTAAAAATTTGCAGCTTGGACTGGTTTTTCGTTGTACTGATTAACAGAAGTTGATGACCCAAACTACTCTGGGATGCTGGATGTCCGTTGTTTCCAAGAATAGCTAGGGGATTCTAGCCATTGTTGTTGTCTTGAGACAGCAAAAGCATGAATTCAGTTCTGCAAAACATCAGTCACTTCATCAGCTAATTTCGTCTACTTCACCTTTTCTGAGTGCAATGACATAATACAGATTAAGTGTGATGCGTTCTGGCATGTTAATAGCCGATTCATTTCAAGAAGCCATTAATCAGCTACTAGCGGAGAACCATAGATTACTTTCCTTTATGACTAAAGACCCGTGTCGACAGGCTGTTGTCTACAGTAGATGTTAAGCCCATCACACGTTTCTATGGAAGAGACGCTAAAGCTAATCGACGTCAGTTTCCCAGAGTGTGAAGCCAAAATTTTTCTGATAGTCCAGTTTTTATAGGTTAAAGAGAAGCAGTGGCTAGAATTTAACCCAAGGAAATACCGTCCGTTGGTGTTAAGCAACGCCGGCCGCGGTGGCCGAGCGGTTCTAGGCGCTTCAGTCCGGAACCGCACGACTGCTAAGGTCGCAGGTTCGAATACTGCCCCGGGCATGGATGTGTGTGATGTCCTTAGGATAGTTAGCTTTAAGTAGTTCTACGTTCTAGGGGACTGATGGCATCAGATGTTAAGTTCCATAGAGCTCAGAGCCATTTGAACATTTGTTAATTGTGTGTGTGTGTGTGTGTGTGTGTGTGTGTGTGTGTGTGTGTGTGTATGTGTTTGTGTGAAACCTTATGGGACTTAACTGCTAAGGTCATCAGTCGCTAAGCATACACACTACATAACCTAAATTATCCTAAGGACAAACACACACACACCCATGCCGGAAGCAGCCGCACAGTTCATGACTGCAGCACCTGAGACTGCTCGGCTAATCGCGTGCGGCATTTGTAAAGTAACAGCCAAATGTGTCATTTCATAATTGAGTACCGTAAATGAATTACCTCCTAATAAGAACAAGGAAGTTACGAAACGCACATGCGAGGAAATAATCTTATATACAATTTCTTACATAATATTATTATATCAAATAACTGATAAAAAGGGCCAGTTTAAAATTATAGCAACAACAATAAATGTCACCAATGGGAACAACAAAATGTTCTTCAACACATATATTGTTTGAACATTAAATTAGATACAGCCCTGTGCCGTGCGCACGTTTTTAATTTCGCGTAATTCAAGCCGATTTGGAATCCCTCTAGACGCAAGAGCACTTGGAGTGTTACTGTCGCCGGTAGAAGTCGGGGAAGAATGTAGTTACGGGCTACGACGATCTAGAGAAGAGGAGAGAGTGATACGGGAGACGTAGAGCGCAAGTGAAGCGGGCTGTTGTTGTGGGCAAGCATCTGCCGACGTCCGTTGGCAACAGTGGTGCCTTTGCTCACTGCGGGTTTGAAGGGCCGAGTTTTGGTCGCAGCCGTGAATGTGGCTCGTTAAAAACCACTTCGGCAAGACGCTCAGTATTTGGCGTGTCCTCCACTATTGATGTTGCAAGCAGCTTGTGTCTATTGTGGTGTCGGGTTGGAGTCCGGTGTGACCTTTGCAAGCACTGGACGCTGTGGTGCCTGCTGTATGATACTCGTGGGTTACCGACTACGAGTAATGTCCGTTACATCCTACTGTCGGCGTCCTCTAAGCAAACGTTCACGCATGGGCACTGGATTTTACGAGAAATCGCGGCGAGCGTACGATTAATGTGCAAGTCACTAGTTGTCGTGTGGTGCCTATTTTGACTCCGTAGCCTGGTCGCGTGTTGTTATGTAGATCAATGGCTTACTTATGTAGGTTTTCCCTGGTACTCCGTGAGTCCATTTCTGTCAATGTGTGTGGGCTCGTGGCTGTCACTATCGCAAAATGATTTTATAATTTAAGGGTATAGAATGCAGATGCAATTCTTCTGATTAGGAATTTGCGGCGCGGCACGTTCATTTTAATGCCCTGCCCGTGTCCGGCAATGTTCATTTGTCAAGCTGAAGCTGTAGTAGAAAATACTAGACCACTTCTGTCTATTTTAGGTCGCAACATACATAGGATTGTCCAGTAAACGGGATGTGGCTAGCTACTGAAATAAAAGCTTTAACTTGGCAATGTAAAGTTGCAGGTGTATTTTTACGATAAAGGTCAAGTTAGTACTCCCAAGTCCGTGCTAAGTGGCAACACAATGTAAAGTTCACCCGCACACCACAATCACAAACGTAGCCAGTTTATGGTATTTAAACCCGCTACCGAAGATACAGAGTTCACCGGATCGTTCAAATATTGTGCACTCTGCTCTACACGTAATACTTGTTCCAGTCTTAGATCGCACAACACGCCATGCGGTTTCAAATAACAGTCAAAAGCAATAATTTTGGTATTCCGTAACGAAATTCCAACCGACTTCCACAGTACCGTTCACTTACATACACTTTGTACTACTTCGAGAACTCGTAATAAGCATTTTTAGGCGATTTTACAGTAATTTCGTCGGAGCTGGTTTCAATGACACGTTACTAGTTCGAACCCTCAGCCCCAACCCCCCCTAAATCACACCAAAGGCTTTGTTCCCCATTGGGGCGAGCCTGCAATTTTCTGATTGGCTGATATGACAAACAGGAAATCAGGTTGCAGTATTATCCCTCGCTAACCCGCGCTTTACTTCGATGACCAATAATAGTAAAACATTTCTTTCTATTGCTAAACAAATAAATTTAGAAAAGTACTGATACGTCCCCTTAGAAAAATTATACAAGACTGTGCTTAAACTGACACACAATATTTTAAGCGCAACGCAGTCTGACTTACAAAAATCCCTAAAAAAGAATGGCCCTGACTAACATTAACCTATACCTTTCACATATCACTTACCTCACCAAAAATCTTCGTTACTCGAACTACTGCAATACAGCGAGCGCCACTACTGCCAGCTAAATAAAAGATTCAAACTACGGAAGGCACTAACTAGTGATAGGCACAGTTAGCGAATGAAAGATTTTATATATATATATATATATATATATATATATATATATATATATATATATATATATATATTAACCTATACCTTTCACATATCACGTACCTCACCAAAAATCTTCGTTACTCGAACTACTGCAATACAGCGAGTGTCACTACTGCCAGCTAAATAAAAGATTCAAACTACGGAAGGCACTAACTAGTGATAGGCACAGTTAGCGAATGAAAGATTTTAATAGTCATTATATATACATACACACACACACACACACACACACACACACACACACACACATATATATATATATATATATATCAGTTCATGACATCCATTCTTACAAATGTCAAAACTCTGCCATCCCTCTCCCCACATCCACCACTGCTGGCGAATCACCTCCAACTGCGCAACGCTACGCGCTGTTAACATCCAGCTGCCCAACACTACAATGGCGAGTATTACAACAATGCCAACCAGCCACTGACTGCACACAGCACAGCCAGTGATTTTTCATACAGAGCGCTATGTGGCGTTACCAATAAAAAACGTAAACAGCCTACTTACAGTATCAAATATACAATTACTCCTTCTGAAATTACCGATTAATTTGTGTTCTACTCACAATTTATTAGTACCATAAACTGACTGCACATTTAATTATAGTAAATCCCCTGGTACTTCACTGGTACTTCATGAATAAACAAAACAATTTTCATTTAGTTCTGTTCTTCTTCACTCATACGATACTCACACTGCTAATTATTACACATAGAAAACAATTATAATTATGCAAATACATCAAATGTTAATCAGACATAACTTTACAACATTGTTTTGACTACGACTGTTAGCGCTGTCCGTCAACTGCTGACCTCTGCCATCTAATAGTACAACTACATGCAGCTCTGTAACTTGGGTCTATGTCAGCTGGTGACATCTGTCGATGACTCATGCCTATAACGATATCGTCCTAACAAGTGCAGGAGCGATGAGAAGGCGCTACACCTCAATTTGTACTATATAGTCATCGAAAATTGCTGAATCTAGCTGGCTTGTGTCACGAACTCGACCTGTTCACTAAATTGTGTGCATCTACAAACACAAAAAAGAACTGTATAACAAATTCTGAATTTTTAGTACGTTTAAATTTTACTAAATAATTAACGAGTTGTCTCTGTGTTACAGGATAGGTGATTGTACCTCTTGTCAACTGTGATCTTGTTAAAGATGCCTGATTACCATGATTGAAGTTGTTAATGAAGGTTTCTAGTACTGTGGTAGCGGCAACCGCCGTCCTACGTTAGTAGAGAAGGAGGAATTACTGCTACTGGCGTCATCTCTGCCACAGCCTCTTCTGTCAATCGTTTTGATAATTACTGGCAATAGCTTTTGTTTGCTATTTGTGGCATAATCATTGGATCATATGTTTTGCTGTGTGTAATGAAAATGTATTTTTTTAATAAGCTTTACAAAAAGGAAGTGATTTTATCCTGTTGTCCTCTTGAGGTGTTTGTTATCTGTTGGTTACTGAAATTTAGTCTTTTCGAACAATGTTATGCTTGGATTTTTGCTTTAAAGATAAATTCATCAGTGTTTTCAGAAACGTTAATAAATTTTTTATGACTCAGTACCTTTCCAATCCACAACAGCTTCCTACAGCATCTCAAGCCCTTGTAGAGAACGACACGTCACAAAAGCTTCAAAAATAACTGCCTGTACGACCTTTTAAGTTGTTCGCTTCTCAAACAGTTTAGTTATGATACAGTGAGGATCAAATTCTTCAGTAGTTTAAAACACACATAAAAACAATTATAACATGTTTTAAAATGAAAAAGCCAACTACGTCTTTTACATTCTAAAAGAAGAAAGGACACTTCACTGTGTAATGTGATCTGAAAACGAGGTGAAGGAGGTAAAACAAATCTTAATTCATGGGGCCCGTTGAATAAAATTCTACTCCTAACTATGACCAAAATAACAAGGTTTTAACAGTACTTGGACAAAATATGAGGCATTAAAAGATTAAAATGACATTCCCAAAATACGATTTCAAAACCGCCCTGGGTGATATGAATCACAGACCAGACAAAATCTGTCTCTCTCCCTCTACCTCCCTCTCTCTCCTACTTCTCCTCCCCCTCCTCCTCCTCATCTCTAAGAAAAACAGATCATAAACTTAACCAAGAGCAGAGCAACAAAGATATTTTTCCTTTTTAATAATTTTTTTTAAAAAACTGCAAGAATTAAGGTTCCTGTTCATAATCACTTTTTAAAACCGTGAACCAATAAGCATGAACATGGATACACAAAACACCTCGAAATTCTTTGATGTGGGGAGCATTATTTATGATCCGAACGATCAGTTCATCTCTTGTGTTTAATTTTTCTCTGTGGACTCCAGCTTTCAACAATCCTTACAGAGAGAGGCCTTAGTGCCAACGAAAAATGACAATTTCTGCGGAGACTTAGGTAATGTACCACCTACAGGAAGAATGTGCAGGGGACTCCTCTTGCTCGAAGAACGTACCCGTCGTTGTAGCCAAAGGAATCTCTTCCAATAATACTGGAAGCTCATTGCCAAACTCGTCTAGATAACGTATCCTGTAAGACAACAGTTTACGATACAGGATCATACATTTACAGAGAATTATTCTGGATAATATCCCCAAAAAGGAATATGAGTTTCCGTCGGACTATCGGAGTGAGTTACGGGTGTTGATGATATCGTCACAACTGCGTCAGTGAACACTATTAATGGGATTACTCGGCAATTAACCACCGATAAAATTCACATCTCTTACCCTCACCTCCTAAGGTGTTGAATCCTCTGTAAATGATAAGGTTAGAGGCCGTGCATACGTAGTCTCCCATCATATTATTGTATAAGCAACACCGATACGTGGAACAATTCTGAGCTTACTTGTCAAAGGACTGCGGCCTACAAACCAAACAATATCTTTCACGTCACTCCCACTCTGTTTATTAGCGTTTGTGGATGGGAAATTATTGTTGAACACAGCACCAGTCTCACAAAATATAGTGAAAACCCGAGTAAACACTCCAGAATCCGCTACTCTGTGGTCCAGAAATCGTCTACCGTATTCTAGAGAAGCAGCAGCAAAGGTTCGATTACAAAACTGGTGCACACATATCGTACAGGTATAATTTGCATTTATAAATACTTGGTTGCTTTCTTACACGCTACAGTGGAAGCGACCAGAAAACCACAGTACACTCGAAATATTCGGCAATGTTCACAGAAGAGCAGCTTCGTAACTTCAGCATTAAGACGAAGTTGACAGATGATAAAAGAAATCGTGGCAACTGGAGTACAACTACGAGAAATTAAAATTACCTTCCGTAAGTAGACAAATCTCTAACAAATATTGAACAAATGTTACATCCAATGTGTAGTCTTTTCTACCTTTTCCTAAAATGATAACAACGCCTGAAGCGCTCTGTACATTTCACGAAGAATTATTTCTACCATTTTATTCCTGAATCGGAGAATATTGTCTGAATTCCAAAAATAAAAGCAAAACATCGCTTTACTTATCCACTCGCAAGCATTTCACGAAATTATTTCAATGAACTATATTCTTTTATCTTTGAAACCTTTGGGTAGATGATTTTATGTCATCAAACGTACGTGCGAGAGGTTCAGATGTCTCGTCTTAGTTCCTTTGTTAGGTAAGTAATTTGCATACGTACGTATTACTTGAATGCAAACTACGTGATAAATCACAGTTCTATAATTTTATTTCCAGCAACATCTAATGTTGAGAGCTAATGCAATACGAGAGTAATGGGCATTGGTAAAAGCTCATTATTCATTTTGGGACTACTGCACCGTCACTGAATATGCTGCGCATTTATAATGTAAATAATTACATGCAATTGTTTTTATTGAAAGCTGAAATTTAGCGGTACTTTACGGCTAAAGCCCGAATGCATACCATTTGGAAAGGCCGCACTTTAACGCATTAATGAATATGCGTGCTCGTGAATTGGAGAAAAAATGTTTCTGCTCCGAAAGAATGTTTCGTACATCGAATACCATGAATGTATATTGCAGTTCCACACTTCAGTACAGTTTAAAATTTACAGAAATAATAATTTAAGGTTCCTACATGATACAAAATACAGTGCATACTGCTATTAGAAATATACTCCTTCGACGTGAACACAGCTGAAATTTTTTTAAATTGTGAAATATCTGAGTTACTAGAGCCTGATACACAATGAATCACTTTTTCTGAAATAACAGAAATAAATTGACACATTAGTTGCTAATCGTCCTAATTTCGTAAAGCTATGTTTTGTCTTCTGACATTGCAATAATTCTCCATTGTAGCATATGTAACATTCTGCGTGGTGTCTGTTTGTTCTATATCGTGTCTCCCTACCACTTTCGCGCAACGACGCTTTGAGCGTGTTTTTTGGGGAATTGACTAGTTTGAACCTGGGACCTGTTGCTGCTAAGGAGACGCCAGACCACACATGACATGTAGAGTTCAGAAGAGTTCAGTGAGACAAGCGATGATATAACCAAATACTTAATGATTTCAGCGTCAGCTCCACTGCACTCCCTGTAAAAGAATCTTAATACTAACCAAATTTAGTGGCAGGGGTTCAAGGCTTTCCTATTTTTAGTTAGCTCGTAAAATAACGTCGAAAAAGCAGTTACGTTTACCAGTGGAAATTGTATTCTACTCACAAAACATTGTTTATAAAGTGCACTATTGATAAATGGAAATATTTTAATACAGGATGAAAAAAACCAACTGCGTTCAACAAAAATGTGAACGAATATTCCCTGAGTGGGTATCCAAATTCTACAATGGATCGAAGGATGACCTATGCCATATCACATCTATAATCTAGGTTTAAATTAAGTTTCACAAGAAAGAAAACTATCAAAATGGTCTACAGTGACCCTCAATTATATTTACTTACTTATCTAACTTGTCGTACATTACAGTGGCTGATGTGGCTTCTCAATAATTATATAACAGAAAAAAACTTCGCTTTTCAGATTTTAACTTACATAGCAAATGTGAATACCATGAGCTTCAATTGAGATCGACACTAGTATTACGTAAGCTCCATGCACCTCACCATCTCGGAAGCAACTCTCTCCTAACTTCTCCTTACTACAATTTACCGAAGTTGGTTTAAAAAAAACTATGTGGCTGTGTGTTCATCTGACCAATCAGGGTCTCAATGTTAACCTTAAGCTCTGCCTACACAAATTCTGTCTATCCAATGAGAAACGTTATACTTTTCATGGTGGGGCAATGTTTTTAACATTTGCAACGTAACAGAGACGGGAAAAAGTCTCACGCTAAAACTTGCAGCTGGTGTGGCTCCTTTAGTGTTATCGTAAAATATATACTGTTCTTCTGGAGGGCTCTATCTTTTAACATGGGCTGGGGGAGGGGGGGGGGGTGGTCCTGGTGGTTGGCTGGAGACGTGGGTGTCCGTCCCTTATCGTAGGGCCTTCTCGTCTTCTGTTCTCGTTTCTTCCCTCAAAACTGCGTCTGTTTCACGGTGGGAAGGTATGACATGCATTTAGGCGTTCTTGTGTTAGTCTGTGGTATTCCATTTGCTCACTCGTTGATAGCTTGGTTAATTTAATGTCAAGATTTATTCGGAGTTATGTGACATACTGTCGGATTTCCTTATCATGTCAGGGTTTCATGGAAGATATTGTATTACCTGACACCTTACACATGCAGCCCAATTACTGTATGTTTATCGATCATAATAAGAGTTATTGCAATCTAGTGAACGTGTTTTATGGGCAAGTAATGTAGTAAACATTGAAGCAGAAGTCGTTACTTAGTGGTAAAAAGTCGAAAAATTTTATCAGTTTTCTCCTTTATTCAGCGATATATGAAGTCTGACACACTCCATTTACAGTGTCCTCTGGTTTAGATCTCTGATCTTGAATTCAACCATAGCATTTTACCTTTCAGTTTTTGTGTCTCTTAAAAGGAATTTGCGAAGATTATCAACCGGATGATATGTTTAAACCGTTAAAAATCTGTGGAAGATTTAACGGAAATCATAGAGCTTAGGCAAGAAAAGTACATCGTACAACAATGCTAGGAAGTTATACAGCACAATGTATGAAATTATATTGTATCTTGTATGACAGATAAGGGGTTATGTGTATACATTGACAACTAATGGTTAGGAGTTGTGAAACTGGGGGTTCGCACACACAAGATAACAGAGTGATTAAAAAAGACTCATCTGATTTCACAATACTATGTGTTGTAGATAAATAGAGGAGTGAATTTTTTCTTACACAGTGAAACTAAACGTTTACGCTGGTGCCAATGGTGGTTTCTCGTGGGTGCCGGCCGCTTCTACCAAGAGCAACAAGCTCCTCGCTCTGTTGTTCGTGCATTGCCTAACGTGCATCTAGTTGATAACACATCAACGAGCGACGTTTTAACCGGTGATATTCAGTCACACCAATGCACCGTGACTTTGTACAGAATGCCAAACTGCACCTGCTATGGCTGAAAGAATTCGGCGATGGATGCAGCAGTTTCAATACACTAGGTTGTTTATGCAAGACGTCTACAAGTTTGTTATTTTGTTTGTGGGAATTTTGTAAAAGAATAGTCAAGCTATGTGCCATTCCTTCTAATAATTTTGGGTTGTATCTGGGTAGCCTCTTTTGATGCTAGTCATTTGTCAGGATGAGCATTACTGCAAAATGCATTTGATTCTAAAGCATTATGTCAGGGCGAAAAACACTAAATAAATTACTTTTTCTCTCTTAACAACATGTGGGCAGCGTGGGTTCTTCCTTGGCCCAGGTATAAGGTTGAATGAAACGGCATTTTTACGTAAGATAACTTTTATAGAAAGTTTTGTACAATGGTTTCCTTATAGGATTTTTCTGGCTGTGAGAGTGGCAGCTGTGTCGTTTGCGAAGCCTTCTGCTTGCGTGAGCGGCTGCGTCTGATTACGCATGGTGGTGTGCATCTCGTATCGCCGTCTCGCCCAGTTGACTGGAGATGCGCATCGTGAGATGGCCCGTTTAATAATTGAGAACGAAGTCGTGAATCGGATGGTGATACCTTGGATGTGGCGTCCCAGTGTTTCTCTTCTCTATACGGCCGCGTGTGACATTGTTGTGCAGCGGGGAGCGGGGCGGCGCTGCTGGGGAAGGCCAGTGTCCCGGACTCGAACAACGGACTCCAGCTTGCCAGTCTTCGGCTGCCAGATCCTCATCACCAGTTCACAGGTGACTGCTGATGTGAGGCCGCCTCCTTCCCGTCCTCACCAGTCACCCGGGTACGTAAATATCAGTCTTCAAATACCTTCTAACTTCTTCCTTCTGGCGTCGAGGCTGCTGCTTGCTATTCCATTACAGCGGCAGTCTTGGTGCTTCTGTGTAAGATGTAGTCTCTTCCTACATTACGGTCTTCAGCACCCACTGAACTGTACTGGAACTGAAAACTACTACTCTTGTCGGGCCCACTGCGTCTCGCGTATTTATTTACTTCAGTTCGCTGGAGGTGAACGACTTCACGGTCATTGCCTCTTTTGTCACGTTGAAAAGCTTCTTGAAGAATCTTCTTAACGTCGGTCATTGGCTGTTGGAATGTAGGCGAGGGCCTTTGATCACATGTGACAATTGAGAAAAACGTGAGCCGGTCGTTGCCTGTTCTGTCACGTTGAAGAGCTTCTCGAAGAATCTTCTTAACGTCGGTCATTGGCTGTTGGAATGTAGGCGAGGGCCTTTGATCACATGTGACAATTGAGAAACACGTGAGCCGCTTGGGCGATGCCCTGACAGGTGAATCGACAGCTTTTGGGGAGGACGATGGCTTCTCCTGAACGTGCTGACTTCACAGTCATTGCCTGTTCTGCTCTGTCCGCTGTTTGCCACTGTATAACTCTTCTAAACTAAACTAAGTTTCTCATTTAGTTTCTAATTTCTACTTCCCTTCACATTGGTTTCACTAATTTATTTACCTATCTTAAGTACCACTCAACAGGGTGAACTATTACACCGTACATCAACCGCAGTCAATCCATACATGCTAGAAAAATGTGGCACTTGTTATGTTACGTTGGTGCACAAACCGTAAGGATGAAAATAACATTTGAGATGAACATAAATGTCATTGTCAGATAAGTAGTACTGTCATTCATTATTACTGAAATATTGTAAGTAGGCTATTTAGGTTTTTTTATTGGTAACGCCGACGCCACATAGCGCTCTGTATGAAAATCACTGGCTGTGCCGTATGCAGTCTGTGGCTGGTTTGCATTGTTGTCTGCCATTGTAGTGTTGGGCGGCTGGATGCTAACAGCGCGTAGCGTTTCGCAGTTGGAGGTGAGCCGCCAGCAGTGGTGGATGTGGGGAGAGAGATGGCGTAGTTTTGAAATTTGTAAGACTGGATGTCATGAACTGCTGTATATATTATGACTTTTGATGATATTAAGGTAAATACATTGTTTGTTCTCTATTAAAATCTTTCATTTGGTAACTATACCTATCAGTAGTTAGTGCCTTCCGTAGTTTGAATCTTTTATTTAGCTGGCAGTAGTGGTGCTCGCTGTATTGCAGTAGTTCGAGTAACCAAGATTTTTGTGAGGTAAGTGATAAGTGAAACATATAGGTTAATGTTAAACAGGGCCATTCTCTTGTAGGGATTTTTGAAAGTCAGATTGTGTTGCGCAAAAAAATATTGTGTGTCAGTTTAAGCACAGTCATGTATAAATTTTTCTAAGGGGACGTTTCATATGTCGACCGTTAGCTGAGGATACCTCACTGGAATCTTCTGATTTTTTCTTGTAGTTTATGTAGTTAGTGTAGCCTTTGTTTATTGCTAGCGCGTAATTGTAGAGAGAATTTCCTCTGTAGTTGTACTTTCTCATTGTTGTACAGTAAAACAGTTGTGTCATGCAAGTAGGTTTGCACCAAGTATTTCGCAGCCGCGCTTGAAATTAACTAGATATTATTTTCAGTGCTACGTTAATGTGTTCTCTTATTTTTGCTCTTCAAATTGTGCTTTCCTGTGTTATCGTGTGAAATATTGTGACAATAATGGCGTGTGAAAAACGTAATACTAGGCTCCAAAGTAAACTGGGAAATGACAGTCAAGACGAAAGCAGTGTGTTAGCTCCACCGAGTAATGAATTAACTAATGTTCAAAGTAGTAATTTGGTAATTGTACATAGGGAAATGGAGCGGGCTGCAAACGATGGTTTAGACAGTGAAACAATTAGTGAACAGGAAAGCATTATCGATCGATCGGTTGGCAACAGCTCGCGTTCAGGAATCCGAAATGACAGGACACAATCTTGCAAATACTGTACATTCAGGATTTGCGTCCTCACCGTTTTCGCAAATAAGTCAAGACACATTTTTTGCTTGTCAAAACGTGAATGTTGCCGGTGCAAATACACTGCCGAAAAGCATAGAGGAACAGATTCTAGACACTAATAAATTATTATTGCAATTAATGCAACAAATGAAACAAAATCAGAGACAAACAGAGCAACAGTTGGACACAATGGAACAAAATCAGAGACAAACACAGCAATGGAACAAAATCTTCAAAAGTTAGACACAACGCTTGAACAAAATCAGAAACAAATGGGACAAAATCTTCAAAAGTTAGACACAATGGAACAAAATCTTCAAAAGTTAGACATAATGGAACAAAAGCTTAAAAAGTTAGACACCACACTTGAACAAACACGTGAAGATTTAACTAATGAGTTACATAACATTGAATCGAAACGTCAAAAAGTCTCTAATGACGTAAAAACACAAATTTTTGAGCATTTTCAACCTATTTTTTCGCGGCATGTAAATGCACTGCAGAATCACGAATCAGACATAAAAGAATTGCAAACTATTGTTCATGAAAATCATGAGACCTTGCAAAGTAAAATTGACTCAGTTGCATCTATCGATTCGGTTACGCAACATGCAAAAACTCAGGAAAACTTCAAGGACACAGTAGACACGATTTTAACACAAATGGACTCCCTGAAACACACAGAGGAAATAATTTCACTATCGGATAAAGCAGCCGAACTTTCAGATCAGTTCACTAACTTATCTACAAAGGTAGATGATGATCTGAATGACACAAAACCTGTAGGCTTCACTGACACTGAAGAGTATGAACAAATTAGAAAATTCAAACAGAATCAAAATCAAATCAACACACAGTACAAAAGAGAAATGCAGGAAGTACAAGATGAGTTGGCTCAAGTAATACAAGAATTAGATATTTCAGAGGACACTCGGGAAGAGGGACATAGAAATACAGAACAACCATAAAATAATAACACAGGAAACTTCGGAAATTATGAAAGAAATTGGCAAGGTACACCGAGTTTTGAGATGGAACCGCCGAAACGACGTAACAATGACCGACATGTGACTCGCCAACATGATGATTTTGACTATAAGTTGTTCATTACTACACGTAAATTCAAAACATTTAAGAGTTCTGACAACGACATTCATCCACAAGCATGGCTTCATCAATTCTCTCATTGCCCCCTCCCCCCCCCCCCAACTGGTCATTAGAGCACAGGTTAGAAATTATGTGTGGCTATTTGGAGAATGAACAAGCTGTAAGAATGCGATCGGTCATTCACGATTGTCACAGTGAAGGAGAATTTTCTCATGCATTCCTCTCAGCGTATTGGTCTCAAGCTACACAAGACCGAGTAAAACATAGCATCATAATGATGAAACATTTCGAACAATCTGAATTTACAGTCTTGTCAAATATTTCGAAGACATGTTACATAAGAAGCAGTATCTTTCAAACCCATAGAGCCCCTCAGAACTCATCCGCATTTGCTTAATCAAATTACCTGAACATTTACGACAGATTATCTTAGCAGCTCGCTGCAAAGACGACATTGAGGCTTTTCAGGGACTGTTACAAGAACTGGAAATTGACACTGACAATCGCGGAACGCGAAAACAGGAGCACAACTATTACAGGTCACACCTGACAGAATTCCGTGATGAAAGAAATAATAACTGGACAGGACAAGGCTATTCTCACAACACATATCGTGACCAAAACAGACACCACCCGTATGACAACCGTTGGCAGAGTAGTAATAATTACAGGGAAAGATCACCTCTCCGCAGTAGTGACTATCACAGAGACAATCAGAGAAACAGACAATATGGGAACCAAAATAATCATTATCAAGGGAGACAGAATAACTTAAGACGCAACGGTCTAGCGCGCAGTTACGATTCAGAGAGAAATTCTCCACCACGTGACCGACAAGAAATAAACTATGGAATCTACCGACATGACGACAGACGATATGATCGTAACGACAGACCTGAATTGCAGCAGAACTGGCGGGATTCAAACAGAGCAGGGCCCTCTCGACAACGTGAATTTGTAGAAGTAAGGTCTCCAAATCCCAATAACGACGCGCGCCAACAAAGACACAATAGGCAATGACTCAGACCGCTGGCAGCCACAAAACGTACTTATGAAACTGACGACGCAGCTGCCGTAGCTAGTAATTACGTTAAAATGGAAGACATTAGGGACATATTACTCCAGGAACACGACGTAAAACATAACAACATTGCATATCCTGTGATTCACATTACTGTAAATGACGTAAAATTTTCGGCAGTACTTGACTCAGGCAGTCCCATTTCAGTAATTAGTGAAACAGCTTTTACCAAATGCAACAAATCGAACGATTGCCCCACACTTCCGTTACGCAAGATTAAATTACAAAGTGCATTCATTGGAAAAAGTGTAGATGTACGCCAACAAAACAACTTAGAATTCTTTTGTCAAAGCCACAGCTTCTCTAAGAACTTTCTTATTGTTCCATTATTGTCGACGGAAATTATACTGGGAGTAGGCTTTTTGAATGAATACAAAGCAATCTTAAACTTTCACGATGCTGAAATAAGTTTAGAGAAAGAAGGTAAGTCAATAGCTTTGAAATTTGAAGATTGGCTCTCAAACCATGACGAGGAAATTAATCGTCTCTGCCTTCTGTTAGACAACAGTTCGGAATTTTCTACGGAACTAGACACTAACAATCGCTCTGCAAGTACTGACAGGGATGATATCGACAGAATATTTGAAACTAATGAGTTAATTCTGAATAAAATTCAAAGAATTGAGAATTGTAATGACACTGATAGGCAGGACCTTTTTGAGATTTTACAAGCACATTCCACAGTTTGTACTCACAAAACAGGAACAATCAAGGGATTTCAATACCAATTTCGTGTTCGTGAGCATACTACATTTTGTGTTAGACCATACATAATTCCAGCACATTATAGGGACCGTGTTAGAACAGAAATACAATCTATGCTTTACGAGAGCATTATTGAGCCTGCAGTAAGCTCATACAACAATCCATTACATGTTGTTGAGAAGAAAAATGGATCGATCAGGCTTGTCTTAGATTCGAGACAAATCAATACTATCATTATTCCTGAAACAGACAGGCCGTAAACGTTGGAAGAACTTCTTCAAAATTTTAATGGTGTAAAAGTGTTGTCTTCCATTGATGTCAGATCCAGCTTTCATCAGATCGAACTTCATCCAGAATGTAGAAAATACACAGCTTTTCTTTGTTTCGGCGTTTGTTATCAGTTTCGGAAACTTCTTTTTGGTTTGAACATTTCCTCGGCAGCATTCAATCGTGGGCTAAATTCCATATTACCTGAGCTCTTAAAACGTCACATCACCTTATATGTGGACGATATTCTGATAGCAGAAGCCTCATGGGAACAACATAGTCGCATCCTCAACAGCGTGTTACATATTTTTGCAGAATCTGGAATTACAGTTAACTTAGAAAAGTCTGGATTCGGTAGGACAAAAGTGAAGTTTTTGGGACATATTATTTTTTCTGAAGGCATTCAGCCGGATCCTGAAAAGTTAGAAGCAATCAGAGCCATTCCAGTTCCATCCACAAAAAAACAAGTCCGCAGTTTTCTACGTCTCGTAAATTTTTACCGTCGTTTTCTGACTATGCAAATTCCAGTTACACCAAAACTTTGTTCTCTCACTGGAAAAAATACTATTTGGAACTGGGACGAACAAACACAGTTGGAATTCAATTCTTTGAAAGAATCGCTACTTAACGCGCCAATACTAGCTCACCCAGATGGGTCACAAGATTTCTGCCTTAGCACGGATTCTTCTAAAGTCGGTCTTGGTGCCCATTTATTTCAAGAAGCCATAGAAAAACTACCGTTCAGAAAACCATTGCTTTTGCTAGCCGAGTGCTAGCAAAATCTGAAAAAATTATTCCGTTACTGAATTAGAAGCTTTAGCTATCGTTTGGGCATTTAACAAATTCCGTTTCTTTCTTTATGGTAAGCACGTAAAAGTATACAGTAATGATCGTGCATTACAATTTCTTATGTCTTCAAAATTAAATCATGACAGGTTAAAACGTTGGGCATTGTTTCTGCAAGAATTCCACTTCACAATAGTCTACATTCCCGGCAAGGAGAACATTGTTGCGAACGCACTGTCAAGCGCACCGGCTGGGCTCGAGAAAAGTAACACAGAAAGCAACCTCGATAAAAATTTCAGTATTCTTTACCTTCAGAAAGTCGCCTTTGGAAACTTCATCACCACATCTTTAAAGGACATTGCTCATGAACAAGATAAAGATCCGATTTGGAAAGACATCAAACGTAAATGGCATGAAAAGACATACACACAGATTCGGCATTATTATCTGGTTAGGAACAACATACTGTTCAAACGCTGCACTGTTGATGACAAGCTATGGGTACTTTGCATTCCAGACGATTTCGTTAATAAGCTCATTTGGTACATTCATTTCAGCTATGTACATTTTGGTTCACGACAATGTTATCATATACTTCGAACGACTTGTTATTTTAATAATATGGAAAAGAGAATTCGAAGAGCCTTGTCTATTTGTAAACTTTGTCAAAAGGGGAAACCATCTACAGTCTCGCATCGTGTTCCATTGTTTCCCATCATTCCTTCTCAATTAAAAGAATTTCCTGCTGTTGATCTCTTGGGACCGCTTGTCAGAACATCTAATGGATTTTCGTACTTTCTAGTCGCTGTTGAACTTACTTCAGAATTTGTTTCTTTCACTCCGTTACGTAAAGCCACTGGATGGTCTGTATCCATCGCCTTTGTTAAAAATTTGTTATGTGAAGTTGGACACGTTAGTAAAGTCATTTCAGATAACGGACCGCAATTCAGATCTGCTGTTTGGTCACGCATGCTTCGTAACCATAAAATCAAATCTGTTTTTATTTCATTGTACTCACACATTGTAACCCGTCTGAACGGATTATGAAAGAAATCAATAAGCTTTGTAGACTTTATTGTCACAGAAAGCATCAGCATTGGGACAGATATTTACACTTATTTCATAACGTGCTGAATGAAATGCCTCATGACTCCACTGCTTTACCACCTGTTCTTGTACTGAAGAATAAAGAACCACCGAACAGAATCAGAGAGCTTGTACCTTTACCGAATACGCGTAAACTTCGATACAAATACATAATTGAGTTGGCTATTAAAAATATAAATTCTGCTGCAGACAAAAGGAGAAAATTACTTGGTCAGAAAGTTCTCATTAAAGCACATTCATTGTCATATAAGAAGAAACACTTGAGTCACAAATTCTTTCTATTTTACAATGGACCTTACAGAATCCGACGTATACCACACGATAATTGCGTTGAAGTTGAAACTGTGCGTACTACGAAGAGTAAAGGTTTACACCACATTTCACATGTAAAACCGTTTATTGAAGAATAATCTGCTTTTTAACTTTGTCTTTGCCATAAAACATTTCATTTCACATTTCTAGTATGCTTTGTCACACTGAGAAACTGTTAACATGCAACAATGTTTTGAAGTTAACTATCCAGTCTAGAACCTATGGAACATACAGTAATTACAAGTGCATTGTGATAGCGAACAGAGGACACAGAGTTACTGTGTGTGTACATTCTTGCTTGATGGTTGTACGATTACGTAACGACTATAAGGCTTACATACTTAGAACATATACTGTTAATGAGATTTTAATGCAACATTTTGGTTTACTAGAAAATACATTCTTTATTTGAAGTACTTTCTGTGAGATTGAAGATGACTTAGCATTTGGTTTCTTTGATAGCTACACGATTATATCACGACGCCACTAATGTGTGACACAATTATATTGTGCTTTTGCAGTGTATCTGTTTTATATCTGCACAGTTTTTCAGAAATCTTCTGGAAAGGAAAACATGTTTTAGTAGTAACTTTGTGATATAGCTACAATGAGACAGCCTTTTCTATAGCACAACAATACGTTACAGTACAGTACTTACTTCATCACGGCATTTAGCGTAGTAACTACGATATCTATACGCAAAGCATTTCACTTTTGTTTATCATGAGGTAAGTACATTGACTTCTGCAGAACTTACCTTTCGGAGGACGATAACTACGACACTTCCACAGAGATTATCTTACAACAAGACGCAGAGTTTAGCGCTACCGTACACGTATTTGAGTGATTAATTTTGTACTTAAACATTTATTTTTAAAGATATTTGAAGTACAATGATACAAAGGTTTTCCATGATACATTTCATTCAATTGCTGTAAACTGTAACACCTGAGGATATAATTACATTAAGATGACTTCAGACTTATGAAATTATATTTTGTCTGTACTTTGTGAACTGTTCATATTTTTTCAGAACCAGTGTGATACTATGAGAGCTTTGAATGATGTGTTTGGTATGGGATCATGATTTTAAAGTACGTTTGAGGTAGATGACACTTTTGACATGAGCAGAGAATTTTTTTTAGGTTTTGAAATTATTGGAGGAAGCTACGGCGATTTTAAGATTTAGTTGAGGTTTTATGATGTTATGATGACGATTTGTATTACGCTGTTGTGGTATTTTTATGATCAATAAGCTGATGCTACATGAGGAATTTAATTATGCTATGTATTTATTATGATGAAGTATTGAAGAAGTGTCTATGAATATGTATATGTGTAATAAAGCAACGAATAATGAGTAGTGGTTAGGGACTCTGGTTTGTGAAAAATGTTGTTGTAAACCTAGGGTCGTACTTTAAGAGCTGTGAAATGTATGTAAATGCGTGAATGTATTACAATGCCAACGAAAATTTTTTGGACACTGTTATATCAATAGGATTTTGTTTCTACAGATGTGTAACGCAAATTCTTGACCTGTGAAATTTTTTATATGAGACTCCCACTGTAGCGGAAACTGGTGTCAAATATTTCGGTAAGACAGTTAAGTGACCACCTGCACGTAATACGTCGTGGGCACCCAGCTGCGCGACAACCACCAGACAAAAGAAAGCCATTAGGTGAAAAAAAGAGGCCATTATCCTCGCTATCGACAGTTCTTTGTAGAAAGCATCGCAAATACGACACGCTCATTACTTGGAAAGATACTTACATCTGCACACTTGATTATGACAAGCATCTTTCTACGAGAGTTCAGAGAATTTCTACTAACTTATGAAATGTCAGATGACTACTGAATGATATTTTTGTGCTTTACTTTTCATGGTTGCTTATTTCATTTAATATCTGTTTTCCAGCTGTGTTGCATCATTGATTTTATAAAATAAAATTAAATGCATTTGCTAATGTGAACACTTTCTGTCAACAGATCTATTAAATAATAATTTTATGATCCATATTCTTCGAAAAAGGAGCACTTTGAATAGAAAGAACAATAAGAAGGGATTAATAACAGTAACTGAATACATAAGTACATTGTAATATTTTTTTTACAATAAGTTTTTGTGGTGCACCATTTTAATGACATAGACATTAAGATGTGAATAGACATTGTCCTTATCTGCATTGTTGTCTTTACTGTAATATTTTTTCTGCTTGAGCTTTTTCATGTTTAGGTATAAGTTATAGCATTTGCTGCTGCTGTTTGCCATGCATAGTGCTACTGAATGTCACTTTGTATTACTAGGTTAAGCCAATTTTATTACTGATTTATTTCCTTGTTGCTGCACATTGGCTCATATTAGTTGCATTGCTTGGTAATTTAGATTTACTGTAGCTTACTTTGCCAATTTCCATTTTTTTGGTCATTACTGTTTATGTTAATTGTTTTGCGCTGCTGCATTACCTTGTCCCTTTGTTTAGCATCTGAGTTCAGTAGATTTAAGTTAGCTTATGAGGGGGTAAACTATATAAGAGAATGAGTTGCGATGAATGAGAAGGAATGCATTGAGAAGCTATAAGAAAATGGTTTGGCCAAAAAAAAGTATTTCGAAATAGGATATGAACAAAACAGTAGTGTTTAGAGACAACAGGTTTAGGTAGGATTTTCTTGGAAATAAATGATGAGGTAAGATAATGGAAAATAAATAATGAGGTAAGAAATATGTGAACATATAACTACAAAAAGCATGCTTGGATAGGATTTTTTTGATGGAAACAAATTTTGAGATAAGACAAAAGATCTACAGAATGACGTTTTGGATTGGATTGCAGTACAAAATGTTACACTGAAAACAAACCGTGTCCCTTAGTTTAGCTTCTGATCTCAGTAGATTTTAAGTTAGCTTAAGAGGGGTAGACTATATAAGAAACTAACTATGAGGAATTGGAAGAAATGCGTTGAGAAGCTATAAGAAAATGATTTGGCCCAAAAACGTAGTGTACAGTGGAGGAAAACTATTTTTGAAAGAGGATGTGAACAAAATACAAAAAGCATGCTTGGATAGGATATTTTTGGTGGAAACAAATGTTGAGATAAGACAAAAGATCTACAGAATGACGTTTTGGGTTGGATTGCAGTACAAAATGTTACCCTGAAAACAAACCGTGTCCTTTCCTTTTGTGTTATCCCACTATGTGTTTGTGTACCCTTGTGGATTTATTTTCTTCCTGTCTCTGTGTACTGTTTCATAGAATTTTTTCTCTTCTAATACTAAGTTACATTCACTATGATGAGGAATACTGTAATCCTCAAATATAATTTGCATTAATAACATGTTATTTACTTCATAAAGATGTTTACACACTTTTTATTCTGTTTTGTTCTCATGCTCATGTGTGAAGTTGATGTTTCAAAAGTTATTCTGATCTTTTATGTATGTACTTATGCAATAATTTTTGTAACACTGATGTAGTTGTTATTTCGATTCTTTTGTAAAGCCTGTATTACTGCAAATGTTATCTGTACTATTATGTTCTTTAATGATATATTTTGTACCTTTGATATTGTACTCTCATGTTATAAAATTGTAATTGACACCAGTTCATCAAATTAAGTAACTTCTAAATTACATTTCACTGCACACGTTTCTGTTGGTCATATTATATGGACTGAAGTGGGTCTACACCTTTGATGACTCACCATTACCATTTTTTCTACAAGGACTGCAGTGAGTCTGCACCTCTGGTGGCCCAACAAGTGAATTCTCTTTTACTACTCAGACTTTGAGAAAAACACAGCAATTTTACTTTGATGAATGATCAGGACTGTCTTTATGGACTGTGAGAAAATTTTAGTTTTTGACCAACATTGTATCGATAAGTGTGTGCATTTCATTTCTTTGTTATTGTAATTAAGAAAAAAAATTTCAAATCTGTATTGGCCACTGCCCAAAACAATTTGTAAATTTTTTGTGGGGAGCATGGGGGCTATGTAAGTAGGCTATTTAGGATTTTTTACTGGTAACGCCGCCGCCACGTAGCTCTGTATGAAAATCACTGGCTGTGCAGTATGCAGTCTGTGGCTGGTTTGCATTGTTGTCTGCCATTGTAGTGTTGGGCGGCTGGATGGTTAACAGCGCGTAGCGTTGCTCAGTTGGAGGTGAGCCGCCAGCAGTGGTGGATGTGTGGAGAGAGATGGCGGAGTTTTGAAATTTGTAAGACTTGATGTCATGAACTGCTAATTATATTATGACTATTAAGGTAAATACATAGTTTGTTCTGTATTAAAATCTTTCATTTGCTAACTTTGCCTATCAGTAGCTAGTGCCTTCCGTAGTTTGAATCTTTTATTTAGCTGGCAGTAGTGGTGCTCGCTGTATTGCAGTAGTTCGAGTAACCAAGATTTTTGTGAGGTAAGTGATAAGTGAAACGTATAGGTTAATGTCAGTTAGGGCCATTCTTTTGTAGGGATTTTTGAAAGTCAGATTGCGTTGCGCAAAAAAATATTGTGTGTCAGTTTAAGCACAATCGTGTACAATTTTTCTAAGGGGACGTTTCAATATCTGTAATCACAGACTTTATATTAAGACCACATCTAACAAAGACGGTAGTATACAAACAATCTTGATTCAGTGTTACACAGAATTTAAACACTGTAACTACACTGTGCGAGTCTCAGTTCATCCCGTAGGCGCATAGCGGGCCAACTCGGTTCCAGACCGTGAAGAGAAGAAAGAGGTGAGTGTTGATGATTTTACTCCCGCGAGATCTTGCGTAGATTGCACTGGTGCATAATTGCACAATATTATGATGTCATTTCAATCTCAAGGCGATATGATACATACTTTGACGGTTCACGATAAACAATGAATTATACAAGGACACATTTTTCGAATATGGTTTGTGTGGCCTATTTAATAAATCACAGTTCTCATCCCTAGTTGTCAGGATAAGATGGGCATCGCAATAGAAGGTAGGGACATTTTTAAACGTTTTGATGACGTATATCGAGTTAAAACTAAAGTACTACCAACATTATCCGAACTTGTTGACTGCACTTGTAAATGGTTATCCTAAACTATTACTTCCATAAATAATGTCATTGCATTTTTCTGTAGTTTTCTTATGAAGCTATTCGGAACTGAGATCACAATTGTGTTCGCAAATTGGCAAACACTTTTTTTTACAATATTAAAATTTCCTCGAGTAGTACTGTATTTTTTCTCTATATCTAAAACACATGTATCCATCAGATCTATCTATCTGTCAGATTTCATATTTCTGGATTTCCGAAAAGCATTTCACACGGTGATCCACTGCACACTGTTAACGAAGGTGCAAGCATACGAAATAGCTTCCAGGTAGGTGACTGGCTCGAAGACTTTTACAGTAATAAAAACTCCATATGTTTTCCCCGACGACCAGTGTCCATCAGAGACAGGGGTACCATCGGGAGTGACCCATGGAAGTGTGATAGGCACGCTGTTATTTTCTGTATATATAAATGATAATGGCGGACAGAGTGAGCAGCAATCTGCGGTTGCTTACTGATGATGCTGTGGTGTCGAAAGATATCGAAGATTAGTGACTGCAGGATAAGACAAGATGACTTAGACGAAATTTCTAATTGATACGATGAGTGGCCCTTGGTTCTAAATGTAGAGAAATGAAAGTTATGTGTTTGAGTAGAAAAAAAAACTCGTAAATTTCGGGTACAGCATTAGTACTACTTGACACTGTCGTGTTGTTTAAATATCCGAGAGTAGCGTTGCAGAGCCACATGAAATGTAACGAGGCTTTGAGGACCGTGGTAGGGAACGCGACTGGTCGACTTCGGATTTTAGGAAAAATTTTAGAAAACGTGGTTCACTTGTAAAGGATACCCCTTGTAGGACAACAGTGTGACCTATTCTCGAGTAGTGCTCGAGTCTTTGGGATCCACACCAGGTCATATTAAACGAACACATCGAAGCAATTGTTACCGGTAGGTACAAACAACATGCAAGTTCTACGAAGGTACTTCGGGAATTGAAATTGGAATCCCTAGAGTGACGGCATTGTTCTTTGGAAGAATACTGTTGAGAAAATTTAGAGAACCGTCATTTGAAGCTGACTGTAGAACGACGCTACTATTACCGACAAACATTTCGCGTAAGGACTACGGAAATACGAGAAACTAGAGCTGGGACGGAGACATGTAGACAGACGTTTTTCCTTCGTGCGAGTGGAAATGGAAAGGAAATAACTACTATTCAATGATGTACCATGAGGTGGCTTGCGGAGTATGCATGTAGATACAGAAGTATGTATGTAGATACAGAAGTAGATGCAGAAAAACTCTGAAAGGAAATGTGTATTTCTCGAAAGTGTGGTGCCAATTTACTGAACTCAACATATTCTGTAATAATGCCCGATGTCGATATCAGTCCTCACAAAATATTAGTCCTCATAATTCTGAAGCACTGATATACTATAATCGAAGCTGCTTTGCCGTCTGTTCACCTATCTGAAGATGCGCAGGAAATTCGAAATAGTGATACTTGGCGTTACCGAGAGGGTCTTACTTGTAAATATTCCAGTGAGAAAGCAATGCATGTTGTATTCCATTGGTTTCTGACATCTTCAAAACCATTCATCTCTAGAGCCCAGAAAATGATAGTCGAAGAAGATAAACAGATGTCACTTGAGGTAAAAGATCTGCTTCTCGAACTATCTCCCAGTGAACCACTCGAGCTTGCCTTTCTGAAAGCAATAACAGACAAGTGACGAATGTGACTATGATATCGACTGAAAAATGTAAAATATTGAATAAAACATTTCTATACACTTCAAATATTAATTCGTTACCAGTGTCCTCCCAAACATTGTACCCGAAGTTTTCCTCTAATTCTCTAAATCTATATTTTGATAGTCCCAGTTGGATTAACTGTACTAAATGTTGTAATTTTTACATCGGAATCCTAATCAACGACACAAAGAATCCAAAAAGATCAGAATTTTGTAATACAGAGTGATAAAAAAAAACAAATTCAGCTGTAAATTACAGACAAACTATGAAAATAGGAACACACCGCGCATGTCACTTGAAAGAGGAGGGTTTAGAGTTTTACATTCGCACAATGTTCTCAGCATGAGCCCCGTGCACTGCACGAGAGAAAGAAACGGACGAATCGAAAGGTCTCTGTTTACTGAACTAATAGATTCAACAGTTAGATTTCTCAGATGTTTAAGAGTAGCTGCGATAAGCTGGGCAAAGCAATGTAAAACCACAGAAAAAAATCGGAAGGTGTGAGGTCTTGTGACCTGGAAGGCCAAAAACAATGAACAATTTCTTGTTGTCCACCTCTTACAATCCAACGACGCTAGATAGAGTTGTTAAGATGACGCTGCACTTCAACATGATAGTGACACGGGGAGCTGTCATACGTAAAAATGAAATTATTGGCATCTTCGTGAAGCTGAGGAAACAGCCAGTTCCGCAACATGTCAAGGTATGACATTCCCGTAATAGGTTCCTCTGCAAAAAAAGAAAGGTCCATGAACTTTGTTAACAGAAAAGACACAAAACACATCCAGTTTCGGTAAGTCACTTTCATGTTCGACGGTGGCGGCATAATTCGGAGACCTCCAAATTCTTACATTATGGGGATTTATTTTTCCCGATAGATGAAACTTCGATTCGTCTGAAGAGATGAGTCGTTCGGACAATGTTTCCTCTACCATAACCTGGAGAAATGAAATGCATAATTTGTACCATATGTTATGACCAGCCGGACACAATTTCTGCAGAAAGTGTAACTTGTCGAGCTTTATGTGCAGATGTCCTTTTAGAGCGTTTCGCACCGTTGTTTGAGGAAGTTGAAGTTCCTGACCCGCCCATCATGTGGACTTCCAAGGGCTCAGCGTGAAAGCATTTCAGATACACTCGGCATTTTCATCACACATTTTTGGTCGACCACTGCTCTTCCTCTAGCATATGCAATCATTTTCCAAGAATTACGTATGCCAGTAATAAATCTGCTTGTACAGAGACGACTTCTTGCTGAATCGACGCCGCAAAGCACGTTGCACTTGAACAGTGGATTTATTTCGTGCAACTTACAACACACAAAGTGATTTCTTTTGTAGTATAGTGGCCATGTTGCCACAAAAAAACTACAACGCAGCTGTATCACAACGTTTAAGTTTCGTCTAGCCACTTACAAGCAGAATATTTTCCATTCTCTGTAGTTTGTCTGTAATATACAATTGAAGTCTGTTCTTTCTTTTTGAATCATCCTGAATTTTATATCCATTTTTCTATTATTTCCAGGTTTTGCACCGAGAGGGGCGATGCAGTTTATGAACCGGCGGTTTCACTGTGACAGCGAGATTCAGCGACGCTTACTCTCATGAATGTGTGTGGGCGTATCCAAATGTCGAACGCAGGCAATAAGCGCATACACGCACCAAAACAGCTTTACATCACCCCGGTTCCCAGAACTCCTGAAGATAGACGTTGGATATTGTATCACACACACAGTCCCTTTGGCCGTTCAGAGATGTCACTAAACCCGCCTAAAGATGTAAACAACCATGCATGAGCAGCACTTATTACACGGAGAGGGTCCGGCAGCCGATCAGTTCCAGTCATTCCACCAGGAAGGAGGTACACGGCTCGTGTTGTCTGTAGTTCAACCATGCCTAGACGGTCAATACCGCTGTTCGATCGCGTCCACGTTGTTACTTTGTGCCAGGAACGGCTCTCGCCAAGGGAAGTGTACAAGCGTCTCGGAGTTTCCCAAAGCGATGTTGTTCGGACATAGAGGAGATGCAGAGAGACAGGAACTGTCGATGGCACGCCTCGCTCAGGCAACCCAAGGGGTGCTATTACAGTGGATGACCGCTGTCTGCCGATTATGGGTCGGCGGAAACCTGACAGCAACGCTCCCACGTTGAATAATGCTTTTCGTGCAGCCACCGGACGTCGTGTTACGATCACTCCCGACGTCCATGGCGAGGTCCATCTCTGCAACCACGACAACATGCAGCGCGGTACAGATGGGCCCAACAACATGGGCGCTCATGTTTGGCATCACGTCCTTTTCGACGATGAGTGTCGCATATGGCTTCAACCAGACAATCGTCGGAGACGTTTTTGGAGGCAACCCGGTCAGGCTGAACACAGACGCACTGTCCAGCAAGTGCAACAAAGTGGAGGTTTCGTGCTGTTTTGGGGTGGCATTATGTGAGGCCAGCGTATGCCGCTGGCGGTCATGGAAGGCGCCATAGCGGCTGTACGATATGTGAATACCATACTCCGACCGATAATGCAACCATATCGGTAGCATATTGGCGGGGCATTTGTCTTCATGGACGACAATTCGAGCCCTCATTATGTACATTTTGTGAATGTCTTCCTTCAGGATAACGACGCCGCTAGACCAGAGTGGCCAGCATGTTCTCTAGACATGAACCCTGTCGAACATGCCTGGGATGGATTGAAGAGCGCTATTTATTGACGAAGTTACCAAGCAACCACTCTGAGGTATCTACGCCGAATCGCCGTTGAGGTGTGGGACAATCTGGACCAACAGTACCTTGATGAACTTGTCGATAGTTGCCACGACGAATACAGAGGACGTGCTACTGGGTATTAGCAGTACCGGTGTGTGCGGCAATCTGGACCACCACCTCTGATGGTCTCGCTGTACGGTGGTACAACATGCAATGTGTGGTTTTCGTGAGCAATAAAAAGGGTGGAAATGATGGTTATGTTCATCTCTATTCCAATTTTCTGTTAGGTTCCGGAACTCTCGGAACCGAGGTGATGCAAAATATTTTTTGATGTGTTAGTTTTGCAACAGTACAAACAGAAAGATCGACAAGATTTTTAATTATTATAACGTATTTATGTTGCAACTGCTTGTTTAACAGGAGAACTCGGCAATGATCGGATTTCACGTTTGAATTAGAGAAATGAAAAGAGCGTATGACATAGTTGGCCGGGAGGCCCCCTCCGGGGAAGCTGTGATGTCAAGAGGAAGTCTTACTGCAGTCGATGCCATATTGGGCGAGTTGCGCGCCGGTGATGACCATCAGATGATGATGAGGACAACACAACATTCAGTCCCCGACTGGAGAAAATCTTCAGCTCTGCCGGGAATCGAACCAAGGCCCGCTGGCATCGGAGGCGAGCACGTTTCTACCCAGCTAAGCAGGAAGACTGAATTACAGAAACGACAGCAGAATCATGACCTGAGAAGAAAATGTACCTTGGTATAATTAATTTTATTCGTCGAATGTTTGAAACCAGCAGCAGTGTCGTTCGTCTTCTGACTGCTTCCTACACACCTGAAAGTAGCCGCATCAGGCGACCACCCATGCATAACTCCAGGCTTCATGTAAACTTAAGTTCGCTACAGTACATGACGACTCTGTCTTTTTTTTTGTATTTTTACTTTTCTTAAGTACCGACAATTAATCGAAGATTCCTTCTAACCAACAGAATTTCAATAAAATTAATTTCTATCACTACACTGAATGCTACTCATTCACTTCCGTAACTGTGGTGAAGTAAATGTTTCGTGATATCACAATTATTACGTACCACAGAGTATATTATTAAATAAAGGGAAAAAGGAAAGACTTAAAATCTCTATAATTAAGTATTGTCATTGTTAAAGGATAGTCTGCACCGACAGGTGTGCAGTAGTTAATTTAATGGTATAAATTCCTAGAAAAGGGGAAAAGCATCATCTACGTCTACATAAACATACGTACTCCACTAACCACTATATGGTACATGGCCGTCTGTAATGCTCCAGTACTAGTCATTTCCTTTCCTGTCGATTAGCCGGCCGGTGTGGCCGTGAGGTTCTAGGCGCTTCAGTCTGAAACCGCTTGACCACTACGGTCGCAGGTTCGAATCCTGCCTCGGGCATGGATGTGTGTGATGTCCTTAGTTTAGTTAGGTTTAAGTAGTTCTAAGTTCTTGTGGACTGATGACCATAGATGTTAAGTCCCATAGTGCTCAGAGCCATTTGAAACTGTTCGATTCGAAAATAGACTGTCTAAATACCTCCGTACGAACCCTGATTTCTTGCATCTTGCCTTCGTGGTCCTTAAGCGAAATGTACGTTGGAAGTGACTGGTCTGATGCAGCTCTCAGCTGCATCAAACCAGTCTCAGGACTGAAGACCACAACAACAACAACGTTGGCAGTAGTAGAATCTTTCTACAGTCGGCCTCAAATGCAGTTTCTCTACATTTCCGCAATAGTATATAGTGCATTACGAAAAGAGCGTCGTATTCCGTCCAGAGATTCGTATTTGAGTTCATGAAGCACGTGGGGCGTCACAGCAACATCAGTACGCTGCGATTGCAGCACGGCCCACCAGACCTGATGCAGTTCGCCTGAACACCATCTCATAGATGACTTCTAATGAGGTAGTGGGTTGGGTTGGGTTGTTTGATGCAGGAGAATAGACAGCGAGGTCATCGGTCACATCGGATAATGGAAGGACAGGGAAGGAAGTCTTCCGTGCCCTTTCAAAGAAACCATCCCAGCATTTGTCTGGAGCGAATTAGGGAAATCACGGAAAACCTAAATGAGGATGGCAGGACGCGGAATTGAACCGTCGTCCTCCTGAACGCGAGCCCAGTGTGCTAGCCACTGCGCCATCCCGTTTGGTGACGAGGTAATACACTACTGGCCATTAAAATTGCTGCACAACGAAGATGACGTGCTACAGACGCGAAATTTAACCGAGAGGAAGAAGATGCTGTGATATGCAAATTTCAGAGAATTCACACAAGGTTGGCGCCGGTGGCGACACCTACAACGTGTTGACATGAGGAAAGTTTCCAACTGATTTCTCATACACAAAGAGCAGTTGGCCGGCGTTGCCTAGTGACACATTGATGAGATGCCTCGTTAAGGAGGAGAAATGCCTACCATCACGTTTCAGATTTTGATAAAGGTCGGATTATAGACTATCGCGATTACGATTTATCGTATCGCGACATTGCTGCTGCGTTGGTCGAGATACAGTGACTCTTAGCAGAATAAGGAATCGGTGTGTTCAGGAGGGTAATACGGAAAGCCGTCTGGATCCCAAGGGCCATGTATCACTAGCAGTCGAGATGACAGGTATCTTATCGGCATGGCCGTAACGAATCGTGCAGCCACGTCTCGATCCCTGAGTCAACAGATGGGGACGTTTTCAAGACAACAACCATCTGCACGAACAGTTCCACGACGTTTGCAGCAGCATGGACTATCAGCTCGGAGACCATGCCTGCGGTTACCCTTGACGCTGCATCACAGACAGGAGTGCCTGCGATGGTGTACTCAACGACGAACCTGGGTGCACGAATGATAAAACGTCATTTTTTTCGGATGAATCCAGGTTCTGTTTCCAGCATCATGATGGTCGCATCCGTGTTTGGCGACATTGCGGTGAACGCACATTGGAAGCGTGTATTCGTCTCCGCCACACTGGCGTATCACCTGACGTGATGGTATGGGGTGCCATTGGTTATACATCTCGGTCACCTCTTGTTCGCATTGACGGCACTTTGAATAGTGGACGTTACATTTCAGATCTGTTTCGACCCGTGGCTCTACCCTTCATTCAATCCCTGCGAGACTCTACATTTCAGCAGGATATTGCACGACCGCATATTGTAGGTCCTGTTGGGTCTTTCTGGATACAGAATATGTTCGACTGCTGCCCTGGCCAGCACATTCTCCAGATCTCTCACCAATTCAGAACGTCTGGTCAATAGTGGCCGAGCAACTGGCTCGTCACAATACGCCTGTCACTACTCCTGATGAACTGTGATATCGTGTCGAAGCTGCATGGGGAGCTGTATCGGTACACGCCATCCAAGCTCTGTTTGACTCAATGCCCAGGCGTATCATGGCTGTCATAACGGCCAGAGGTGGTTGTTCTGGGTACTGATTTCTCAGGATCTATGCACCCAAATTGCGTTAATAATCTAATCATATGTCAGTTCCAGTATAATATATTTGTCCAACAAATACCCGTTTATCATCTGCATTTCTTCTTGGTGTAGCAATTTTAATGGCCAGTAGTGTAACTACTTTTCTTAGGAATCGTAAAAGACTTTCAATCTACGTATACATCCTCCTCTATGTTTGCAAATATTTTATAAGTGCTAAGTAGAGAGTGATTTCACTGTTTTTTTTTTTTTTTTAAAAAAAAAAACATCAGTTCCTCGAAAGATGTCATGCACTCCTCTATTCGTCTCTACGTTCAGCCAGACATTTAATCTCTACCTAATTACTACGCTCAAGGTCCTCTATGCGCTGCCTAAACCAAAGTACCTTGAAGCATATTGAACTCATCTGGGAGTATCTGCAGAGGAATGGCACCATACTCTTCCTCAAGAGCCGAAACCAGAGAAAATAGTTATGGAGAACAGTGGGGTCTGAATTAGTCGACGCTCACATCCCAAACGGGTTAAATTTTGTACAGATCGGAACTCTGGACAGACCAGTCCTTTTCATGAACGTTATTGTCCACAAGTCATCGCCTCATACAGTAGATGCGCCTTTATGAAAGGGTGCACTGGCGACCCTTGCCTCGGTTTAGCTGCGTGTTGTCCCTTCACGTTTCCGCTTTACAGTCACAGCACTATAAGTCGACTTGGGCAGCTTCAGAAGGGCTGAACTGTCCCTGAATGTTTTTGTCACTCATGTGACATCCAGGGACTACTCTATGTTTTTCAGTAAATGTGGTCTACCTGACCGACAAACTCTGCTCTTACTGCTTCTACACTGACAACTCGTCTTCCACTGGTGGCTCCAACTCTCGTGGTCAGTTTTGCATTACATAGGGTGTCTGGTTACTTATGATGAGTCAGTGCCCTCCGAAAAGACTTAATAGGTAACCTACAATCTGTTCTTCAGGCAAGGCCTGCAATACAGTTCTTGCCTTACATATTTTTTTAGAATCCTTTCATTTTAACCTTTATATCTGTCTAATTGAATTGTAACACTGTTTTGTCATATTACGACACTATACGAGAACTGTGATTTTTATATTACAGAGAATGTTTATAGCGTTCAGTAATAAACAGCCGCAATTTTGTTTCGGGTTACTTTATTAAAAAGACATCGTAACCAGCTTCCAGTTTGTAAATTCATCCCATGCTTTTTGGTAAATGTTTGTTAGGAAATTTTCTTTGTTCTGTTTCTCATGTTTCCTGGAATTTTGTAACACGTGGTCCATTAAGGGAGAAAAGGAATTTAGTTAGTACCGCAGTCTGAGTTATTTATTGATAATGAGATAGTTTACTCTTATCGAGTTACTTCATTCCTACAGTTGTTTATCAAGTTAGCTTGGTCTTCGAACTGTTCAAATGTGCTCTCATATTTTTACTTGAGGCAGTATTTCATCTGGGAACACATGATTACACACATTTTGCATTCAACGGAAGTATAAGGCAAAATAAACGATACTGCACCAAATAATTACCCTAATTGGATGGAAATTGGTAGATATGATTTATGTGCGCTTACAAATGGTTACAGATCCACAAAAACTGGATGATGTATTGGAGAGAATGGCCTATTCATCGGGGATCGGTTCGAACTGGAATTCATCAGTGAACACAATTCTGCTGCATTCAATACGAATTCCGGCTAAGACGTGTCTGGAGATGTCCCAGACAGCTGCGGAATACCGAATATCGTCCACCATAAGGCCCTACAACCGCTATTGATTATCTGGAATGTCATCTGTTTTAGTATCAGGACCCCTTTGTTTATTAACGGGGCATCGTTGCAGTACAACGGTACATGGACGATATTTTCATGGCAAGCCACCCTGGACTTACATTACAGCAAGATAACGTACGCCCCCCCAAGTGGGGTGGGGGGGGGAGTCTATATTGTTTCTTTTCATGCTTACCAATCCCTACCTTGGCCAGCAAGGTCATGGTAGTCTCTCCAACTAGCTGGGATATTGACAATCTAACGCACCGATCTGGCAGAATTTGGCACGATACCCCTCCTGGGAACACCCGATAACTCTATCAATCAATGCCAAGACGAATAACTACTTGCATAGGGGGCAGAAGTGGACCAACACATTCTTGACTTACTCAAGTTATGATACTCTTTCTCCTGAATAAATCATCCAGTTTTTTTTATTTTAGTTTATTGTCTCTTTTTTTTGTTGAAAGTGTGCTCAGTTGTTTGGCTGCACATGTACATCACATCTACCGATGGCGGATGCCATGAAAGATACAGGGTGCAGCCAACTGTAGGTGTTGTCTCATGTCGGTACCAATGATGTGTGTCGCTTTGGATCGGAGAAGATTCTGCCTGATTTCGGACGGCTAGCGGAAATGGTAAAAACTGCCAGACTTGCTTCCGAGATTAAGGCAGAGCTCACCATCTGATGCATCGTTGATAGAACCGACTGTGGTCCTTTGGTGCAGAGCCGAGTGGAGGGTCTGTATCAGAGGCTCAGGCTTTTCTGTGACCGTGTAGGCTGCAGACTCCTTGAGTTGCGCCATCATGTTGTGGGTTTCCGGGTTCCGCTTAATAGGTCAGGAGTCCACTACACACAAGAGGCGGCTACACGGGTAGCGGGGGCTGTCTGGAAGGGACTGGGAAGTGTTTTGGTTAGAGGATCTCAGGGAACCACAGAAGGGGCGTCCGTCTAAAAATGGACAGACAAAACACAGTAAGGGAGTTGTAGAAATGACTGGTATTGTAGTTGTAAATTGCCGTAACTGTGTTGGGAAAGAACCAGAGCTACAAGTCCTAATAGAAAGCACTGAACCTCAAACAGTTGTAGGTAGAGAGAACTGGCTAAGGCCGGACATAAGTTCAGCCGAAATATTTTCAAACTATCTAACAGTGTTCAGAAAGGATAGATTAAATACAGTTCGTGAGGGAGTATTTTTTGCTGTTAGAGACAGTTTGCCTTTTGGCAAAATGGAAGTAGATAGTTCGTGTGAAATAGCACCTCACAATCGGACTAAACTATTAATTGGATCGTTTTACCGACTCCATACTCAGGAGATATATTTGCTGAAGAGTTCAAAGAATACTTGAGTCTCATTTCAAATAAGTACTCCGCTCATACAATTATAGTCGGTGGTGACTTCAATCTACCTTTGATACGCTGGAAAAATTATACGTTTAAGGCCGGTGGCAGGCATAAGAAGTGATCCGAAATTGTACTGAATGCCTTCTCAGAAATTTATTTTCAACAATTAGTTCATGAGCCAACTCGAAGCGTAAATGGTTGCGAAAACATACTTGGCCTTTTAGCAACACGTAATCCTGGCCAAATAGTGGGTATTATGACAAATACAGGGATTAGCTACCACAAGGAAGTTGCTGATAGGCTGAATACCGAAACACCTACAACAACCAAAAAGAAAGGCAGAGTATACCTGTTTAAAAAATCTGATAAAAATGTTCTTAACGTCTTTTTAATAGACAGTCTTCACTCCTTCCAATATGATCATGTAAGTGCAGAAAAGTTGTGGAATGTTTTGAAAGAGGTAGTATCACCAACAATTGAGAGATATATATAACATAAATTAATAAGTGATGGTACTGATCCCCCACGGTACACAAAACGGGTCAGATCTTTGTTGCAGAAGCAACGAAAAAAGCCTGCCAAATTTAAAAGAAATCAAAATCCCCAAGTTTGGCAAAGTTTTACACAAGTTCGAAATGTGGCGCGTACTTCAATGTGACATACCCTTAACAACTTTCACAACGAATTTCTGTCTCCAAACCTGGCAGAAAAGCCAAAGAGATCCTGGTAACACATAAAGCACACCAGTGGCAAGACGCAATCAATGCCTTGATTGCGCGGTAACAGTGTGATGACAGTGCCACTAAAGCAGAGCTATTATACACGGTTTTCCAAAACTGCTTCACCAAGGGAGTCGAAGTAAATATTCCTGAATTCCAATCAAAAGCAACAGCCAATATGAGAAACATAGAAGTAGGTATCCTCGGTGTAACGCAGCAGCTTAAATCACTTAATAAAGGCAAAGCCTCCGGTCCAGATTGTGTACCAATCAGATTCCTCTCAGAGATCCGTACCTAAAGACTGGAAAATTGCTCATGTCACGCCAATACCCAAAAAAGGAAGTACGAGTAAATTGCTGAATTACAGGCCTGTACCACTGACGTCCACCTGCAGTAGGTTTTTGGAACATATACTGTATTCGAACATTATGAAGTACCTCGAAGAAAACAATTTATTGTCACATAGTCAGCACGGTTTCTGAAAATATCCTTCTTGTGAAACGCAACTAGCTCTTTATACTCATGAAGTAATAAGTGCTATCGACAGAGGATGTCAAATTGATTCCATATTTCTAGATTTCCAGAAGGCTTTCGACACCGTTCCCCACAAGCGTCTTCTAACCAAACTGCATGCCAACGGAGTATCGCCTCAGTTGTACGACTGGATTCGTTATTTCCTGTCAGAAAGGTGCAGTTCGTAGTAATAGACGGAAAGTCATCGAGTAAAACAGAAGCAAAAACCGGCGTTCCCCAAGGAAGTGTTATAGGCCCTCTATTGTTCCTGATCTACTCGTATATTAACGACTTAGGAGACAATCTGAGTAGGCCTCTTAGATTGTTTGCAGACGATGCTGTCATTTACCGTCTTGTAAATTCATCAGATGATCAAAACGACTTGCAAAATGATTTCGATAAGATATCTGTATGGTGCGAAAAGTGGCACTTGAACCTAAATATAGAAAGTGTGAAGTTATTCACACGAGTACTGAAAGAAAGCAGATAAATTTCGATAAGTAACACAAATCTGAAAGCTTTAATTCAACTAAATACTTAGGGATTACAATTACAAATAACCTAAATTGGAAAAATCACATATATAATATTGTGGGTAAAGCAAACCAAACACTGCGATTCATTGGGAGAACACTTACAAGCTGCAACAGGTCTATTAAATAGACTGCTTACACCACGCTTGTCCGCCCTGTTCTGGACTATTGTTGTACGGTGTGGGATCCGCATCACATGGGACTGATGGATGACATCTAAAACGTACAAAGAAGGGCAGCTTTTGTATTATCGCGATGTAGGGGAGATAGTGTCACAGACATGATACTTGAATGGGAGTGACAATCATTAAAACAAAGGCGTTTTCCGTTGCGGTGGGATCTTCTCATGAAATTTCAATCACCAGTTTTTTCCACCGCTTGCGAAAACATTCTGTTGGCACTCACCTACATAGGGAGAAATGATCATCACGATAAAATAAGAGATATCAGGGTTCGCACAGAAGGATTTAAGTGCTCGTTTTTCCCGCGTGGCGTTCGAGAGTGGAACGGCAGAGAGACAGCTTGAAGATGGTTACTCGACCCTCTGCCAGGCACTTAACTGTGAATAGCAGAGTAATCACTTAGATGTAGATTTCCATCGCATTTCGATAAATATTCCTTACTGCTTTGTTTTTTGTGTCTTAAGCTGTATTAGCGAAAAATATGCTGCCATTAGGAGAAGTATTACGAATTCTTTGCATACAATTACAGAAAGGAAAATCAGTGTTGGCGAAACTTCGGACTGTCGCAGAATATGTTCGACGTCAGTTATTAATGTTCTGTGTATGAATAGGTGACAGGATTCCAAAGTGAGGTCGCACATCCCCGTTGCACGTGACCTGCGTATAGATGAGGTCTCACTTACATTTACGGATCATGCAAGGAAGTTCAAGGTGATCTTCGATTTAATCACATATCGTTCAAGTTCCCACTTTGATTCTCTGTTACGCACTGAAATCTTCTGAATATTTCAATTAAACACTCTTCAAATACTATCAATAATTAATCTTGTGTCAAAATTATGTACTGCGTTAAGTTTAGTTCAAGAGAAAGAAGCAAGAAGCTTTTAAGTTATGTGTAAAACCGTACTATTTCAACAGGAAGTGAAAAACACCTTTTTCATTTAGCTGGCTGAAGCAGTGCCGGATGTTAGACTGCTAGGTGTAGATGCAAGTACGGATCGAAAGTTGATACACAGTTACACTATTCGTGTGAAACCCCTGATACAGTCGTGTTCAGTCTTACTGCTCAGAATCAGTACAACTATAGACGTATCAAGTTCTCTGACATTAAAATATTCTCTAGTAGCTGAGCGTGATTACAGGTTTGGTAGTGGTGAGCACGCCAAGGCATCGTGTGAAACATTATTGAATGCCTTCTTTGAAAACTACCTACCTCCATAGTGGATCGCTCCCTCGTTCTCGACAGAAATAAGACAGATATAATGGTAACTAATAGATCTGATCTGTTTGAGTTTGTCCGTATAGAAACTGTTCTTAGTGACCATGAGGAATTTGTAACAACAATGATTACCAAACTACGAAAGGAAATCAAAATATGTAGAAAGATTTATATGTCCAGTAAACTAAACGAGGAAGTGGTGGTATATTTCACTTAGGAAATCTGTAACTTATAGCTCAGGACAGGATCATGAAGAAGAGCTACGGTTCAAGTTTTAAAGAACAGTTGACAATGCTCCCTGCCGCTGTTGGATAAGCAGCTGCCAGCAGCAAGTCGTATACTCCTACCTTACTTATTTGTTATATAGTTTAATTCTTAATTTCTTTGCATGTTTTTGGTACTTGCATTGTTTAATTCATAAACTTCGGGCGTATTATAGTATATGAGAGTTGTAGCATCGCGCTTTAGTGTTTACTTCGTAGATTCTTACTTAAATTGCGTGTGAGTTTCGTATAGGAGGTGTAATTTCGAGTTTTAGTTACTGTAATCGTAAATTCAGGCATATTGTAGTGCAGTCGTTAGGCATTTCTGCAGGTTAGTTAATACATTCATTGCGTGTTTCGCTTGCGTTATCTAGGCACAGACTTGTGTTCAGTAACTGCTGTTCAACATCGATTAGAATGGACAGGGACTGCGATTTCTGTGTTCGGATGAGGGCTGAGTTGGCATCCCTTCGCTCACAGCTGCAAGCGGCGCTAACTTCGGTCGCGCAGCTGGAGGCTGTTGCCATTGGGCACCACTGTGGGGAGCCGGACTTGGGTATCACGGGGATGTCAACCTCGTCCCGTCTGTCCCCAGATCGGTCTGCCGCTGTGGTTGCCCCGGTTGCTGCCCGCAGTGGGGCTGAGCCCTCGCCTGTGGTTAATTGGGAGGTCGTTCCAAGGCGTAGCAGGCAGCGAAAGGCGTCCTCGGAGGCTGATCAGAAAGCCTCCCGGGTGCGTCTGACAAACAGGTTTCAGAAACTCTCTCTGGCTGAGCCAGATGCAGCTGCCTGCCCTGTCTCAGAGGATCATTCTCAGCCTTCAAGGTCCGGGCAATCGCAGAGGGTGGGCTTATTGGTAGTTGGGAGCTCCAATGTTAGGCGCGTAATGGGGCCCCTTAGGGATATGGCGGCTAAGGAGGGGAAAAAATCCAGTGTGCACTCTGTGTGCATTCCGGGAGGAGTCATTCCTGATGTGAAAAGGGTCCTTGCGGATGCCATGAAGAGCACAGGGTGCAGTCAGCTGCAGGTGGTGGCACATGTCGGCACTAATGACGTGTGTCGCTTTGGATGTGATGAAATTCTCTTTGGATTCCAGCAGCTATCTGATTTCGTGAAGGCTGCCAGTCTTGCTTACTAGATGAAGGCAGAGCTCACCATCTGCAGCATCGTCGACAGAACCGACTGCGGACCTTTGGTGCAGGCCCAGATGGAGGGTCTGAATCAAAGGCTCAGACGGTTTTGCGACCGTGTTGGCTGCAGATTCCTTGACTACTGCCATAGGGTGGTGGGGTTTCGGGTTCCGCTGAATAGATCAGGAGTTCACTACACTTAGCTGGCGGCTACACGGGTAGCGCAGGCTGTGTGGCGTGGACTGGGCGGTTTTTTAGGTTAGAAGGCCTCAGGAAAGTACGGGGTGGGCTGCAATCTCAAAGGGTGCATGGTAAATACAGGACGTGCTTGGATCAAGGAACAGTCGGAATTGTAGTTGTAAATTGTTTTAGTTGTGCTGGGAAACTCCCTGAGCTTCAAGCGCTAATAGAAAGCACAGAAGCTGATATCGTTATAGGTACAGAAAGCTGTCTAAAGCCTGAAATAAGTTCTGCAGAAATTTTTACGAAGTCTCAGACGGTGTTCAGGAAAGATAGATTAGGCAGAATTGGTGGTGGAGTGTTTGTGTCTGTCAGTAGTGGGTTATCTTGTAGTGAAGTAGAAGTAGATACTCCGTGCGAATTGGTATGGGTGGAGGTTATACTTAACAGCCAAACTAAGTTAATAATTGGCTCCTTCTACCGACCCCCAGACTCCGATGATATAGTTGCGGAACAGTTCAGTGACAATTTGAGTCTCGTAACAAATAAATACCCCACTCATACGGTTATAGTTGGTGGGGACTTCAACCTTCCCTCGATATGTTGGCAAAAATACTTGTTCATAACCGGTGATGGGCAGAAAACATCTTCCGAGATTGTTCTAAATGCTTTCTCCGAAAATTATTTCGAGCAGTTAGTCCACGAACCCACGCAAATTGTAAATGGTTGCGAAAACACACTTGACCTCTTAGCCACAAACAATCCAGAGCTTATAGAGAGCATTATGACTGATACAGGGATTAGTGATCACAAGGTCGTTGTAGCTAGGCTCAATACCGTTTCTTCCAAATCCACCAGAATCAAACGCAAAATAATTTTATTTAAAAAAGCGGATAAAGTGTCACTAGAAAAGCCTTCCTAAGAGACAATCTCCATTCTTTCCGAACTGACTATGCAAATGTAGACGAGATGTGGCTCAAATTCAAAGATATAGTAGCAACAGCAATTGAGAGATTCATACCTCATAAATTGGTAAGAGATGGAGCGGATCCCCCGTGGTACACAAAACAGTTCCGAACGCTGTTGCAGAGGCAATGGAAAAAGCATGCGAAGTTCAGAAGAACGCAAAATGCCGAAGATTGGCTAAAATTTACAGAAGCGCGAAATTTGGCACGGACTTCAATGCGAGATGCCTTTAATAGGTTCCACAACGAAACACTGTCTCGAAGTTTGGTAGAAAATCCGAAGAAATTCTGGTCGTATGTAAAGTACACAAGCGGCAAGGCGCAGTCAATACCTTCGCTGTGCAGTGCCAATGGTACTGTTACCGACGACTGTGCCGCTAAAGCGCTTGAAAGCAGTTTTCCGAAATTCCTTCATCAAGGAAGACAAATGGAATATTCCAGAATTTGAAACACGAACAGCTGCTAGCATGAGTTTCTTAGAAGTAGATACCTTAGCGGTTGCGAAGCAACTCAAATCGCTTGATACAGGCAAGTCTTCAGGTCCAGATTGTATACCGATTAGGTTCCTTTCAGATTACGCTGATACAATAGCTCCCTACTTAGCACTCATATACAACCGCTCGCTCACCGATAGATCTGCACCTACAGATTGGAAAATTGTGCAGGTCGCAAAAGTGTTTAAGAAGGGTAGTAGGAGTAATCCATCTAACTACAGACCTATATCTTTGACGTCGGTTTGCAGTAGGGTTTTGGAGCATTTACTGTATTCAAACATTATGACTCACCTCGAAGGAAACGATCTATTGATACGTAATCAGCATGGTTTCAGAAAACATCGCTCTTGTGCAACGCAGCTAGCTCTTTATTCCCATGAAGTAATTGCCGCTACCGACAGGGGATCTCAAGTTGATTCCGTATTTCTAGATTTCCGGAAAGCTTTTGACACCGTTCCTCACAAGCGACTTCTAATCAACCTGCAGGCCAATGGGGTATCGTCTCAGTTGTGCGACTGGATTCGTGATTTCCTGTCGGGAAGGTCGCAGTTCGTAGTAATAGACGGCAAATCATCGAGTAAAACTGAAGTGATATCAGGTGTTCCCCAGGGAAGCGTCCTGGGACCTCTGCTGTTCCTGATCTATTTGAATGACCTGGGTGACAATCTGAGCAGTTCTCTTAGACTGTTCGCAGATGATGCTGTAATTCACCGTCTAGTAAGGTCATCTGAAGACCAGAATCAGTTGTAAAGCGATTTGGAAAAGATTGCTGTATGGTGTGTCAGGTGGCAGTTGACGCTAAATAATGAAAAGTGTGAGGTGATCCACATGAGTTCCAAAAGAAATCCGTTGGAATTCGATTACTCGATAAATAGTACAATTCTCAAGGCTGTCAATTCAACTAAGTACCTGGGTTTTAAAATTACGAACAACTTCAGTTGGAAAGACCACATAGATACTATTGTGGGGAAGGCGAGCCAAAGGTTGTGTTTCATTGGCAGGACACTTAGAAGATGCAACAAGTCCACTAAAGAGACAGCTTACACTACACTCGTTCGTCCTCTGTTAGAATATTGCTGCGCGGTGTGGGATCCTTACCAGGTGGGATTGACGGAGGACATCGAAGGGGTGCAAAAAATGGCAGCTCGTTTTGTATTATCACTTAATAGGGGAGAGAGTGTGGCAGATATGATACGCGAATTGCGATGGAGTCGTTACAGCAAACACGTTTTTCGTCGCAGCGAGATCTTTTTACGAAATTTCAGTCACCAACTTTCTCTTCCGAATGCGTTAATATTTTGTTGAGCCCAACCTACATAGGTAGGAATGACCATCAAAATAAAATACGAGAAATCAGAGCTCGAACAGAAAGGATTAGGTGTTCGTCTTTCCCGCGCGCTGTTAGGGAGTGGAAAGGTAGAGAGATAGTATGATTGTGGTTCGATGAACCCTCTGCCAAGCACTTAAATGTGAATTGCAGAGTAGTCATGTAGATGTAGATGTAGATGCTCTGGATAGATAGGTACCCAGTAGGACAGTTAATTATGGAAGGGAACCTGTATAATGAATACAGTCACTGTAAATTAACTCGTAAAGAAACATAAACTATTGCAGGATTTTTTATGTGTATAAGAAGGAGAGGGATGTATGCAGAGCAGGGTTGAATGAACGCTTTCGATATCAAGTTAGCCTTGCGTAAGTCCTTCAGTGATTACCAAAGCACAATACTATCGAAAGATATTTCACAAAATCCAAAGAAATTCTGGTATGCAAAGGTGTTTAGTAGCATCACAGTTAGTTTCCAGAAACTATTGGACGATACAGGGACTGAAATTGTGGTTAGCGAAGCGAAAACAGAAATTTTTAACACTATTCTCAAATGTTGCTTTACAAAAGAATACCCAGTATTGTGGCCAGAATACAATCATCATAGCACTGAAAGAATAAGAGCAATAGATATTAGTTTCAGAGGTGGTGAGAAACAGCTGAAATCATTAAAATTAAACAAAGCTTCATGACCGGACGGAATCCCTAACGGATTCTATATGCAACTTGTGGCTGAGTTAGCCCCTCATTTAACTGTACTCTGCTGTAGATCTCTCAAACACAAAACCTTGTCCAGTAGTTGTAAGAGCACACAGATGAAACTCGTCTACAACGGTGTCAAAAGCTATACACAAAGTACCATTCAGTATCCATCACATCCGCGAACTGTCGAATCTTGGAACGTACTCTTGAACAGAATCACCTGCTCTATAGCGACTAGGATGTATTCCGAAAACATAGATCTTGTGAAACCCAATTCGCACTTTCCTGATGATACATACAGAAAGCCATCGTTAAAACCAGTCAGATAAATGCTGTATTCCTCGATTTTCGGGAAGTATTTTACTCAGTACCACATCGACGGTTATTACCGAAAGTATTAATGTAATGGGTATCTAGCGAAATTTGAGACTGGATTGAGGCCTGTCTTGTAGAGAGGATGGAGTAAGGTATTGTGGATGGAGAGTCATAGACATACGAAAAATTAACTTTCGGTGAAGCCAAGGATGTGGGTTGGGCCCTTGCTGTTCATATTGTATATTAATAACCTCGAAGAAAATATTAACATTAACCTCAGACTATTTGCAGATGATGCAGTTATTTGCAGTGAATTACGTTCTTAAAGAAGCAGCTCATTTATTCAGTCAGATATCGTGAAGGTTGGAAAGTGCCACAAGTATTGGCGGTTTGTGTTAAGTTTTCAGAAATGTAAAACTATGCACTTCACGCAACGAAAAAACCTGGTACTCTGGGACTATAATATCAGTGAGTCACAGATGGAAACGGTCAACTCGCACACCTAACTGCATATAACTAGCTGTAAGGATATGAATAATATGTGTCATAGGTAAAGCAGGTGACAGTCTGTGTTCATTGGCAGAATGTTAGGGAACTGCAATCCACCTAGAAAGGACACTGATAAAAAACTCATACAATCCAGTCTGCAATATTACTCAGGTGTAAGGGACCCACCCTTAAAGGAGTATAACAGGGTATATTGAACGGATATAAATAAGGACAGAACATATGGTCACAGGTTTTTTTGACCGATGGGAGAGAGTCGGGGAGAATCTGGAAGAAGTGCAGTGGAAGGTCCTTGAAAACAAGTGAAAACTATACGCTGAAAACCTACTTAGAATGATTGTAGAACTAAATTTAAGTGATGAAGCTAGGAATAAAATCGCCTAGCCAACGCTCACATAGTAATTGCGAAGACTTAATTTGAAGTAATTATAGCAAGAACAGAGGGATTTAATCGATCACTCTTCCCACGATCCGTGCGTGAATGGAACTGGAGGAAGTTCTAATAATTGGTCTGATGTGCATATCCTCATTCATACAGTTACAGTGATTTGCAGAGTATAGGCGTAGATGTAGATGTGGAGATTACCGATGGAACTTTGCTCGTAACGGGGAAATCGTGTCTTTCGGATAACAGTTCGTATTTATAAAAAAACATATAGTCGTTTTCTAACTGCAAGATAACAGACATTTTAGAATGGGCTCAAGTATCTTTGCCGGCCGGAGTGGCCGTGCGGTTCTAGACGCTACAGTCTGGAACCGAGCGACCGCTACGGCCGCAGGTTCGAATCCTGCCTCGGGCATGGATGTGTGTGATGTCCTTAGGTTAGTTAGGTTTAATTAGTTCTAAGTTCTAGATTAGATTAGATTAGATTAGATTACTTTTTCTTTCCATAGATCCGTGTTGAGGAGATCCTCATGGATGTGGAACATGTCACCATTTTATGTTTTATTTTATTTTTTATTTTTTTAAGCTGAAATAACAATACTAATAGTATAAATATATACAACACATCATTTGTTTCTATTAAAAAATTCGTTAATGGAGTAGAATGAGTTGGCGACTAGTAAGTCTTTCAGGCTCCTTTTAAACTGATCTCTATTTGTAACTAAATTATTTATGTTTGCTGGCAAATTATTGAAGATGAGTGTTCCTGAGTAGTGGACCCCTTTTTTAACTAAAATAAATGCTTGTAAGTCCTTGTGCAGATCATTTTTGTTCCTGGTATTGTATGTATGAACTGAGCTGTTTGTTGGAAAAAGGATATATTATTTAGGACAAATTTCATTAAGGAGTAAAAATACTGAGAGGCAGTAGTTAGTATACCCAGTTCGTTGAAGAGGTTTCTACAGGACGTCCGTGAGTTTACTCCACAACTAATACGTATTACACGCTTTTGGACTCTGAAAACGTTTGTTTGACTGGAAGAGTTACCCCAAAATATTATACCATATGACATTATGGAATGAAAGTAGGCAAAGTATGCAAGCTTTTTCACTTTTATGTCGCCTGTGTCTGCTAACACTCGAACTGCAAATACAGATTTGTTAAGGCATTTCTGCAGTTCTGTGGTGTGCTCCTCCCAACTGAATTTATTATCAAGTTGTAATCCCAGGAATTTATGACTGTCAACCTCTTCTATCTGCTCTTCTTTGTACTTTATGCATGTGCTGGGAGAAAACCTCTTACAGGTTCTGAATGGCATATAGTGAGTCTTTTCGAAGTTTAATGCAGTGAGTTGGCTTTAAACCATTTATTAATATCCATGAAAATATCATTAGCAGATCTTTCTACAACTACACTCGACATACTATTTATTGCAATACTGTGTCATCTGCAAACAAAACGAACTCTGCTTCTGGCAGTGTAACTGATGAGAGATCATTAACATACACAAGAAAAAGCAATGGCCCTAAGATGGATCCTTGTGGGACACCACATGTAATGAACCATTTTGCAGCACTGCCCGTGACACCATAGAATTCTCATTTATTTAAAAGGCGACTGATGACCTCAGAAGTTACGTCGCATAGTGCTCAGAGTCATTTTTGAGCCTCAAGTATCTTTGGGTATGCACCTGTGATGTATGGCTTGCGTCTTTGACAAGTAAACAAAACTTTCTCGGTCCCGCTTGCGAACCCGGCCACTGCTTCAACGTTGAACAGAAATCGTAACCAATAGCGGCTGCGGTGTAAGCAGTCACCCTCATTCTGATATTGTGAAGGAGTGAGGAGGAGCGGACAGAGGTTTGGAGCTCTCCCTTGCTATGATGTGAGAAACTGCCAATAAAAGGCGGAGGAATCGGGAATTATCAACTGCATGAGATTGCTGAAGGCAATGGAAACCATTGAATTAATGACAAATAATGTGTATATAGAGGACATGTGGACTGTATCTGAAAAAAAGTATCATGATGATCTCTCCGTTGGCAACAGATTCCGGACTAGTTCCCCATTCGGATCACCTGATAGGACTGCCAAGGTGGAGGTGACCATGAGAAAAAGACCGAATAATCAACGAAAGGATGACGTTCAAAGAAACGAGACGTGGTATGTCAGAAGTTTGAATGTGGCAAGAAAGCTAGAAAACCTGAAATTGGAAATGGTAAGGCTCAATCTAGATACATTTGGGGTTATTGAAGTGAAATGGAAAGAAGACTAAGATTTCTGGTCGGATGAGTATAGGGAGAAATCAGCAGCAGCAGAAAATGGTATAGCGTGAACAGGATTTGTTATGAATAGGAAGGCAGGCCGGAGAGTGAGTTATTGTGAATAGTTCACCGAGGGGATTGTTACCATCAGACTCGACACCAAGCCAAAATCGCCAACAAAAAAACGAAGACATCAAAAAAGACATGATTGTCAGAACTGACTCAGCATATAGCAAAACCAAAACAATCTTGGGTAAAATTCAACGCAAGGGCTGAAACTTTAAGAATGCCGTGGTAATTACACTGCTAAATACAAAGCAGAAAGCGGATGGATGGAAAAAGTACATTGAAGGCCTCCTTGAGGGTAAGGACATGTTTTGTGACAGGAGAGAAAACTGGATTCGATGTTAAGTTAAGAGAGAGAGAGAAGTTAAGAGAGAGAGAAGTTAAGAGAGAGAGAGTAGTTAAGAGAGAGAGGTTCAAGCATCAGAGTCAGAATTTAAAAGATCTTTGAGTACTTAAGTCAAATAAAGCAGAAGTGATAGATAACATTCCATCAGAATTTCTAAAATCATTGTGGGAATTGGCAGCAATTGCACTATTCACATTGGTGTGTAGAATGTATGAGATAGAGATATACCATCAGACTTTCGGTAAAACCTTATTCTCACAATTCCGACAGTTGAAAGAGCCAACAAGTACGAGAATTATAGCAGAAGCAGCTTAACAGCTCGTAGATAAAAGTTGCTGACAAGTACGAAATATAGAAGAAAGGAAAAGAAAATTGAGGATTGGTTAGATGACCATCAGTTTGACTTTAGACATGTAAAGGCACCAGAGAGGCAGTTCTGATGTTGCTATTGATAACGCAAGCAAGACTGGAGAGGAATGAAGACACGTTCATAGGATTTGTCGACCTGAGAAAAATAAAGGTAAACTGCTGGGAAAGACAGTAATGTACCAAATATAGAAGAACCAAGAGGGAAAAGAAGGGTGGGAGACGATAAACGATGTACTCGGATTAAAACAGGTGTAAGGCAGGGACGAAGACTTTCGTCCCCATTGGGCAGTTAATACATCGAAGGAAAATGACGGAAATAAAAAAAAAGGTTCAACAGTGGGACTCACATTCAAGGTAAAAGCATATAAATGATAAGATTCGCTAATGTCATTTATGTCTTCAGTTGCAGGATCTGCTGACTGGAATAAACAGTCTAATGATTGCGGGATATGGATTGAGAGCAAAACGAAGATAAACGTAAAGTAATGGGAAGCAACAGAAACGAGGATACCTAGAAGTTTTAGATCAGAATTGGTGGTCACGAAGTAGATGAAGTTAAGGAATTCTGCTACCTAGAAAAAATGTTCAAATGTTTGTGAAATCTTATGGGACTTAACTGCTAACGTCATCATTCCCTAAGCAGACACACTACTGGACATAAATTATCCTAAAGACAAACACAAACACTGTGGCCGAGGGAGGACTCGAACCTCCGCCGGGACCAACCGCACAGTCCATGACTGCAGCGCCTTACCCCACCTGCTACCTAGGCAGCAAAGTAATCCACGACGGACCGGGTAAGTAGGGCATAAAAAGTAAACTACCAAAGGCAAAGGTGACACTTCTGGCTAGTAGAAGTTACCTAATATCCAACACAGACCTTAATTTCAGGAAGAAATTTATGAAAATCTATGTTTGGAGCACAACGTTGTATGGCAGTGAAACATGGACAATGGGAAAACTGGAAGACAGGAGAATCAAAGAATTTGAGATGTGGTGCTACAGAAGGAAACTAAAAATTAGGTGGACTGATGAGATAAAGAATGAGGAGATTCGCTGCAGAAAGTTTTAAGAAAGGAACATACGTAAAACACTGAAAGGAGGAAAGGACAGGATTATAGGACTCATGTTGAGACATCAAGGAATGATTTCATCGGTAGAGGGAACTGTAGAGGGTAAAAACTATAGAGGACGACTGAGATTGGAAAACATCCAGCAAATAATTGAGGACGTAAGCTGCAAGTGCTATTCTATATTCTGAGACGAAAAGTTTTGCGCACTAGAGGAAATGATGGGGGGCCAGTTAGAAGACGGGTGTTAAAAAAAAAAAAAAAAAAAAAAAAAAAAAAAAAAAAAAAAAAAGTGTATGTATTTCACAACAGATGTTTAATGAAAATATTGTATATATTTATTTCACACTTCTAGCACTCCTAGTCACTTCAATAAAATCCAGACTTTAATATAGGCGCTACATACATGATACCAAGTGCCGACGTAATTCTATCGCCGTTGTACCAGTGACATGAGATTCAGTAAGTATCTCCTGAACACCGCATTAAGTTGATAAAATAAGTAAAAGAACTGCTTTGGTTCTAGGCGCTACAGTCTGGAACCGCGCGACCTCTACGGTCGCAGATTCGAATCCTGCCTCGGGCATGGATATGTGTGAAGTCCTTAGGTTAGTTAGGTTTAAATAGTTCTAAGTTCTAGGGGACTGATTACCTCAGAGGTTAAGTCCCATATTGCTCGGAGCCAGCCATAAAAAACTGCTACGTACCATTGTCGTAAGTAACATTATTTGGTATACTTTTCCACTCGCTTGTAATTATCTAGCTCACTAGAAGTTGTGAGAAACGCCGCTGTGACTAAGTGACTAAGCTGAATTTTATTGTAGTACGTATTTCATCAGGCTGAATAATCTCCTAATTTATGTCAATAACACTGTGCGTATTGTCTTCACGACTCATTCTTTTCTCCTACCTTCTGCACACACGAGAAACTTGTAGAAGTCGTGTATTATGTGAATACTGCTTAGAAAATATGTTTAAAAAATGCAAGCAGAACACTCATCCAAAGGTGTTTGGTAAAATGTTTCCGAGCATTCTTTTCTTATCCTTGTACGTTTCCAGGAAATATGTGCGGGAAATTACAGACACCGCTTTAGACATAGTATCTGAGGAAAATAAAACAGTTAATTTTTAGCCTTACTGTCACGGCGCCAAACGTTTTCACGTTGAAAATAAGCTGAATGAGTCAAAAGTTATCATAAATATTACACCAAGTTTAGGCCTACTTATTATTTATTTTTTGATATATTATTTGTAATACTGTCTCACAAACCGTGAGTTTCGACCTATTACGTTGGACAGTGAATCTCCTGACATAGTTTTCCAGATGGTTCTTCCTTTCCACCTATTTTTGGTCGATCTGCTCTTCGAGAGATGATTACAACGCCAGACAGTTCTGTTACAAAGGGTATCCTTTTAATGGCAGCGGGTGTGATACGTTTAATAAAACGTTATTGGAAAATAGCATTTTAAATACCTGACTTTGTTCTCGTCATCTCGTGCTCGTTATCGAGATGCCGCTGTAATGGATGTAGTAATTTGCCACACCTCTGTCATTTATTGACCTTATCACGTCCATACGTGTCAATAAGCTCACTGTATGCGAATGACTCTTTTTTCAACGTTGCCTCGTGGAGGGCAATGCGGCCATATGAGTGCATTAGTTATTTCAGTTTTTCCTATTCCATCCTTGACATCTACAGATAGTAAGCACTGTAATCGGTAAAACTGCTACAGAATATCAACAGACATTTTCTACGTTCTGCTGTCGATCACTCTTGGTATCTGGTCTGCTTCTGTGGACTTGCCTTTTCTAAATCCGAACTGAGATCCGTCCACGCCGACTACGTTTTATGTTCTTTAAGCACACGGCATGGTAGTACGTACGTGGTATTATGGTAGATATACACGAAGCCCTCAACTACCTATGGAAGCCTGACTTCTTATCTAGACTGAATACTCTAGGATGGCCAGATAATGTCTAACTTGCTCTTCGATGCTATCAAGAACAAATGAAAGGCAAACTTGTCTGTCCAATGAGAGTGACGGCAAACTATTCCGCTGAATCACGTCCACACGTCTGCGTATGGCAGAGTTCTAGGATGTTGACTTATAAGCTTTTCAACAGGAAATAAGCGATTACAAGCAGAAGAACGCATCGAGTATTCGACGAAGGTGACATTAATAACAGAAAACTCTAGGCCAGACCTAGAAGAAAATAGTGGAGATGTTAGCGCACCGTCTCACACGTCCTGTTCTGGAAACAAACTTAAAATAGCTACAAATAAAACACTTTATACGGTTCTCAAAGCGAAATTGTCATGACGAGAAGCCTGATTTACAGAACAAGTAAGATTATTTATCACAATAGCAACTGAATAGTGCAGGCGAGCGATAGGTAATAACCTACAGTTGGGTCAGGTTTTAATACACATATTACTTCTATTTTCCAGAGATCTCGAAAAAGAAAATTTGGGAAAATATTTTAAAAGGCATATTTAATTTAATTTAAAACACTCTAAGCAAAGCACTTTCAACGAGCCATAAGTTGAAAATAAATAAAACATTAGTTCCATAATCACGACCATTAAGGTTACAGCTTGAACTAAGCAGTTACAGTTATCAAATCAGTTTTAAAACAATAAAAGAATAAAGTTACACACTTCATTTACAGCTTTAAATACTGGGTAACTAACAAGATTCATAGACTGACAGGTTTCAAAAAATAACAGTTCATAGTAAGTTCCTCTCCAGTAAGGACGACAAACGAAATTGCCTTAGTGGTAACACTGGCTTGCGTCAGATCACTAACTAACTCTGTAGCAATTCTGGACGTGTGGGATGTTGCATTGTTCTGCTGGAATAGCCCAAGTTCGTCGGAATGCACAATGGACATGAATAGATGCAGGTGATTAGACATGATGCTTAGGTACGTGTCACCTGTCAGTCATATGTAGGCGTATCAGGGGTTCGATATAACTCCAATTGCACATGCCCCACACCATTACAAAGCCTCCACCAGCTTCAACACTCCCCTACTGACCTGCAGGGACCATGGATTCATGAGGTTGTCTGCATACCCGTACACATTCATCCGCTCGATAAATTTAAAACGAGAGACAACATATTTCTAGTCATCGACAGCCCACTGTCGGTGTTAATGGGCCCAGGCGAGGCATAAAGCTTTGTGTCGTGCAGTAATCAAGGGTACACGAGTGGGCCTTCGTCTCCGAAAGACCATATATACGGTTTGCACGCTGACACTTGTTGATGACCCAGCATTGAAATCTGCACGAAGTGGAAGGGTTCCACGTCTGTCACGTTGAACGATTCTCTTTAGCCGTCGTTTTTCCCGTTCTTGTAAGATTTTTTTCCCGGCCGCAGCGATGTCGGAGTTTTGATGTTTTATCGGATTCCTGATATTCATGGTACACTCGTGAAATGATTGTATGGGAAAATCCCATCTTCATTGTTATCTCGGAAATGATATATCCCATCGCTCGTGCGCCGACTATAACATCATGTTCAAACGCACTTAAATCTTGATAACCTGCCATTGGAGCAGCAGTAGCAGATTTAACAACTGCGCCAAACACACATTGTCTATGTAGGCATTACGGGCTGCAGCGTCGTATGCTGTTCACATAGCTCTCAATTCGAATATGCATGCCTATACCAGCTTGTTTTGCCCTGTCGGGCATGTATGGCACTTAGATGTGTCACTTCCCGGGTCTGTCGGGTGCTGGCGCCAAACGACATACAAAATGGTACAAATGGATCTGAGCACTATGGGGCTTAACATCTGAGGTCATCAGTCCCCTAGAACTTAGAACTACTTAAACCTAACCAACCGAAGGACATACACACATACATGCCCGAGGCAGGACTGGAACCTGCAACTGTAGCGGTCGCGCGGTGCCAGACTGAAACGCCTAGAACCGCTTGGACACACCGGCCAACCAAGCGACATACACATATTCCTTGTGTGGTGTGCATACTGTAAGACCTTCGGTACACTCATCATCAAATTTATTTGACTTGTCGCTCTAGGATAGTGTCAGCAATATGTCTCGTGGTCTTATTGTGGCGTGTTTATCGTCTGCCGTTAGGTGGCCGAGCGGTTCTAGGCGCTTAAGTCTGGAACCGCGTGACCGCTACGGTCGCAGGTTTGAATCGTGCGTCGGGCATGGACATGTGTGACGTCCTTCGGTTAGTTAGTAGTTCTAAGTTCTAGAGGACTGATGACCTCAGATGTTAAGTCCCATAATGAACAGAGCATACAAACAGATTGTAACATACTCGAGGTTCCAGAATGAGCGTGTGGTAACGTTTTGGACAGTTTGTATACCGAGGCAGCAACTGATATATTTGAATCTGGACTTAAACTCTGTTGCCTGAATGGCACATACTATTTGTTCATTTTCTGTTCCCACTGTAATGATAAATGAGCTACGGAAACATACACCTGGCTAGTCACGTTAAATTTCTACTTCGTCTTCTGGTCAGTTGCAACAGTGTGACCGAGTCCCGGAAGGCTTGACAGGCGTGCGGAGCCTCAAATAGGACTGCTTTATCCACTGTACTTCAGTACACACTAACTGTAGTGTCTCCGTTGCGGCAGTCTGAGCTGCTGTAATGGTTGCTGGAAAAACGCGGGTACGCAGGCTGGAAGGAGAATTTGTGGATCTCTGAGACATAAACGTGAAGCTACACATTTGAATATTTGAAAATATAACTCCTCAGTGGGCACTGGAACACGAAATTCGTGCCAAAAGGAATTACTATTCATGCTGTACTTGGCAGTACATAATGCACGGCCTCCGGTGGAGTTTAAACGTCCCCTTTGAACTATTTATACACGAATGTGCTTAAACAGACACACAATAGTTTTTAGCGCAACGCAATCTGACTTCACACATGAGCATTAGAAAAAAAACAGAATAAATAATGTGTAATCATCTTTACAAAGTAAATAACATTTTATTAATGCAAATTATATTTGAGGATAACAGTATTCCTCATCATAGTGAATGTAGCTTGGTATTAGAAGAGAAAAAATTCTGTGAAACAGTACACAGAGACAGGAAGAAAAAAAAATACACAAGGGTACACAAACACATAGTGGGATAACACAAAAGGAAAGGACAGGGTTTGTTTTCAGGGTGACATTTGGTACTGCAGTCCAACCCAAAACGTCATTCTGTAGATTTTTTGTCTTATCTCAACATTTGTTTCCACCAAAAATATCCTATCCAAGCATGCTTTCTGTATTTTGTTCACATCCTCTTTCAAAAATAGTTTTCCTCCACTGTACACTACTTTTTTGGCCAAATCATTTTCTTATAGCTTCTCAATGCATTTCTTCCAATTCCTCATAGTTAGTTTCTTATATAGTCTACCCCTCTTAAGCTAACTTAAAATCTACTGAGATTCGAAGCTAAACTAAGGGACGACGCAATGCAGCAGCACAAAACAATTAACACAAACAGCAATGACTAAAAAAAAATGCAGATTTGCAAAGCAAGCAGCAGTAAATGTAATAACTTATATCTAAACATGACAAACCCACAAGCAGAAAAAATAGTACACTGAAGACAACAATGCAGATAAGGACAATGTCTATTCACATCTTAATGTCTATGTAATTAAAGTGGTGCACCACAAAAGCTAATGCTACAACAAATTACCAAGTACTTGAAAAGAAAATTATATATACAGTTACTGTTATTAGTCGTTTCTTATTGCTCTTTCCATTCCAAGAGCTCCTTTTTCAAAGAATGTGGATCATAAAATAATTATTTAATAGATCTGTTGACAGAAAGTGTTCACATTAGCAAATGCATTTAATTTTATTTTATAAAACCAATGCTGCAACACAGCTGGAAAACAGATATCAAATGAAATAAGCAACAATGAAAAGAAAAGAATAAAAATATCATTCAATAGTCATGTGACATTTCATAAGTTAGTAGAAATTCTGTCAACTCTCGTAGAAAGACGTTTATTATAATCAGGTGTCAGATGTAAGTATCTTTCCAAGTAATGGGCGTGTCGTATTTGCGATGCTTTCAACAAAAGAATGTCAATAGCGAGGATAGTGCCCTTTTTTTTATGGCTTTCTGTTGTCAGACAACTACCTCTCAGCCGGGCGCCCAAAACGCATTACGACAAGGTCATTTACCTTTCTTACTGAAATATTTATGACAGCAGTTTCCGCTACAGTGACAGTCTCATATAAAAATTTCACACGTCAAGAATTTGCGTTATTCATCTGTGGAAACAAAATCCTATTTATATAACAGTGTCCCAAAAATTTTCGTCGGCATTGTAATACATTCACGCATTTACACACATTTCATAACTCTTAAAGTACGATTCTTGGTTTCCAACAACCTTTTTCACAAATCAGAGTCCCTAACCACTACTCATTATTCCTTACCTTATTATACATATACATATTCGTTGACACTTCTTCCATATTTCATCATAAGAAATGCGTAGCGCAATCAAATTCCTCATATAGCATCAGCTTATTGATCATAAACATGCCTCAACAGCTTAATACACATAGTCATCGTAATAATAACATCATAACGCCTCAGTCAAATTCTCAAAATCGTCGTAGCTTCCTCCAATAATTTCAAAACCTAAAAGAATTCTCTGCTCATGCCAAAAGTGTCATCTACCTCAAACGTACTTAAAAAATCATGATCCCATACCAAATACATCATTAAAACCTCTCATAGTATCACAATGTTTCTGAAAAAATATGAACATTTCACAAAGTACAGACAAAATACAATTTCATAAATGTGAAATTATCCTACTGTGTAATTGCGTAAACATGTGTCACTGACGTCGTTGAAAAAATGTTTGTTTCTCAGTTAAATGACCAGATAGCTGTGTAATTTATGTGTTAGAGAAATGTGGTACCGATGTGTAAAGTTGTATAAGCAAATACCATATTAGCTGAGGCACCTTGTGCTTGCCAGACACGTGGTACACAAAGTAAGCGTGTACCCCCCTGAGGATTAATGTAATTATATCCTCAGTTGTTACAGATTACAGCAATGGAATGAAATGTATCACGGAAAACCTTTGTATCATTGTATTTCAAATATCTTTAAAAATATATGTTTTAAGTACAAAATTAGGCACTCAAATGCGCGTATTGTAGCGCTAAACTGTGCGTCTTGCTGTAAGATAATCTCTGTGGAAGTGTCGTAGTTATCGTCCTCCGATAGCTAAGTTCTGCAGAAGTCAATGTACTTACCTCATCATAAACAAAAGTGAAATGCTTTGCGTATAGATATCGTAGTTACTACGCTTATTGCCATGATGAAGTAAGTACTGTACTGTAACGTGTTGTTGTGCTACAGAAAAGGCTGTCTCATTGTAGCTATACCACAAAAGTTACTACTAAAACATGTTTTACTTTCCAGAATAATACAGAAAAACTGTGCAGATATAAAACAGATACATCGCGAAAGCAACATTGTAAATTATCACTCATTAGTAGCGTCGTGATATAATCCTGTAGCTGTCACATATACTAACCACTGTCTCATCTAGTATCTCACAGAAAGTACTTTAAATCCAGACTGTCTTTTCAACTAAACCAAAATGTTGCATTAAAATCTCATTAACAGTATATGTTCTAAGTATGTGAGCCTTATAGTCGTTACGTAATCGTGCAACTAACAAGCAAGAATGTACAAATAACAACACTGTGTCGTCTGTTCACTATAACAATGCATTCGTAATTTCTGTTTAAAAATGTTCGCTAGGTTGTAGACTGGATAGTTAACTTCAAAACATTGTTGCATGTTAACAGTTTCTCAGTGTGACAAAACATACTACAAATGTGAAGTGAAATGTTTTATGGCAAAGACAAACTTAAAAAGCAAAGTATCTCTTAATAAATGGTTTTACATGTGAAATGTGGTGCCATCATTTACCCTTTCTAGTTCGCAGAGTTTTAACTTCAAAGCAATTATCATGTTGTGTACGTCGGTAGAGAATACTGGAATTTTTCTCAAGGTTTGCCCCTATGTTATTTTTCTCTGAGCCAGCCGGCACACGTGGCTGCCTGCAGTGCGAGTCATTGTCTGTTTCTTTGTTGGCGCGCGCCGTTATTGGGATTAGGAAACCTAACTTCTACAAATTCACCTTGACGAGAGGGCCCTGCTCTGTTTGAATCCCGCCAGTTCTGATGCAATTCAGGTCTGTCGTTACGATCATATCGTCTGTCGTCATGTCGGTAATTTCTGTAATTAATTTCTTGTCGGTCATGTGGTGGAGAATTTCTCCCTGAATCGTAACTGTGCGCTGAACTGTTGTGTCTGAAATTATTCTGTCTCCCTTGATAATAATAGTTCTGGTTACCATATTGTCGTAAATGTTCAGGTAATTTGATTAAGCAAATGCGGATGAGTTCTGAGGGGCTGTATGGGTTTGAAAGATACTGATTCTTATGTAACATGTCTTCAAAATATTTGACAAGACTGGAAAATTCGGTGTTGTGTAGCTTGAGACCTATATGCTGAGAGTAAGGCATGATAAAATTCTCCTTCACTATGACAATCGTGAATGACGGATCGCATTCTTACAGCTGGTTCATTCTCCAAGTAGCCACACATAAATTCTCATCTGTGCTCTAATGACCAGTTGGGAGGAAAACAATGAGAGAATTGATTGAGCCACGGTTGTGGATGAATGTCGTTGCCAGAGTTCTTAAATGTTTTGAATTTACGTGCAGTAATGAACAGCTTATAGTCAAAATCATCGTGTCGGCGGGTAGCATATCGTTCATTGTTACGTCGTGTCGGCAGTTCCATCTCAAAATTCGGTGCACCTTGCCAATTTCTTTCACAATTTCCGAAATGCCCTGTGTTATTATTTTGTGGCTTTTCCGTATTTCTAAGTCCCTCTTCCCATGTTGGAGCGCGACTTTCCTCTGAAATAGTTAATTCTTGTATTACCTGTGTCAGCTGATCTTGCACTTCCCAGATTTCTCTTTGGTGTTGCGTATTAATTTGATTCTAATTTTGTTTGAATTTCCTAATTTGTTCGCATTCTTCTGTATCATTCATATCATCATCTACCTTTGTAGATAAGTTAGTGAACTGATCTGAAAGTTCGGCTACTTTCTCCGATAGTGAACACATTTCCTCAGTGTGTTTTTCTGAACCAAGTTTCAGAGTGTCCATTTGTGTTGAAATCGAATCTACTGTGACCTTTAAGAGTTCCTGAGTTCTTGCAAGTTGTGTAACCGAATAGGTGGATGCAACTGAGTCCATTTTAGCTTGCAAGGTGTCGTGATTCTCACGAACAACAGTTTGCAATTCTTTTATGGCTGCTTCGTGATTCTGTAATGCGTTTTCATGCCGCGAAAAAATAGGTTGAAAATGCTCACAAATTTGTGTCTTTACGTCATTACAGATTTTTTGACATTTCGATTCAATGTTATGGAACTCAGTACTTAAATCTTCACGTGTTTGTTCAAGTGTGCTGTCTAACTTCCGAAGATTTTGTTCCATTGTGTCTAACTTTTGAAGCTTTTGCTGTGTTTGTCTCTGATTTTGTTCCATTGTGTCTAACTTTTGAAGATTATGTTCCATTGTGTCTAACTTTTGAAGCTTTTGCTGTGTTTGTTTCTGATTTTGTTCCATTGTGTCTAACTTTTGAAGCTTTTGCTGTGTTTGTCTCTGATTTTGTTCCATTGTGTTTAACTTTTGAAGATTTTGTCCCATTTGTTTCTGATTCTGTTCAAGCGTTGTGTCTAACTTTTGTAGCCTTTCTCCCATTTGCTGCATTAACTGTAATAACAGTGCACTGGTGTCTGAAACATGTTCCTCAGTGCTTTTCGGCAGTGCATTTGAACCGGCAATATTCGCATTTTGAAAAGCAGAAAATGTGTCTTGATTTATTTGAGAAAACGGTGAGGACGCAAAATCTGAATCTACAGTATTTGCAAGATTGTGTCCTGTCATTTCGGAATCCTGAGGCGAGCTGTTGCCGACTGATCGATCGATAATTGTTCCCTATTCACTACTTGTTTCATTGTCTGCACCATTATATGCCGCCCGCTCCATTTCCCTATGCACAATTACGAAATTACTACTTCGAATGTCTGTTAATTCACTACACAGTGGTGCTGATAAGTGACGCTCGTCGTCATTATTATTTCTCAGTTTACTTTGGAGCCTAGTGTTACGTTTTTCACACGCCATTATTGTCACAATATTTCACACGATAACACATAAAAGCACAATCTGAAGAGCAAAAATAAGAGAACACATTAACATAGCACTGAAAATAATATCTAGTTAATTGCAAGCGCAGCTGCGAAATACTTGGTGCAAATTTACATGCTTGCCACACCTGTTTTACTGTACAACAATGAAAGACTGCAACTACAAAGGAGATTCTCTCTACAATTACGCGCTAGCAATAAACAAAATCTACATTAATTACACAAACTACAAGAAAAAATCAGAAGATTCCAGTGAGGTATCCTCGGCTAAGGGTCGCCATATGAAACGTCCCCTTAGAACAATTTATACACGACTGTGCTTAAACTGAAGCACAGTACTTTTTAGCGCAACGAAATATGACTTTCAAAAATACCTACGAAAGAATGGCCCTGACTAACATTAACCTATACGTTTCACAAATCACTTACCTCACAAATATCTTCGTTACTCAAGCTACTGCAATACAGCGAGCGCCACTACTGCCAGCTAAATAAAAGATTCAAACTACGAAAGGCACTATCTACTGATAGGCATAGTTAGCAAATGAAAGATTTTAATAGAGAAAAAACAATGTATTTACCTCACTAGTCATAATATATATAGCAGTTCATGACACCAATTCTTACAAATTTCAAAACTCCGCCATCTCTCTACCCACGTCCTACACTGCTGGCGGCTCACCTCCAACTGCGCAAGGCTACGCGCTGTTAGCATCCAGCTGCCGCTGCCCAACACTACAATGGCAGACAACAATGCAAACCAGCCACAGACTGCACACAGCACAGCCAGTGAGTTTTATACAGAGTGCTACATGGCGGCGGCGTTACCAATAAAAAAACGTAAACAGCCTACTTACAGAGTGGTTACACGACAATAACATCCCTGTAATGGACTAGCCGGCACAGAGTCCGACCTGAATCCTATAGAACACCTTTGGGATGTTTTGGAACGATGACTTCGTGCCAGGCCTCACCGACAGACATCGATAACTCTCCTCAGTGCAGCACTCCGTGAAGAAACCTTCCATTATCGCACTGAACGTATGCTTGCGCGAGTGGAAGCTGTCATCAAAGATAAGGGCGGGCCAATACCATACTGATTGCCAGCATTACCTATGGAAGGCGCCACGAACTGGTAAGTAATTTTCAGCCATGTGTCAAAATACTTTTGATCACAAAGTGAATGTGCACTTATGTTGCAACTGCTTGATTAGCAGGTGAACTCGGCAATAAACGTATATTAGGTTTGAATTGCAGAAACCAACAAAGAATCACCACGTGAGGAAAAAATGTACTTTCGCGTAATTACTTTTGTTCGTCGTTAACCGAACGTTTGATCACATTGCGTATATCTTCCTGGGCGAGCTCTGATTTTCCTTATTTTGTTATGATGATCGTTTCTCCCTATGTAGGATGTTGTTGTTGTTGTGATCTTCAGTCCTGAGACTGGTTTGATGCAGCTCTCCGTGCTGCTACATCCCGTGCAAGCTTCTTCATCTCCCAGTACTTACTGCAACCTACATCCTTCTGAATCTGCTTAGTGTATTCAACTCTTGGTCTACCTCTACGAATTTTGCCCTCCATGCTGCCTTCCAATGCTAAATTTGTGATTCCTTGATGCCTCAGAACATGTCCTACCAACCGGTCGTTTCTTCTTGTCAAGCTGTGCCACAAACTCCTCTTCTCCCTAATTCTATTCAATTCGTCCTCATTAGTAACGTGATCTACCCATCTTATTTTCAGCATGTAGCACCACATTTCGAAAGCTTCTATTCTCTTCTTGTCCAAACTATTTATCGTCCATGTTTCACTAACATACATGGCTATACTCCATACAAATACTTCCAGAAACGACTTCCTGACACTTAAATCTATACTCGATGTTAACAAATTTCTATTCTCCAGGAACGCTTTCCTTGCCATTGCCAGTCTACATTTTATATCCTCTCTATTTCTACCATCATCAGTTATTTTCCTCCCCACATAGCTAAACTCCTTTACTACTTTAAGTGTCTCATTTCCTAATCTAATTCCCTCAGCATCACCCGACTTAATTCGACTACATTCCATTATCCTCGTTTTGGTTTTGTTGATGTTCATCTTATATACTCCTCTCAAGACTTTGTCCATTCCATTCAACTGCTCTTCCAAGTCCCTTGCTGTCTCTGACTGAATGACAATGTCATCGGCGAACCTCAAAGTTTTTATTTCTTCTCCATGGATTTTAATGCTTGCTCCGAATTTTTCTTTTGTTTCCTTTAATGCTTGCTCAATATACAGATTGAATAACATCGGGGAGAGGCTAAAACTATGTTTCTCTCCAACCACTGCTTCCCTTTCATGCCCCTCGACTCTTATAGCTGCCATCTAGTTTCTGTGCAATTAATAAATAGCATTTCGCTCCCTGTATTTTACCCCTGCCACCTTTAGAATTTGAAAGAGAGTATTCCAGTCAACATTGTCAAAAGCTTTCTTTAAGTCTACAAATGCTAGAAACGTAGGTTTGCCTTTCCTTAATCTTTCTTCTCAGATAAGTCGTGAGATCAGTATTGCCTCACGCGTTCCAACGTTTCTATGGAATCCAAACTGATCTTCCCCCAGGTCGGCTTTTACCAGTTTCTCCATTCGTCTGTAAAGAATTCGCGTTAGTATTTTGCAGCTGTGACTTATTAAACTAATAGTTTGGTAATTTTCACATCTGTCAACACTTATAGGATAGCGTCAACAAAATATTTTCTCATTCGGAGGAGGATGTTGTTGACTGAAATTTAGTGAGAAGATCTCGCCGCAACGAAAAACGCCTTTGTTTTAATTGGGTCCACCCCAAATCGCGTATCCTGCCACTGGTAAGGATCCCATAACGCGCAGAAATACTCTAAAAGAGAACGGACAATTGTAATGTAGACAATGTCACTAGCAGTTGTGTTAGACTTTCAAAGTGTCCTTTTCACTGCAAGCAATCTTTATTTGTTCTCTTTACAACATTTTCTATGCTCTCTCCAATTCACATTGTTCGTAATTGTAATTCCTAGACCCTTAGCTTAATTTTTGGCCTTAAGATATGACTTACTTATCGTGTAACCGAAGTTAATGGATCCCTTTTTTAATACTCATGTGGATGACTTCACACTTTCCGTTACTTAGGGTTAACTGCACTGCGCAGATTTCTTTTATAAATCGTCTCCCAAATTGTTTTGGTCTTCTGATTACTTTACTAGCCGATAAACTACCGCATAATCTGCACAAAACCTAAAACCTGCTCAGATTATCTCCTAAATCGTTTGTATGGATATGGAATAGCAGAAGGCCTATAACACTATCTTAGGGGATGCCAGAAACCTCTTCTGTTCTATTCGAATACCTTTCGTCAATTACTACGAACTGTGAGGTCTCTGCCAGGAAGTCAGAGGGGGCAAGAACGAATTTGTTCTGGATTCAAATTTATTCTACTATTGTTATAAGGATATTTGTGATCTTCGTCAGCTCTATTTACGTTTCTCTCGGGTTACGGATATATAATTTAAGTTCCTATGTAAGTAGTATTTCTGTTCCGTTATTTGAAGTTTGAGTGCTTGATAAAACAACTGTCAAATTGAGCACCACGTCTGTACAACAACTGTCAAATTGAGCACCACGTCTGTACAACCCCAAGCTCGAAACCCACACCACCTAAAACCACGCTCTACCGGTAAATCTTTTCTGTTTACCAAATCCATTCGTTTGGTATATTGGCATTATTTACATAGCATTACGATCTAATTCTTCCAAGTGAATTCCTCTAGTTGTTCACAGTCCAATCCACTGTGTATAATTCTATGCTAAAGAAGCTTTCAGAACCATTTTCTGCATTTCCGTTCCAATAATTGTTACCTGGAAATTGTTTAATTGAAGAAAGCTTGTTGGCTTATGTTACCGTTTCCTTTAACATCATTCGTGAATTGACAACGCTATGGTATCTTACATTCCTGAAAGAATTCCTTCTTTTCTTGACAACTGCGTCACCTAATGATAACCAACGTATAAATGTTGTGAAGATAACTTAGCGATTTCATTTCACACCCAAAACACGTTTAACAGTGTTTCATCATCACTGATAATAAATTTATGGTAATAATTCTAATCGTTGATCATGCACATTCAAGAATATTGCACAAGTAACAATTTTTGTGTTACGATGTCGGTGTTCTGGGTATTGCTTTTAGAAATGTGTATGTTACATGATTGTATTTTGTTACGCTAAATAGCCAAATCTTAACCAGTACTCTGGAAATTTTGAACACACTGCTCTTAATTTCGTTATGCATATTCCTCACACTTCTCACAAAAACGTTTGCTAGTGCTATGTTTTTTAGATACAAAATTATTTCACTCTGTATATCTTGTAATCCTTCAGTCTCTGACTGCAGAACAAAGTACATTTCTTGGGATTTATGCAAGTTCACTTCATGGTGGGAAGTCCTCATTTTCCCTGCAAAAAAAAAAATCTTTGCTGCAGAGCTGTCAGTACGCTGGACTAATGTTTCCATTCTCTGTCTAATATGATTTCAATAGAAATTCACATTACTGTCACTATTGTGGCATGGTTTCATACTGGTATGGAAAATTAATTAATTGATTGTTGCCATATTGATGACGTCGTAGAACGGAGAAAATTGTCACCTCTTGACCTTTCTCTGAACTGGTTACTGTTTTCCAAGCAGATCAAGCGCACATACGGCACTTTTTGTTGAGTTGTAATGAAGTATCATTTCTGATTTATATGTACGACTATAGATTTTGTAGTTGTGATGTTCATTAGACAAAGTAGCTTTTTCTTCTTGGAAACAGACTAAACTAATGGAAACAAAAGGTGGACGAGCAGTTATGCTTCTTGTTGGTTGCTGTTCGGACCGAATTTCAGCTTTGTTATTCCATAGTGTCCCACACAGTGTAAGGATCTTTTGAAGAATCTTCGTAGCCAGTAGGGCACTTAAGGAACAGTTGTCTGTAGCTATTCCATACCCTTGAACAAGACAAGACAAAATGGTTTTTAATATTCCTGCACTTCCATATTTTTGTCGAGTTTCCTGATTCGCAATGTTAACTTTAAAATTCTTAGCGTACGACGTCTCACAGTCAGCAAGAGCCCAAATGTTTTGCCATTTTTTCCTGGTTATGACATCACATGAACAATGAATGGGCATTTTCCCCTATAGTGGATTAGTAATTCATCAGCTAGTAGTTGACTGCAAGGGTTGTAATCATTTTTACAGTGAAAAGTAAACATATCCCACACTTTTCTTATAGCTACCAAGCTCTTAAATTTCTTTTCGTCATTACGAGTATTTGTATCATCTAAACGAAAAAAACGGCAGTGGCACCAGGCCACCCATTTTAATTAACGACGCCAAATCCGACTGTAACAATGCCAAACCTCCGAAAACTGCGGTACAAGGCACAAGCGAAAGAAGAAGAATTAGAGGAAGAAACGTAGAAAACAACAGTGAGCTTGATATGTATGGAGTTCAAGGCTTCTGTAGCAATGACGTTTTGGACTAGCTGACATGTTTCCTTAAAGCATTCAGAACACTCATTTCAATCAGCAGTCCAATTAACGCCCACATTTTTATAATGTATGTTGGTTTCTATGAATGAGGATTTGCACTTGTGTTGTCAATATTCCGCTTTCAATACACACAACCAGCCTTCTGATTAGTAAGAAGAATCATAATTGCAACAATTTTATCGATATGAGCTCTGAAAATTTCAGTACTACCTGTAACATCATTTAGAGATTTTTCAGTTTCTAGAGGATTTTGTATTATCTTGCTAACCAATGTTCCTGCTGAAACGTACGGAGAAACGTACTCCGAATAATAATAATTAGAGGGCTAAGTGCACACCTTACGTTGACGAACCCAGTGAATTTCCTCTCGGATTTAGTGCTTGAAATCAATTTTTACAACATTCCGCCTCGACCCAAGTTCACTCATTGGTGCCACCTGTCGTGACAGAGCGAGACACATTCAGATCAGAAAAGTTTACCAGGGGCTGTGGAAGAGGGGTTGGTGTTAGGGGGTGGGGGGGGGGGGGGTAGGTGGAAGACTGGAGGTCTCCTCAATAGCAAGCCAGCTCGGCTGACGCCACAGCCAAGGCCGCTGCTGGCTGCTCTCCCCGTGGCTCGCAGATTTGCGTGGCGCGGGGCAGCATCTGCAGGCGCACGCCGTTGCCGCGATATGTTTCACGGCGATAAATATTTCAGTGCCCTAGCGGGGCAGAAGGGTGTCAGGCCAGGGACGCGCGGGCGTCACGTGACCTGCGTTACAACTGGGAGTGGGTCCCTCCACCCTTACAGCGCTTCTACCATTTGTCGTGTCGTCAAGAATCTCTAGAGACTAGTCTTTACTGCGCAGTCACCAACATGGGAAACTTCGCCCAGACGGTTACAAGTTAGTTTCTACAGGCTGTTAACCAAAACTTGCTGTACGCAATATTTTAATTTCTTCCTTTTATGAGGTCATCAATTTACTGAAGGCCATATTTACATACGCCACCAACTGCAGTATAAACATTACTGAGATGTTTCTGCTAGTTTCGGTCGTTACGAATCAACTTCTGGCACTGGAAAAAGTCGTTTTAATATTTTGCCTTCTGAATATTAAACACAGCTGCCTTAATGTTGTCTCAAATAAGAACATACTATCATTTAATATGATATAGGACTGGTGTTGCCCTGGTAATGTCAATACTGATGTAAATACGTTTAATACGAAAGAAAGGAGGGCGTTGAAAACACTATTAGTCGCTTGGCAGAAGATCGTGCATACAGACAGGAAGTTCTAGCAAATATCAACAAAATTTCTACAGCTGATGACAGTTTACTTAATTACGTCTTTAAGTTACCGAATTATAGCCCTGAAGTATCAACTTGCTAAAATATATCAAGTCATTGGTGCTTTGACTGATTTGATGCCCACCTTTCCCCGTGTCTCTCTTCTTTTGATGTTTACCTCACTGTTTACCTGACACCCCCAACATCATTAATAATTAATATCTTTCTCTCCTTCTGCAAGTTTCCCCCTCTGTTTTTCTTCCCACACATAGTAAATTACTCACTTATGCTCTACCACGGCTTTCATGACCCACTGAATCCCTTCGGTCAGTATTCTACCTAGTACCATTAGTAATAGGGTAAGGGCGGACAAGTGCAATTTTTATACCAAATTGACATCGAATTGATAAGCAAATAAATTAAATCGATCAATTAATTATCCCTCCCCCCAACCATGCCCACCCCCAACACTGGACGACATTTTGAGTTTTTATCAGTCTGCATGTGTGTCCGCTCCGTCCCCACCCTCCCCTCAACCCCACCCCACCTACCCTATCGGCAGAAATTTCGAATTTTACTGGGAATTTCCAATGTTTGTGGGAGTTTTTAATTGTGGCGGGAATTTCGATTTTTGGTGGAATTTATTTGCCCCAGAGCTGTGTTGACCTCACACCTCCCCCTCTCCCTCCGTCCTCGGACTTGGTGGGAAATTAAAAATGGTGGTGCGCTTTCCAGAGCTCTACCTGGTCCTCCTGGAAATAAAGCACATGTGCTTTGCCCCACACAGAGGAACTGCTCAGATGAAGGAGAGCAAGGTTATGTTGCTGCACTTTATTTATGTTGGTTGGGAAACTAAAGTAAAGATCGGTCCTAATTACGTAATTAATCATACAGATCGGTCCTGTAGAGCCGAACAAAATGCTACAATTGCATGCCATCATGTAATGCCCCCGCGAGCACGCAGAAGTGCCGCAAAGCGATATGGCATGAGCTTGACTGATGTATGAAGTAATGCTGGAAGGAACTGACACCATGAATCCTATAGGGTTGTCCATAAATCCTTAATAGTACGAGGGGATGGAGATCTCTTCTGAACAGCACATTGCAAGGCGTCCTGGATGTGCTCAATGATGTTCATGTCTGAAGAGCTTGGTGGCCAGCGAAAGTGTTTAAACTCCGAAGTGTGTTCCTGGAGCCACTCTGTAGCAATTCTGGATGTGTGGGGTGTCGCATTGCCCTGCTGGAATCGCCCAAGTCCGTCAGAATGTGCAATGGACATGAATGGATGCAGATGATCAGGCACGATGCCTACGTACTCGTCACCTGTCAGATTTGTATCTAGACGTATCAGGGGACTCATAGCACTACAGCTGCACACACCCCACACCATTACACAGCCTCTACCAGCTTCAACAGACACGTGCTAACATACAGGATTCATGGATTCATGGCGTTATCTCCATACCTGTACACTTCCATCCACTTTATGCAATTCGAAGCGAGACTCATCCTACCAGGTAACATGTTCCCAATCGTCAGTAGTCCACTGTCAGTGTTGACAGACCGAGGTGAGGCATAAAAATTTGTGTTGCACTGTCATCAAGGGTTTACAAGTGGGCCTTAGGCTCAGAAAGCCCATACAGATGATGTTTCTTTGAATTTTTCGTACGCTGACACTTATTGATGTTCCTGCATTGAAATCTGCAGAAATTTGCAGAAGGGTTGCCCTTGTTTCATGTTGAACGATTCGCTTCAATCGTTGTTGGTCCCGTTCTTGCAGGATCTTTTTCCAGCTGCAGCAATGTCGGAGATATGAGATTTTACCGGATTCTTGATAATAATGGTGCACTCATGAAATGGTTGTATGGGAAAATCCCCACTTCATCGCTACCCCTGAGATGCTGTGTCCCGACTGCAACATCATATGCAAACTCACTTAATCTTGATAATCTGCCACTGTAGCAGCAGTAGCCTATCTAACAACTAAACCAGGCATTTGTCATCTTATAGAGACGTTACTGACCGCAACGCCGGGTCCTGCCTTTTTACACACCTCTGAATACGCATGCCTATACCAGTTAGTTTGGCGCTTCAGTGTAAATGCATAGCGATACACAAGTACTGCCTAAAATCGCAGTGCAGCTCACAAACTGACGATGCCGTATTACTGTTGTTATCCTGCCGGGAAAAATTTCACAGTAGCACTCGAAACTAGTGACAGGCGCACCCAATCTCTACTCTTCACTTACCAGATGGCTGGAAATTTTTGGGGTGTAAGGTACTATCTTTTTGTGTTTTGGTGGAAAACGTATTCAACAACTTAATAAGTGTATTACCTGTAAACATACAGTTGGTGACTGTCTCTGTCGCTGTTGGACGTCAGAGTTCGCTAAGACGTCTGCTCGCCATGACATGCAGCATAGGTAATCGAAGCCAATACGTGCTACTACAATACAAAAACCAGCAACCTTAATGTATGGGTCATAATGCAACACGTGCTTTGGGGATTGGAAAAAATCGTAATAATGGAACAGCGCAAAAAACGACCCCAGTAGATTGCAGAGGGCAGCAGTTGCAGATTTGTCCTCCTCATTGTGTACTCACAAAAAAAAAAAAACAACTTGGTGGTAGTTTTCCTCGTCCACTTACACCCCTCAAAAATGGTTCAAATGGCTCTGATCACTATGGGACTTAACTTCTGAGGTCATCAGTCCCCTAGAACGTACAACAACTTAAACCGAACTAACCTATGGACATCACACACATCCATGCCAGAGGGAGGATTCTATCCTGGGACCGTAGAGGTCACGCACTTCCAGATTGCAGCGCCTAGAACCGCACGGCCACACAGGCCGGCTAACACCTCTCATCTCTCTCTTCCTCCCTCCCTCTCCTCACATCAGGCAGGGAAAGAGACCTATCTTGCCACTGGTTGCCCACAAAGAGATCCTCATGGTGGCATTGATATACTGTCTCCAGTCTGGGGAAATCACAGATAGACAAAATGCAAGAAAAAGACGCTTCATGCAAACTATTATACGTATTTCGCGGAAAGAATGAACCCGCCATGGGAAACAACGACTTTGAAAACAGGAAGACCTCCGCAAAAATCGATCACAGACCCTGCCATATCTAGGAGCACAGTCTTCCTCAGCTGCAGTTAGAGCAGCCTGCAGGCCATGGCACCAGCTCGTGCTCTCCTTGAGGTGAAATTTAGGGCACAGACATGCCCCACAGGCCACACTCTAGTCGTGACACATCTGCCTCATGCGATCAGCCACCCACACAAACGTGCATACGCACACACACAATTGGACTGCAAGCGAGGAGCACCATTCTGTGATGGAGAATACTGTTATTTAACATAAACGCATGTCTTATCATCTAGCGTCTGTTAAAAAGTGGAAACACAATCGCAATGATAATAAATGTCCTCTTCCCACGAAAATAAGAGCAGTCCATTTTGTTTTAGCCTAAGAACAAAATAGGTACAGTTTTTACATTCGACTGTTGGTTGCAATTCGCATCTCACTATTTAGCTACATCCCACGAAGTGCACCGCCGCCGCTTACATAACTTCCTGTATTTCGCTCCGAAAACAACCGATCCCAGCAGAACGTCCTTGTTATTTCGAAACCGTCATCGGAGTAAGAAAACCGAGAATGTAAACTCTGATTTTACACGACCTGAGACCGTTTCCCGCATTGGAATTAGTTTCTGTAAATAAACTGTTATTCACGTGTGTATTACAAACATTTCAGACACTTGAAATATCGTCAGAGAATAAGATATTTCACTCCATTGGTTCACATGTTGGAAAAAACACAGTCGTTTTATGTTCTCCAACAAGAAGCTATAATTCAAGAGGATGTTGCTGTTTTGTAAGCTATGAAAAGTCTCGTTATTACAGTGCAAAGCTACATCACACCTGCGTTTACGAAACAAATCGTGAAATCCTGTCTTGTAATACAGTCTCCTATAAGATTTTACGGTGTCTGTCTGTCTTCTGTTATATCGAAACCAATTTCCATCTGTGTGCTTACATTCGACATTTTTGTTCCATAAATTCCTTCCAACGAAACGCCTGTAGAGTTTATATCATACAGTGGATTCCGGGCATTCTGGGTTTGTAAGCAATTTGATCGTCACAGCCCGTTTCACGCAATGTGCTGACATGTCAAGAAAAAAAAAAAATCACTATGATTTCTATGTTCCACAACAAGCTATCGTTCGAGTGGTATTCACTTTATAATTAGAGGTTATGAAGTATAAAATAACAGAGGACTTGCTGTAAAACCTGTTTTTTTTAAAACAAACAATTGTGACGATAATAACGAAAACACTCTTGGTTCTATGAGAATAGATACATCCGATTTTTACTAGTTTTATGAGCAAAACCGGTGTAGTTTGGAGAACTATCTGCATCCACACTTTCAACAGTTATAAACAGTTATACTACACCAGGTAATAGAAACTCCTACAAGATTTTACCGTGTCTCCCTCTTCCAATATATCGAAAAAAAATACTGTTTGCATATTGCCATCAAGCTTATTACGTATTCACATAGTGCCCCACTGGGGCATATGGCCAGTGTCCTAAGTCGCTTTCACAGATCAGTTTTGTCGACTGTACTAGAGAAAGACCATACACAACAATCAATCACAAGAGAGGGTTTATGTATTAATTCTTAATAAGCAGTTTAATATACTGATTTTTTAGCTGTAACACATTCAAGCGGCATATGTACAACGCCCGACATTATGTTTTTCTACCATGACTTCAAGGTACGGTCAACTGCTAAACTGATATCAACACGTTTCGATCATTTGGCACTCACAGAAATCTGAACATTGCAAAGTGTAAACTATGCCACTTCCACGACACACAGGTTGGTCGAAATGAAACAAAGAGGCGGTATTTCTTATTGCAAAAGTATGGAAGACATCGCAAAATTTGCAAATTGGAAGAGTATTTTGTGGAAATGTTTATAATACACGTGTACATGACAGTTTATTTAGAGACACTGATTGGAGCGCGAGAGATGCTCTCAGGTCGTCTAATTTGTCCATCAAGGTGAAAGAACTTGCTTAATATAGATGTTTTTTTCTTTGGAGTTTAAATTCCAGCTTTATCTTTACTCCAATGATGGTTTCGTAATAACGAGGACATTCTGCAATGATCGGTTATTTTCGGAGCAAAGTAGTAGGTGTTATGTAATTGGCTGTGGTGCATTTTGTTGAATGATGTCGCAAAATACTGAGATGTGAATTGTATGAAAAACAATACCGATTTTACTCATTAGCTGAAAGAAAATGGACTGTGTCTATTTTCGAGGAAAGAGGACATTTGTTATCGTTGCGATTATGTTCCATTTTTAATAGATTCTCGATTATAAGAGATGCGTTGACGTTAGATATAAGTTCTGTACATCACAGAATGGGGGTCACAGAACTGCAGAAACGCCTTAACCAATCTGTATTTACAATTCGAGTGTTAGCAGACATAGACGACATAAAAATGAAAAAGCTTGCATACTTTCCCTACTTTCATTCCATAATGTCAGATGGTATAATATTTTGGGGCAACTCTTCAAGTCAAACAAAAGTTTTCAGAGTCCAAAAGCGTGTAATACGTATTATTTGTGGAGTAAATTCACGGACGTCCTCTAGAAACCTCTTCAAAGAACTGGGTATACTAACTACTGCCTCTCAGTATATTTACTCCTTAATGAAATATGTCCTAAATAATATATCCTTTTTCCTACAAACAGCTCAGTTCATACATACAATACCAGGAACAAAAATGATCTGCACAAGGACTTAAAAGCACTTACTTTAGATCAAAAAGGGGTCCACTACTCAGGAACACTAATCTTTAATAATTTGCCATCAAATATAAAAAAATTTAGTTACAAGTAAAGATCGTTTTAAAAGGAGCCTGCAAGACTTACTAGTGGCCAACTACTTCTACTCCATTGACGAATTTTTTAATAGAAAAAAATGATGTATTGTGTATATTCATAGTATTAGTATTGTTATTTAAGCTTAAAAACAATTGAGAGGTTCCACATCCACGAGGATCTCCTCAGCACGGATCTATGGAACGAAAAAACAATGAAATCTAATCTAACGTTCCAGCATATATGTGTATGATGTGTGTGTGATGTGTGTGGGTATGTGTGTATGTGTGTATGGGTGGGTGGATGGGTAGATGGGTAGGTGGATGGGTGGTCGAACTACGCAATTAGGCAATGACCTGCTGAACTCTCAGGCCGCATCTGAGGAAAACTGTGCTCCCAGATACGGCGGAATCTGTGGTTGCTCTTTGCGGATGGCTTCCTGATTTCCAAGCTGCTGTTGTTACATGGAGCGATCCAGTCATCCAGGAAACACATTTAACAGAGTGTGTGAAACTATGGCCTTGGGGTAGCGTCTTTGAGTCATAATCAAAGCGTCTTCGGTCCCAGGTTCCGATTCCGCCACTGCTTAAATTTGGATCAATAATCACCATTGGCAGCCAAAGATTTCCGGCATAAGAAGTCACCCTCATTCTGCCAACGGCCCTGTCAAAGAGGGCGGAGGAGCAGACATAGGTTCAGGGCATTCTATTGTCACAGGGGTGGGAAATTGCCCCTTAAGGTGAAAGAATGAACAAAGATCAATGGTATGAGGATACAGAAGGCAATGGAAACGGCTGCATTAACGACACGTAAGCTGTATCCACAGGAAATGTGGTCTGTGATCGAAGAAGTGTCATGATGATCTCTCCTTTAGTAAAAGATAACCGAATAGTCAAGGGGGAGGTTACCATTAGGAAAAGATTGAGGTTACCATGAGAGAAAAGATTAAATTATCAACGAAATAATAACATTCTATGAGAAATCGGAAAAGAAATGATTGTCGGTAGGGCTGACTCATCATACATTGTTTTGTAATTAAGACTGATTTGCATCATTAATTAGGTAATTAGGACCGATCTCTACTTCAGATTCCCAAGCAAAATAAATAAAATACACCAACCTAACCTACCTTTTCTACATCTGGGCCGTTTACATGTGTTGGGAGTTGTTCTTCGACTTTCTGTCCAAAAGGTCCAGTGTCAAGACACAGAAAGGGTACCAACATTTTTAATTTATCACCATTTGCAAGCATAATAATTGTTTTAGGGGGGTGCACTTGCGCTTTCCGTCCAGGAGGACCAGGGTTGGAGTTACAGAAAGGGCACCGCCCTTTTTAATTTCCGACCCTTTCCTGGGGGCGGATGGGGAAGGGTTGTGGGATGCCGAAATTCCCATTAATTGCCCCCAAAATTCAAAATTCCCTCTAAATTTCGAAATCCTCATCAAAATTCGAAATTCCCGCCAATTGGGTAGGAAGGACAGATGAAGTGGTGGGGACTGTGCCGTCGTGCAGACTGAGAAAATCACATGACGTCATCTGTGGATGACGATGAGTGTCGTTGTAGAGGATAATTAATTGATCAATTTAATTAATTTGCATATCAGTTTGATCTTAATTTGAAATCAAAATTGCGATCATGCCACCCTTACCCTGTTACTACCATTTCCTTGATGGCTTCATCTGTTCTCTTAATTAGTACTGTTCCATTGCATCACATTTCACATTCTTCCACGTTTTCCTGCAGTCAATAATTTAGTTCTATGCGATTCTGTGCGAAGGAGGCACACGTTACGAAGTTTCGTCTTCGTTCTTCTGTACAAGTCATACTAGCACAATTTTTTGAAGGGTAGTCCATTGTCAAACTGGCTGTACTTACTGCTACATTTTCCTTGTTCACAATGTGCTTTGCAATTGGTTGCTAGGTTGTAAGTTGTCATACATATTACTTAGTCGACTTTTCCGCTTCACTAACGAAAGTTTCAGCCCTCTGCCACCATAGGACTCTGAATTGTAGCGTGTAACATGGTGGTGTGCAACCTACGTCAGTGCGTGAGAAACAGCGTACGGTAACGCATTTTCGAATTTGAAGAGTACGTCAGCAAATAGAGGACCCTCTCCTTCTGCACGACAATGCCAGTCACAAACGAGCGCTGGGATATCGCAGCAATCCTCCACACAGTTCCGACTTGGTCCCAACCGATTTTCATCAATTTCCAAAACTTTCAATTTAGTTATTTGACCTTAAGTGAATCTTTTCTATTGAGCCTTCAAATATAGAATTTTTATGAAACAGTATAACAATCAGAGCAAACTGCCTCTGACCTTTGGAGGTGACGGAGTCCCACCTCTAATTGACAAACCAGGAACTCCTAAGATACGACTCGGCAAACGAATGGTAACGAGATGGGGAGCTATTAATATCAATGTGGGTTATTCTGGGAAGAAGGTAAAGCTGGCATAGGCTGCAAGTAAGATGGGGTTGGACGTTTTAGCTGTTAGCGACATTCGGGTAAGGGGTGAGGACGAAGAGGAAGTGGGAGAATACAAGGTCTACCTCTCAGGAGTCAAAGCCGGAATAGCACAATGGGGTGTAGGGCTTTGCCGGCCGGTGTGGCCAAGCGGTTCAAGGCACTACAGTTTGGAACCGCGACGTGGACGGTTTCCAGTACTTAGGATGCATATTCTCACAGGATGGCAACATAGTGAAAGAACTGGAAGCGAGGTGTAGCAAAGCTAATGCAGTGAGCGCTCAGCTACGATCTACTCTCTTCTGCAAGAAGGAAGTCAGTAACAAGACTAAGTTATCCGTGCAACGTTCAATCTTTCGACCAACATTGTTGTATGGGAGCGAAAGCTGGGTGAATTCAGGTTACCTTATCAACAAGGTTGACGTTACTGATACGAAAGTAGCTAGGATGATTGCAGGTACTAGTAGATGCGAACAATGGCAGTAGGGTGTCCACAATGAGGAAATCAAAGAAAAACTGGGAATGAACTCTATAGATATAGCAGTCAGGGGGAACAGTCTTAGATGGTGAGTGTTATAATCATCCGGGCTGTTATGCCGTGGTCGGTGATGAATTCTGCGTCACTTCTCAAAGTTGCATCTCCGACTGCGGGAGACATCTTCAAGGAGGTCCGTAACTCGATGGAAGGTCGAACACACCCACTGGCTCTCTAGCGAGCGGTAAATATCACATCTCACTAGCATGCCGATGTACTAATTACGTCACCATATCGGCGACCATCGCGAGAGTATGCGTACCTAATATGTTTGAAAACTCTGTGCGTAGAAATTGCTTTTTTGTGCTCATATCTAGCGTTCTATTGGTGAGAAAAAGGTAGGGTCAAGTGTTTTGGATATCCCTTGGGCAAGGAAACATTTATACCCAAAGGAAGGTAGTCTTAGTGTCACTAACGTACAGTAATGAGTAAAACTACGATTATTGCAAACTTCCTTCTGCTTAGGCTAAAGGAGCAAACCAGTTGGAGTCTTTTGCATTTCATATGGTGTACGGTGAACTTGATGGCGGCACCATTAGTTCATGGACTGTTCCTCGGAAATTGCCATAGGAGAGTTTTTTACTATATTTTCGCCGTGATCAGAGCACCAAACCCAGTCGAGTATTCCAAGAGGACAATGCACAGAAAATAGGTAAAATTTGTGCGATATGTTCCTGAGATCCCGATCTCGAAAAGTTTTGACAATTTTCTTGTTATATTTATCCGTTCCCAAGACACAAAGGTTCACATTTACCCTACTTCTACACGAAAAATCCGGTGTGAAGTGAAGTCTACATAGTAAATAGGCGCAGCAAATTGTAACGATATATTCCCTACGCATTTATCTAGAAGATCCATCTCCCAGTTTCCAAATATCTATTTCCATTATCGAGGCAAACCTAACCACGGATTCTTGGACGGGTACGTACGACAAAAGACTGTAATTTTTACGATATTTTTCTAAGACGCCGATCTCGAATAAATTAAAAAGTTTTCATCCGTTTCCGACATACAGAGGTTAAAAATTACCCTATTTGTACACGTAAAATACTCACTTAAAATCCGATCTGAGGCGAAAACGTAGTTTATAAAGTGACGTAGTAAGGAGATATATGCTGAGAAGGGTCTCTTTATCATCTGGGCACCCCATGTTTTGTTATTGAAGCACGTCCAAATTTTTTGCAAGTAAAATCTGGTTTGTAGTGTAAAATTAGTTTTGCATCTTTTCAGGTTCATGTAAGTGAACTACCTAAATTTTACCGAGGAGTACTTTTTTTTCATATGTGTTATTGACTCGCTGCAGCAGGGAGAGGGAATCAGCGGAAAATGCTCCTATCGTAGCATAAAAAGTGCTAATATGTTCTTGGTCGTTTATGGGACTCTGACTGAAACCTGGGGTACCACCTGCCCTTCTACCTTCCTCAGTACCTTTTAAAATTTTCGTAAAAATTTTGGCGTGCGAAAATATTCGCACCTTTTTATGCTGACAGTGACAGTAACAAAGAAACGCAAAGGTAATAATTACTGGAAGACAGTAACAGTGGTTGTGTTACAGAAAGAACAAAGCGTCGGAGTAAGAATGGGACACAGTAGTTGTGGAACATAGTGACAGAAAAATATTATGAAAAAGGATAGTTGCTACTCACCATATAGCGGAGGTCAAGAGTCGCAGATAAGCACAACAGTGACTTTCACAAAATAAGCTTTCGGGCAACAAGGCCTTTGTCAAAAATAGACGACACACACACACACACATAGACACACACACATACACTCACGCAAATGCTAGTCACACACACATGATCACAGGTTCAGGCAGCCAAATGGTTCCGAGCACTATGGGACTTAATATCTGAGGTCATCAGTACCCTAGAATTTAGAGCTACTCAAACGTAACTAATCTCAGGACATCACACACATCCAAGCCCAAGGCAAGATTCGAACCTGTGACTGGAGCTGTCACACGGGTCCAGAGTGAAGGGCCTAGAACCGTTCGGCCACACCGGCCGGCCTCAGGCAGCTAGGCCACATGTGTTTTGTTGTGCCTATCTATGATTTAGCATCTCCGCTATATGGTGAGTGGCAGCTATTTACCGAGCGTGGTGGCGCAGTGGTTAGCACACTGGACTCGCATTCGGTAGGACGACGGTTCAATCCCGTCTCCAGCTATCCTGATTTAGGTTTTCCGTGATTTCCCTAAATCGTTTCAGGCAAATGCCGGGATTGTTCCTTTGAAAGGGCACAGCCGATTTCCTTCCCCATACTTTCCTAACCCAAGCTTGTGCTCCGTCTCTAATGACCTCGTTGTCGACGGGACGTTAAACAACACTAACCTAACCAATGGCAGCTATTCTTTTCATAATATTGTTACATTCCATCCTAGATTTTCCATTGTTTTATAGTGACAGAACAGTTCTACGAAAAGAGTGAAAAGGAAATGCCTGGGGATCTAGGAATTAAGATAAAGAGAAAGTGGAAGTGTATGAGAGCCAGTGATACTGAGAGAGTAGAGGGTATATGAAGAACGAGGAAGAGAGAGAGGTAATGACAGTGAGAAAAGACAGGAATGAGATATTAGCAGCAAGAGAGAGCAAGAAAGAGAGAGAGAGAGAGAGAGAGAGAGAGAGAGAGACAATGAGCGGAAATTACAGTAATACAGTACGAAAGGGACTGGCTGTGACACAGGAGACAACGGCAGAGACAAATAAAGAGTTAATGACAGTAAGTTGGGCTAAAAAGGGCAACTGAGAGTGAATGGATGTGGTGACTTACAGCAATGAAATAGTGGGTATGACTGACAGTTACGGGAGCTATTTTAAGGTAGGTTGCATGATAGAAAAAGCGCAAATATGTTCGAGTACAAAAGTTTTTGGGGAAATTTATAAAGATATTGAGGAAGGTAGAATGAGGCAGCTGGGACCTGTAACTCCACTTCCTTTGAATGAGCTGGCCGGTGTGGCCAAGTGGTTCTAGGCGCTACAGTTTGTAACCGCGCCACCGCAACGGTCGAAGGTTCGAATCTTACTCGGGCATGGATGTGTGTGATGTCCTTAGGTTAGTTATGTTTAAGTAGTTCCCTCCCGAACCATGGACCTTGGCGTTGGTGGGGAGGCTTGCGTGCCTCAGCGATACAGATAGCCGTACCGTAGGTACAACCACAACGGAGGGGTATCTGTTGAGAGGCCAGACAAACGTGTGGTTCCTGAAGAGGGGCAGCAGCCTTTTCAGTAGTTGCAGGGGCAACAGTCTGGATGATTGACTGATCTGGCCTTGTAACAATAACCAAAACGGCCTTGCTGTGCTGGTACTGCGAACGGCTGAAAGCAAGGGGCAGGAGGAACAAGACCTCTGGTCAGGTGACTACAGGGTTGTAAACACAAAATTAAATAGGGGTAATGCAGGAGTAGGTTTAATAATGAATAGGAAAATAGGAATGCGGGTAAGCTACTACAAACAGCATAGTGAACGCATTATTGTGGCCAAGATAGATACGAAGCCCACACTTACTACAGTAGTACAGTAGTACAACTAGCTCTACAGATGGCGAAGAAATGGAAAAAAATGATGAAATAAAAGAAATTATTCAGATAGTGAAGGGAGATGAAAATTTAATAGTCATGGCTGACTGGAATTCGAGTGTAGGAAAAGGGAGAGAAGGAAACGTAGTAGGTGGATATGGATTGGGGCTAAGAAATGAAAGAGGAAGTCGCCTGGTAGAATTTTGCACAGAGCATAACTTAATCATAGCTAACACTTGGTTTAAGAATCATGAAAGAAGATTGTATACATGGAAGAACCCTGGAGATACTAAAAAGTATCAGATAGATTATATAATGGTAGGACATAGATTTAGGAACCAGGTTTTAAATTGTAAGACATTTCCAGGGGCAGATGTGGACTCTGGCCACTATCTATTGGTTATGACCTGTAGACTAAAACTGAAGAAACTGCAAAAAGGTGGGAATTTAAGGAGATGGGACCTGGATAAACTGAAAGAACTATAGGTTGTACAGAGTTTCAGGGAGAGTAAGCGAACAATTGTTAGGAATGGGGGAAATAAATACAGTAGAAGAAGAATGGGTAGCTTTGAGGGATGAGGTACTGAGGGCAGCAGAGGATCAAGTAGGTAAAAAGACGAGGGCTAGTAGAAATCCTTGGGTAACAAAAGAAATACTGAATTTAACTGATGAAAGGAGAAAATATGAAAATGCAGTAAATGAAGCAGGCAAAAAGGAATACAAAAGTCTCAAAAATGAGATCAACAGGAAGTGCAAAATGGCTAAGCAGGGATGGCCGAGGACAAATGTAAGGATGTAGAGGCTTATCTCACTAGGGGTAAGATAGATACTGCCTACAGGAAAATTAAAGAGTCCTTTGGAGATAAGAGAACCACTTGTATGAACATCAAGAGTTCAGATGGAAACCCAGTTCTAAGCAAAGAAGGGAAAGCAGAAAGGTGGAAGGAGTATATAGTGGGTCTATACAAGGGCGATGTACTTGAGGACAATATTATGGAAATGGAAGAGGATGTAGATGAAGATGAAATGGGAGATACGATACTGCGTGAAGAGTCTGACAGAGCACTGAAAGACCTGAATCGAAACAAGGCCCCCAGAGTAGACAACATTCCATTGGAACTACTGACGGCATTGGGAGAGCCAGTCCTGACAAAACTCTACCATCTGGTGAGCAACATGTATGAAACAGACTTCAAGAAGAATATAATAATCCCCATCCCAAAGAAAGCAGGTGTAGACAGATGTGAAAATTACCGAACAATAAGTTTAATAAGCCATAGCTGCAAAATACTAACACGAATTCTTTACAGACAAATAGAAAAACTAGTAGAAGCCGACCTCGGGGGAGATCAGTTTGGATTCCGTAGAAATACTGGAACACGTGAGGCAATACTGACCTTAAAACTTATCTTAGAAGAAAGATTAAGGAAAGGCAAACCTACGTTTCTAGCATTTGTAGACTTAGAGAAAGCTTTTGACAATGTTGATTGGAATACTCTCTTTCAAATTCTAAAGGTGGCAGGTGTAAAATACAGGGAGCGAAAGGCTATTTACAATTTGTACAGAAACCAGATGGCAGTTATAAGAGTCGAGGGATATGAAAGGGAAGCAGTGGTTGGGAAGGGAGTAAGACAGGTTTGTAGCCTCTCCCCGATGTTATTCAATCTGTATAATGAGCAAGCAATAAAGGAAACAAAAGAAAATTTCGGAGTAGGTATTAAAATCCATGGAGAAGAAACGAAAACTTTGAGGTTCGCCGATGACATTGTCATTCTGTCAGAGACAGCAAGGGACTTGGAAGAGCAGTTGAATGGAATGGACAAAGTCTTGAGAGGAGTATATAAGATGAACATCAACAAAACCTAAACGAGGATAATGGAATGTAGTCGAATTAAGTCGGGTGATGCTGAGGGAATTAGATTAGGAAACGAGACACTTAAAGTAGTAAAGGAATTTTGCTATGTGGGGAGCAAAATAACTGATGATGGTAGAAATAGAGAGGATATAAAATGTAGACTGGCAATGGCAAGAAAAGCGTTTCTGAAGAAGAGAAATTTGTTAACACCGAATATAGATTTAAATGTCAGGAAGTCCTTTCTGAAAGTATTAGTATGGAGTGTAGCCATGTATGGAAGTGAAACATGGACTATAAATAGTTGGGACAAGAAGAGAATAGAAGCTTTCGAAATGTGGTGCTACAGAAGAATGCTGGAGATTAGATTGGTAGATCACATAACTAACGAGGAAGTATTGACTAGGATTGGGGAGAAGAGAAGTTTGTGGCACAACTTGATAAGAAGAAGGGATCGGTTGGTAGGAGATGTTCTGAGGCATCAAGGGATCACCAATTTAATATTGGAGAGCAGTGTGGAGGGTAAAAATCGTAGAGGGAGAACAAGAGATGAATACACTAAGCAGATTCAGAAGGATGTAGGTAGCTGTAGGTACTGCGAGATGCATAAGCTTACACAGGATAGAGTAGTATGGAGAGGTGCATCAAACCAGTGTCTGGAATGAAGACCACAACAACAACAGTTCTAAGTTCTAGGGAACTGATGACCTCAGATGTTGAGCCCCATAGTGCTCAGAGCCATTTGAACCATGTATAACTTCAATATATCTAGTGATCAAAAAGTCAGTATAAATTTGAAAACAGAATAAATCACAGAATAATGTAGATAAAGAGGTACAAATTAACACACATGTTTGGAATCACATGGGGTTTTATTAGAACCAAAAAAGTACAAAAGTTCAAAACATGTCAGACATATGGCGCCTTTTCTGATCGGAACAGCAATAATTAGCATAACAAAGTAAGACAAAGCAAAGATGATATTCTTTACAGGAAATGCTCAATATGTCCAACATCATTCATCATCAATAGCTGTAGTCGAGGAACAGCACTGTAAAGCATGTCCGGAATTATGGTGAGGCATTGGCGTTGGATATTGTCTTTCAACATCCCTAGAGATGTTGGTCGATCATGGTACACTTGCTACTTCAGATAACCCCAAATCCAATAATCGCACGGATTGAGGTCTGGGGACCTGGAAAGCCAAGTGTTGCGTACATAGTTCCGCGTAGTCAGCGTGTACACAACTTTCCCACTAGAGCCCGCTCCGCTAAGCACAACAGCGCAGGCGCAGCGCTCGTCCATCTCCGCACTACGAGATGGCGCTGTCTTAGAGACGGACAAAATTCTGCTTCCGCCGATCCGCGTATTGCTATGTAAGGCAGCCAATGAGATTTCTGCTCACGTAGAACCTTTCCTCCTCGTGGATCACACTCGCGCAGTGATACATGAACGCGCGAGGTATTATAACGAGTGTACAGAACTCCGATTAGTCAGTCTGCATCAGTCTGCAATAGTCTGTACCAGTCTGTAGTCAAGTTTCACTCTGCGCCTAATAAGATTATCGTATTCCTGTGCATAGCCATGAAGAGAAATGAATAGACACTTTGTCAAGTATCAGAGATATGTGAGAATAAGATTAACGCACCAAGACCAAAGGAATTTCAGATTGTCAATTGTAAAAAGCATCCAGAATCAAGTTACGTAATATTTATGCCTGTTTATTATTTTAATAAATGTGTGTGAAAATTAATCAAGTTCGGTTTAAAGTTGGTTACCGTCAATCTGCTACTCTAAGTGTGCAAGTGCCATTTCGATCGTCTGACCTAACGGCAGAAGATAAACACGCCACAATAAGACCACGAGACATATTGCTGCCAGTCGCCTACTTCGTTAGAGCGACAAGTCAAATAATCTGATGGTGTGTGTACCGAAGGTCTTACAGTATGCACACCACACCAAGCATGACGAAAGTGGCGGCTGACCACACGATCATCACCAAACAACACGCGCAAGAGTTCTTTCACGCTTATAACAATATGGGGTGGAGCGCCATTCCGTATTTTGGTTCTAATAAATCCCCATGTCATTCCAAGCATGTGTGTCAATTTTTACCTCTCTATACCAGAATTTCTTTCGATTTTGTGAAATATCTTTCGGTAGTATTCTGCTACGGTAATGACTGAAGGACTTACGCAGGACTAACTTGAAAGCCAAAGCGTTTCATTCAACCCTGCTCTGACTACAACACTCTCCTTCTCCTACACCTAAAAATCATACAGTAGTTTCCGTTTCTTTAGAAGTTTATTTACAGTGAATGTGTTCATTTATACACATAAACTTCAATATATACAGCTCTACCGCTAGTTAGCCAGACTGCGACGTTATAGACCCAACTTGTTAGAATATTTTAATTAAATCGACCATACACGCGTTTTTCATGCTCCAGTAGAAGCATTTCTCCGCTGGTATTATAACCATTTACGTAGCTTGGAATTACCGTTACTTACTGGTTTCATGAAATACAGTATATCTTGCTTGACTCCAGGATCGCTCTGAAGTCAAATTTAGCAAACTTTCGTTCGCTGAAATTACGAAGTGTTGCGAATAATTTACCGCAAATGCCAGCTAGGTACTGAGTTCCAGTTTGGGTCTGAAGGCTTTCATGTAATTGCACAGTGCGAGACGTCACTGGCAAGCAGGCCGCGCTGATTCCTCAGGTTTCCGAGCGTCCCGCGCCTCATTTGCACGCCGAGGTCCTCCGTGAAATCGGCGTGTAAAGAATGCGAAGGCTGTCCTCTCCCACACAATTTAGCGGAATTTGCTTTTAAGCCGAACATGGGGCCGTTCCTCCTTTCCCCTGGGGCGAACGCTTTCTGCTTCACAGGGCGTCCACTGGCCGACGTAGATAGGTTGGGATTGGCCTCCTGGCGTGCGGTTGCCTCTCTCCAACTAAAATCTCCTGTGACCATCGTGTCTGGAATGTATGTATGTACGCCAGCCTCGAATGTTTCAATCATGGTGCGCACTAGCGATTTATTAGTTTTTTGCATATCGTTTACATGAATTCATACAACACTGACTTTATCTTGTCGAGTTTGGGTTCGAATGAAGCATCTTGATGTGTGGAATATGACTGTGAGGGCATAATGTGTAAGCAATGAAGGTCAGGAGAGCACGACGTCTTACAAGACTGCAACGTTACAGACACCACTTTTCAGCCAGAATCTTTTAATTAAAAACGACCATTAACGCTCTTTCCTAGCTCCAGTAGGAGCATTTTTCCGCTAGTATTATAACCATTAGTGTATCTTGGAATTGCCGGTATTTACTAGTTTCATGAAATCCAGTATATCTAGATTCCAGGATCGCTCTGAAGTCAAATTTAACAAACTTTCGTTCGCTGAAATTACAACGTGTTGCGAATAATTTGCCGGGTTCCCGTCCGTGTCTGACGACTTGCATGTAATTGCACAGTGGCGGACGCCACTCGGCAACCAGGCCAGCGCTGATTCCTCAGGTTTCCGGGCGTCCCGCGTCTCATTTGCACGCCGAGGTCATCCGTGAAATCGGTTTCCGGGCGCGTCCGCCTGCGGGCGATCTCATCTGCCCCGGCCAGCGCCAGCCGGCGAATCGCGGTCTGCGCTGCGCCGCGGGGCTTGCACTGGCAACCACTGGGCACGCCGAGCCGCTCTGTGCGCCTGGCATACCCGACGGCGGCTGAGGTGGGAAGTGGAGAGGGCGGAGCGCGGCGAGGAGCGGTCATCAAGCGAAGGACTCTGCTCGCCCTCAAATGGTAACACTTTTCGCTTTCCACTCTAGTTATCTCGTATTTCCCACTACTGGCCATCTTCCCTTTTGGGCCATTTTCAACTGGTATTGGCACCATGACTCGCAGTCGCGGGAACACAGCGGGCAAACATAAAACTTGTGACAAATCGTCGTCCTTTATCGTTTAAAAGTTATCTACGTTTCCCTCTCCTTCTACTCAAAATAGTGGACAAGGGGCTGGGGAAAGGGGATAGACAGTAGAGATCGTATAGCCTCGCTTCGCCTATTGTTTATGTATTTTGTGAAATAGTTCATATTAAAGTCAGAAACGATTTATAAGTTTAAAATACAAATGACATTAACGTGATGCGATAGATATTGGCTCTAACCAATGTGGAACTTGAAACTTCTTGGCAGATTAAAACTGTGTGCCGGACCGAGAGTCGAACTCGGTATCTTTGCCTTTCGCAGGCAAGTGCTCTACCAACTGAGCTACCCAAGCACGACTCACGCCCCGCCCACACAACTTTACTTCTGCCAGTACCTCGTCTCCTACCTTCCAAACTTTATAGATGCTCTCCTGCGAACCTTGCAGAACTAGCACTCCTGAAAGAATGGAAATTGCGGAGACATGGCTTAGCCACAGCCTGGGGGATGTTTCCACAGAATTAATCTGCCAAGAAGTTTCATATCAGCGCACACTCCGCTGCAGAGTGGAAATCTCATTCTGGAAACATCTCGAGTTCGAGTCTCGGTCCCGCTCAGAGTTTTAATCTGCCAAGAAATTTCATATCAGCACACACTCTGCTGCAGAGTGAAAATCTCATTCTGGAATCTGGGACTGTAACCGCTCAATGTCATTCAATGCGATCACGATGACACCCCTCGATCGACGTTAACACTCGTGGTGTCACTCGCCGTCATACATGGCAGTGGACGCTTGAAAATTCGTGACGCTAGTCAATTGTCGTCAATTGATTTAAAGGTATTTCCCGTCTGACTCTTAATTCAATTACTGTGAAGGGGATGAGGAGAAAGAACACATCCTGGTAGTACCAGCATTATGCGTATTTACATATTCGATTAATCTGAATGGTTTTCAGTGTTCCAGCGATTCTATTCGAACTCTATGCTGATGTACCGACAAGTACCATTTTCGCAGATAAACATGTACGTACGTAATGATTACTCAGTTTCTCAATACAGGGTGTTACAAAAAGGCGCGGCCAAACTTTCAGGAAACATTCCTCACACACAAATAAAGAAAATATGTTACGTGGACATGTGTCCGGAAACGCTTAATTTCCATGTTAGAGCTCTTTTTAGTTCTTCCACCTACGCTCAATGGAACACGTTATCATGATTTCATACGTGATACTCTACCTGTGCTGCTAGAACATGTGCCTTTACAAGTACGACACATGTGGTTCATGCATGATAGAGCTCCTGCACATTTCAGTGTTCATACGCTTCTCAACAACAGATTCAGTGACCGATGGATTGGCAGAGGCGGAACAATTCCATGGCCTCCACGCTCTCCTGACCTCAACCCTCTTAACTTTCATTTATGGGTGCATTTGAAAGCTCTTGTCTACGCAACCCCGGTACCAAATGTAGAGACTCTTCGTGCTCGTATTGTGGACGGCTGTGATACAATACACCATTGTCCAGGGTTGCATCAGCACATCAGGGATTCCATGCGAGGGAGGGTGGATGCATGTATCCTCGCTAACGGAGGACATTTTGAACATTTCCTGTAACGGAGTGTTTGAAGTCCCGCTGGCCGTACCTTTTTGTAACACCCTGTGTAGTTCATCGCACTCACATTGTACATCCGCTGTAAGATCAGTTTAATGCATTTACGATTTTGGTGTCCCACAATATTGGTTGGCTAAATATTATGACGATACGTTGCGTACAACATCCACAGATATTGTTTATCATATAGTCAGGACTACGTAATGCAGCCAATATCGTGGATAAAATTGAAATGTAGTTTGTTTATTATCACTTTTCTTCTCATTAACTAAATATGAAATATGAATCGGGATTGGAGGTGATGAACCTATTCCTCTTTTTTAGTATTTTAGGTCCCCGTTAATGAATATCTGGTAGTTAATAAGCGAACTATTTTTCATGCTGGCGCGTTGTTTGTATCCGTTACCCCAGCAACCGTCCAAGGATAAAATTCTATTAATGTTCCGCGCACACGCGTTTCACCGTTTTATAAAATGAAGAATTACGTAAACAATAGCCTTCCGTTGCGCACCACTTTCGTGGGTTCCACAACCATAATACACTCCTGGAAATTGAAATAAGAACACCGTGAATTCATTGTCACAGGAAGAGGAAACTTTATTGACACATTCCTGGGGTCAGATACATCACATGATCACACTGACAGAACCACAGGCACATAGACACAGACAACAGAGCATGCACAATGTCGGCACTAGTACAGTGTATATCCACCTTTCGCAGCAATGCAGGCTGCTCTTCTCCCATGGAGACGATCGTAGAGTTAAAAAAACGTGTGGTTCCTGAAGAGGGGCAGCAGCCTTTTCAGTAATTGCAAGGGCAACAGTCTGGATGATTGACTGATCTGGCCTTGTAACATTAACCAAAACGGCCTTGCTGTGCTGGTACTGCGAACGGCTGAAAGCAAGGGGAAACTATGGCCATACTTTTTCCCGAGGGCATGCAGCATTACTGTATGATTAAAGGATGATGGCGTCCTCTTGACTAAAATATTCCGGAGGTAAAATACACTCCAGGAAATGGAAAAAAGAAGACATTGACACCGGTGTGTCAGACCCACCTTACTTGCTCCGGACACTGCGAGAGGGCTGTAAGAGCAACCATCACACGCACGGCACAGCGGACATACCAGGAATCGCGGTGTTGGCCGTCGAATGGTGCTAGCTGCGCAGCATTTGTGCACCGCCGCCGTCAGTGTCAGCCAGTTTGCCGTGGCATACGGAGCTCCATCGCAGTCTTTAACACTGGTAGCATGCCGCGACAGCGTGAACGTGAACCGTATGTGCAGTTGACGGGCTTTGAGCGAGGGCGTATAGTGGGCATGAGGGAGGCCGGGTGGACATACCGCCGAATTGCTCAACACGTGGGGCGTGAGGTCTGCACAGTACATCGATGTTGTCGCCAGTGGTCGGCGGAAGGTGCACGTGCCCGTCGACCTGGGACCGGACCACAGCGACGCACGGTTGCACGCCAATACCGTAGGATCCTACGCAGTGCCGTAGGGGACCGCACCGCCACTTCCCAGCAAATTAGGGACACTGTTGCTCCTGGGGTATCGGCGAGGACCATTCGCAACCGTCTCCATGAAGCTGGGCTACGGTCCCGCACACCGTTAGGCCGTCTTCCGCTCACGCCCCAACATCGTGCAGCCCGCCTCCAGTGGTGTCGCGACCGGCGTGAATGGAGGGACGAATGGAGACGTGCCGTCTTCAGCGATGGGAGTCGCTTCTGCCTTGGTGCCAATGATGGTCGTATGCGTGTTTGGCGCCGTGCAGGTGAGCGCCACAATCAGGACTGCTTACGACCGAGGCACACAGGGCCAACATCCGGCATCATGGTGTGGGGAGCGATCTCCTACACTGGCCGTACACCTCTGGTGATCGTCGAGGGGACACTGAATAGTGCACGGTACATCCAAACCGTCATCGAACCCATCGTTCTACCATTCCTAGACCGGCAAGGGAACTTGCTGTTCCAACAGGACAATGCACGTCCGCATGTATCCCGTGCCACCCAACGTGCTCTAGAAGGTGTAAGTCAACTACCCTGGCCAGCAAGATCTCCGAATCTGTCACCCATTGAGCATGTTTAGGACTGGATGAAGCGTCGTCTCACGCGGTGTGCACGTCCAGCACGAACGCTGGTCCAACTGAGGCGCCAGGTGGAAATGGCATGGCAAGCCGTTCCACAGGACTACATCCAGCATCTCTACGATCGTCTCCATGGGAGAATAGCAGCCTGCATTGCTGCGAAAGTTGGATATACACTGTACTAGTGCCGACATTGTACATGCTCTGTTGCCTGTGTCTATGTGCCCCAGGAATGTGTCAATAAAGTTTCCCCTTCCTGGGACAATGAATTCACGTTGTTCTTATTTCAATTTCCAGGAGTGTAGTCCCCGAATCGGATCTCTGGTCGGGGACTACTCAAGAGGATGTCGTTGTCAGGAGAAAGAAATCTGGCTTTCTACGGATCGGAGCATGGAATGTCAGATGCCTTAATCGGGCAGGTAGGTTAGAAAATTTAAAAAAGGAAATGGATAGGTTAGTGCAGTTCGGTGGCAGGAGGAGCAAGACTTCTGGTCAGGTGACTACAGGGTTATAAACACAAAATCAAATAGGGGTAATGCAGGAGTAGGTTTAATAATGAATAGTGAAATAGGAATGCGGGTAAGCTACTACAAACAGCATATTGAACGCATTATAGTGGTCAAGATAGATACGAAGCCCACACCTACTACAGTAGTACAAGTTTTTATGCCAACTAGCTCTGAAATTGAAGAAAAGTATGATCAAATAAAAGAAATTATTCAGATAGTGAAGGGAGATGAAAATTTTGTAGTCATGGGTGACTAGAATTCGGCAGTAGGAAAAGGGAGAGAGGGAAACGTAGTAGGTGTATATGGACTGGGGCAAAGAAATGAAAGAGGAAGCCGCCTGGTAGAATTTTGCACAGAGCACAACTTAATCATAGGTAACACTTGGTTCAAGAATCATGAAAGGAGGTTATATACATTGAAGAATCCTGGACATCGTAAAAGGTATCAGATTATATAATGGTAAAACGGAGGTTTAGGAACCCGGTTTTAAATTGTAGAACATTTCCAGGGGCAAATGTGGACTCTGACCACAATCTATTGGTTATGAACTGTAGATAAAAACTGAAGTAGAAGATGAATGGGTAGCTCTGAGGGATGAAGTAGTGAAGGCAGCAGAGGATGAAGTAGGTAAAATGACGAGGGCTAGTAGAAATCCTTGGGCAACAGAAGAAATATTGAATTTAATTTATGAAAGGAGAAAATATAAAAATACTGCAAATGAAGCAGGCAAAAAGGTATACAGACGTCTCAAAAATGAGATAGACAGGAAGTGCAAAATGTCTAAGCAGGGATGGCTAGAGGACAAATGTAAGGATGTAGAGGCTTATCTCACTAGGGGTAAGATGGATACTGCCTACAGGAAAATTAAAGAGACCTTTGGAGATAAGAGAACCACTTGTATGAACATCAAGAGCTCAGATGGAAACCCAGTTCCAAGCAAGGAAGGGAAAGCAGAAAGGTGGAAGGAGTATATAGGGTGTCTATACAAGGGCGATATACTTGAGGACATAAAATGGAAGAGTATGTAGATGAAGATGAAATGGGAGATACGATAGTGCGTGAAGTGTTTGACAGAGCACTGAAAGACCTGAGTCGAAACAAGGCCCCCGGAATGGACAACATTCCATTGTAACTACTGACGGCCTTAGGAGAGCCAGTCATGACAAAAATCTACCATCTGGTGAGCAAGATGTATGAGACAGGCGAAATAGCCTCAGACTTCAAGAAAAATATAATAATTCCAATCCCAAAGAAAGCAGGTGTTGATAGATGTGAAAAATACCAAACTATCATTTTAATAAGTCACAGTTACAAAATACTAACGCGAATTGTTTACAGACGAATGGAAAAACTGGTAGAAGCCGACCTCGGGGAAGATCAGTTTGGATTCCGTAGAAATGTTGGATCTCGTGAGGCAATACTGACCCTATGACTTGTCTTAGAATCTAGACTGAGGAAGGGCAAACCTAAGTTTCTATCATTTCTAGACTTAGAGAAAGCTTTTAACAGTTTTGACTGGAATACTCTTTTTCAAATTCTGAAGGTGGCAGGGCTAAAATACAGGGAGCGAAAAGCTATCTACAATTTGTATCGAAACCAGATGGCAGTTAAAAGAGTCGAGGGACACGAAAGGGAAGCAGTAGTTGGGAAGGGAGTGAGAAGGGTTTGTAGGCTCTCCCCGATGTTATTCAATCTGTATATTGAGCAAGCAGTAAAGGAAACAAAAGAAAAATTTGGAGTAGGTATTAAAATCCATGGAGAAGAAATAAAAACATTGAGGTTTGCCGATGACATCGTAATTCTGTCAGAGACAGCAAAGGACTTGGAAGAGCAGTTGAACGGAATGGGTAGTGTCTTGAAAGGAGGATATAAGATGAACATCAACAAAAGCAAAACGAGGATAATAGAATGTAGTCGAATTAAGTCGGGTGATGCTGAGGGAATTAGATTAGGAAATGGAGACACTTAAAGTGGCAAAGGAGTTTTGCTATTTGGGGAGCAAAATAACTGGTGATGGTCGAAGTAGAGAGGATATAAAATGTAGACTGGCAATGGAAAGGAAAGCGTTTCTGAAGAAGAGAAATTTGTTAACATAGAGTATAGATTTAAGCATCAGGAAGACATTTCTGAAAGTATTTGTATGGTGTGTAGCCATGTATGGAAGTGAAACATGGACGATAAATAGTTGGGACAAGAAGAGAATAGAAGCTTTCGAAATGTGGTGCTACAGAAGAATACTGAAGATTAGATGGGTAGATGACATAACTAATGAGGAAGTATTGAATAGGATTGGGGAGAAGAGAAGTTTGTGGCACAACTTGACCAGAAGAAAGGATCGGTTGGTAGGACATGTTCTGAGGCATCAAGGGATCACCAATTTGTAGGACAGCGTGGAGGGTAAAAATCGTAGAGGGACACCAAGGGATGACTACACTAAGCAGATTCAGAAGGATGTAGGTTGCAGTAGGTACTGGGAGATGAAGAAGCTTGCACAGGATAGAGTAGTACTGGGAGATGAAGAAGCTTGCACAGGATAGAGTAGCATGGAGAGCTGCATCAAACCAGTCTCAGGACTGAAGACCACAACAACAACATTTAGTTCATGTTATGTAATTGCTGATTCTCACTTAGGGTTCTTAGTTGTTTTGTTTGTAAAAGGTGGTGTGGTTCCCCTCGTGAACGGAACTGTGTAGCTCTCGCAAAATGTGGTTGGCATGGAGAAATAGATGGAACAATGTGTCAGTCGGAGACGAGGTACTGAACCGCTAACAGCTCATTTTAAGGTTGTGATTCGTGCTCGTGCCGAGAGGGGCTTTTAGTGCCGTTTTAGTACGAGTAAAATCCTGTGATGAATGGAGTAATTTGCTGGCAATACTCTGAAATTAAGATCTATGCTGCTTGTCTATCTGCATCTCCACCCATCAACATGCACTCACCATCACATTACGCAATCACTGAAAATATACCAGGAAATCGCAGAATTGTACAGTGAATGATCGACTCATTGGATTTTTTAGTGTGCCCAAATATACGGTAAATTATACCTTAACTCTTGTACCTATCCTGATTTTTTATCCTCGGTCACTTATCCAAAGTCCTTCCCATATTAAAGTGCTTACCGAGTATCCTAACCGAAAGAATATCAAAGCCCAGTGTGTTATATTAAAAGACCTCTTTAAAACATTAAAAGTTTTGATCAAAATTAATGTGGATAAAGAATGTGCCATGGTAACTGGTTGTTGAAGTAAATTTTTCAATCAAAGTTGTTGCTTAAAAAATCTATCTGTTTGCAAAGAATTATCGAAAATATAAAAGCAGATAAATTCAATTAGGTCTTAAAACAATTTGCTGTTATTTCAAAGCTGAGACAACAAAATTTTTTTCAGCAAGTAAATAATGCAGCTTGCTGTCCACTGTACCAGTTGAGTCAATGCCTGATGCTTTATGTTAACTCGTGTTTTACTGCAGTAACGGGTCAAATTACTGATGAAAATTTCATGTTTATGTTTGCTAAAATAAGGATCCCATGTGTATAGGAAAGTGCACATAATTAGTGTAATATGACCTACAGTTTGTTTATTGTGCTCACTAGTAGGAAACATTTGATAGATAGACCATTTGTTATGATTACAGTAACTGCATTAAGTTACTGATCAGTGAGAAAGTGTTTGTCATTGCACTTCACTTAAATTTTTTTCTAAGTATAAAAGTAATTAGCTGAGAGAGACTTAACCTATGCCCAATTCATAATTTTGTAGTGAACTATGTTTACAATTTTTTCAGGTAGGAAAACGTTTGAAAAGTAATATAGAATTTATATCAAATTCATAATTTTATAATAAATATTAACAGTAATATTATTGAAACCATTCAGTTTGACTAAGCCCTGAAGGCAATAGTGTGTGTCATATTCTGTTGTACTTATGCAAATAGCTTTGTTGTTCTATTACTGTTAGGATTTTCTTTAACGTCAACATCTGCTAGTCACAGAGTTCACTGCATTCTCTTGTGATAAAGTATAGGCTGTGTCTGTCCATTAAAGTTACTCATATTGAGTTTCATGAACAAAAATGTTACTTATTCTTATGCCTAATTAGGCTGGCGACCCTTTTTTTATAATTTGGACAATGTGGATAGGCAAAATATTGTTTGTTACTGTTTAAATATTTACGTAATTCTGACTTCCACTTTTGATAAGCCACCTCCATTAGGTACATCACGGCGGAAACAACAAAATTCCTTTCAGAGAGTAACACTGTTCTGCTTCTTTAACTATAATTGATTTCATAAAAATAATTTCACTGTACGAACTGCCTCCAGAAGTAGAGGACGGTAGTGTTATATGTGGCTTTACTGTGACAGGACTATTTTGTTCTGTTAGGGCAGAGTGAGTGGTAAGCCAAATTTGGTAAATATATAGCAGAAGCTACCTAAACAAAACACTACCAGTGTTATACACAGTCAGCTGTAATAAAATAAAATGTCACAGCACCAGCCATTGTCTAACGGTTAATAACGTCAGAAACATAGCTTGGGTTGGACACGTTCGTGTTTAACACCAACAACTGAAGAGACTTCTGGTTCGTTTTCCGCCACATGCTGGCAACTGGCCATCTTGGTGGGTTGTACTGTCGCTTGAAAACGGCATAACAGCCAAAACTGGCGAGTAGCGAATAGTACACAATAATTGATGTCGAAGGCAGAAACTACTAGTTCAGAAATTTTGTACGACTGTGGTAACTGCCAGAAAGAAAACGTTATTTTCCTCTCCCGTTTCATATCGAATATCAAGCTGTCGATTGGCATAGAGATGAGTTAGACAATACAAAATGATAAAAGTAGATTCTGATGTCTCTCTCTTCACTCGCGTTCGTCTGTCTGATTCGTTACGGTAGATTAAGGCTAGGTTAGTCGTTGAATTAACTAATCTTCTTACACATCTGTTGACTCCCACTTTCTTTTCATCCAGTGTCCTGTACTATAAACACACAAATGCAGTTTTGAAGGGAGAGTCGTTACTGCCTATTATTGTCAATTTGTTAATGGAAGACTTGGGGGAACTCGCCTTGGAGATGTCGGTTAGGAACCTATGTGTTTTTTCAGACATGTAGACGATACTTTTGCGATTAAGTCTCACGACAGTGAAGGGTTTGAACGACTTTTTATAACACCTAAATTAAATCTACCCAAATATCTCTTTCATGATGGAAGTTGAAAAGGATGGCTGCCTTCCCTTCCTTGCCCTCCTCGATTCTTTGGTCAGGAGGGAGTTTGATGATACATTGGGAGATGGCGGTTTTAGGTAGCCTACTCACACTGACTTCTATCTGTAGGATGGTAGTTACCAACATCTGGCTAAGCGTGAAGGGATACTCCGTACCGTAACCCACAGAGACCACTTTATCTAATATCTCATATCAAACCCTACGAGCTTCTCAGCTGAGCGAGCCCAACTTCAGATAACCTTCATCAGAATGGATATGGCGAAAGACAGATGAGGTGTGCGTTGCACTATCGAACAATCATGCACCAGGAGAGCGTTGACAATACCGAGGTGATATGAAAGTCTACAGACTTTACCCTACGGTGGGAGTGTTTCCAACAGGACTGCGGAAATAACATCTGAAACTATAATACATTTAGATTCCGTAAAGGATAATCCTGGTATGATTAAAGTGGGTCTGTATCGTATTCGTTGCAGTTCGCCATGTCATATATTGGTCAAGCTAACAGGTCTGGGGAGTACCGCCGTACTGAGCATAACAGTCACAGTGGATTACGACAGCCGAGCAAATCGGGTGCTGCAGAACACTGTCTTAGTACCAGTCATCCTATGGAACAAACAAGGAGATTTTGTCATACATACCTAACTATTGGGGTAATGTAATTAGGGAAGCAGCTGAAATTAAATTAGCAAGTAACCTTATAAACAGACTTCATGATACATACAATCTATAACAGGTCAAAAACAGTGATACAGAGTCAATACTATCTCACCCATTGGAAATTAATATTCACTATCCTTGACTTCTAACTTCGATTATCTTTGGTTGTGTTGTAGCCCGTCTGTTTGCAGTGTGTCTGTGTGTGTGTGTGTGTATGTTTGCAGTGTGTCTGTGTGTGTGTGTGTGTGTGTGTGTGTGTGTGTGTGTGTATGTGTGTGTGTGTGTGTGTGTGTGTGTGTGTGTGTTTTATCTTTACAGAATTTATCTGCTAACCGAGGTTTTGAGTTCCGTTGCAAAATGTTTACTTGCTGCAGTTTTGCCTTGAAAATGACAGGGTGTGCTTTGCACTGAAATGACAACAGCTATCGGACAACTCAGAATTTCGTCTCGGACCTCCTATTGCACGGCGTAGTTCACCAGCTAGACGTGCAGTGGACTCAGTAAGTCGTGAAGTTCCCTGCAGAAATACTCAGCCATGCTGCCTCTATCTTCTTCTTCTTCTTCTTCTTCTTTTCTTGGTTGGCTCTACAGTCTTTGAAGAACCTTGGCCTCCTGTTACGACTGCCTCAATTCTTCTCTGTCCATGGCATTCCTTCTCCAATTTCTTATTCCCATCGCCTTTAGATTTTCTTCCATATTGTCCAGCCGCCTTTTCCTGGGTCTACCTCTTCTCCGTCAGGTTTTCCCACACAGGTTTTCCCATGAAAACTTTCTTGACACTCCGGGTTTCTCTGCAGATGTCCTGCCAATCTTATTCTTCCCTACTTAATTTTAAAACAATATCTATCAGTCCAAAAATGTTTGTAGTTCTACATTTGCCTTCCTCTCTCACTGCTCCAAAAATCCTTCTCACTACGTATCTTTCCCATCTCTATAACCAGTTCTCCTCCTTTAATGTTAATACCCAGCCTTCTGATCCATATATTACTACAGGTCTCAATATGGTCGTGTATGTTTTGATTTTTGTATTTCTACTAACATTCGTGGAATTATATACATTCTGCAAGGCGAAATAGCCACGATTTCCACTCGCTATCCTTTCTTGAGTTTCTACTGCTCCTTTATTGTCCTCCGTTATTCAATGTTTTCACTCTTTCTCATTCATTCCCATTCTTTAATATTGAATTCTTTTGTCCGTTTATATTGGACTCCCCAACGCCATATACTTTGTTTTGTTTAAAGGCGGCCGCTGTGGAAGAGCGATTCTAGGCGCTTCTGTCTGGAACCACGCGACCGATACAGTCGCAGGTACGAATCCTGCCTCGGGCATGGATGTGTGTGATGTCCTTAGGTTGCTGTTGTTGTTGTTGTGGTCTTCGGTCCTGAGACTGGTTTGATGCAGCTCTCCATGCTACTCTATCCTGTGCAAGCTTCTTCATCTCCCAGTACGTACTGCAGCCTACATCCTTCTGAATCTGCTTAGAGTATTCATCTCTTGGTCTCCCTCTACGATTTTTACCATCCATGCTGCCCTCCAGTACTACATTGGTGATCCCTTGACGCCTCAGAACATGTCTTACCAACCGATCCATTCTTCTAGTCAAGTTGTTCCACAAACTCCTCCCCAATCGTATTCATCTTATATCCTCCTTTCAAGACACTGTCCATTCCGTTCAACTGCCATTCCAAGTCCTTTGCTGTCTCTGACAAAATTACAGTGTCATCGGGGAACCTTAAATTTTTTATTTCTTCTCTATGGATTTTAATACCTACTCCGAATTTTCTTTTGTTTCCTTTACTGCTTGCTCAATATACAGATTGAGTAACATCGGGGAGAGACTACAAACCCGTCTCACTCCCTTCCCAACCACTGCTTCCCTTTCATGTCCATTAACCCTTATAACTGCCATCGGGTTGCTGTACAAATTGTAAGTAGCCTTTCGCTCCCTGTATTTTATCCCTGCCACCTTCAGAATTTGAAAGAGAGTATTCCAGTCAACATTGTCAAAAGCTTTCTCTAAGTCTACAAATGCTAGAAACGTAGGTTTGTCTTTTCTTAATCTTTCTTCTAAGATAAGTCGCAGGGTCAGTATTGCCTCACGTGTTCCAGTATTTCTTCGGAATCCAAACTGATCTTCCCCGAGGTCTGCTTCTACCAGTTTTTCCATTCATGTGTATAGTATTCGCGTTAGTATTTTGCAGCCGTGACTTGTTAAACTGATAGTTCGGTATTTTTCACATCTATCAACGCCTGCTTTCTTTGGGATTGGAATTATTATATTCTTCTTGAAGTCTGATGGTATTTCACCTGTATTCTACATCTTCCTCACCAGATGGTAGAGATTTTTCAGGAGTGGCTCTCCCAAGGCCGTCAGTAGTTCTAATGGAATATTGTCTACTCCCGGGGCCTTGTTTCGACTTAGGTCTTTCAGTGCTCTATGAAACTCTTCATGGAGTATCATATTTTCCATTTCATCTTCAACTACATCCTCTTCCATTTCTATAACATTGCCTTCAAGTACATCACCCTTGCATAGCCCCTCTATATACTCCTTCCCCCTTTCTGCTTTCCCTTCTTTGCTTAGAACTGGGTTTCCATCTGAGCTCTTGATATTCATACAAGCGGTTCTCTTTTCTCTAAAGGTCTCTTTAATTTTCCTGTTGGCAGTATCTACCTCACCCCTAGTGAGATAAGCCTCTACATCCTTACATTTGTCCTGTAGCCATGCTTAGCCATTTTGCACTTCCTGTCTATCTCATTTTTGAAACGTTTGTATTCGTTTTTGCAATTTTATATTTTCTCCGTTAATCAATTAAATTCAATATCTCTTCTGTCACCCAAGGATTTCTACTAGCCTTAGGATAGTTAGGTTTAAGTAGTTCTACGTTCTAGTGGGCTGATGATCTCAGATGTTGAGTCCGATAGTGCTCAGAGCGATTGGAACCATTTCTTTTTGTTTAGTTGTAAACATACTTCTCTTGCTGCTTCCTCTAGCGTATCGTAGTTCCCCTTTAGTACCCTTACATTCCTTGACATTAATGCTAGCCGGCCGGAGTGGCCAAGTGTTTCTAGGCCCTTCAGTCTGGAACTACGCGACCGCTACAGTCGTAGGTTCGAATCCTGCCTCGGGCAAGGATGTGTGTGATGTCCTTAGGTTCGTTAAGTTTAAGTAGTTCTACGTTCTAGGGGACTGATGAGCTCAGAAGATAAATCCCATAGTGCTCAGAGCCATTTGAACCATTTAAACCATTAATGCTATGTCATCCGCATATGTTACCACTTGTACTTGCAGATGAAATATTTTTCCTCCTGCGTTTACCGGCATTTGCCGCATCACCTATTCTAAAATTAAATTAAATTGCAGTCTATAATTGCGAAAGTGTAGCTGGTGCTTGGTGTTGTGCACAAACTGACCTATAGATTATGTCCCATAAATGTTCGATGGGATGGACGCCGGGCGATTTGGGTGACAAATAATTCGCTCGAATTCTCCAGAATGTTTTTCAAATCAATCGTGGCCCGGCGAAGTCATTATTTTAGAATATAAAGTCCATATACGCAAATGATCTCTAAGTAGCCGAACATAGCCATATCCTCTCAGTGATCGGCTTAGCTGGGTCAGGGGACACTCTCGATTCCATGTATGCACATCCCACTCCATCATGGAGACACCACCAGCCTTGTTGATAGCATGGTCCATGGTTTACTGGTGTCTGCGCCACAGTCGAACCTTATCTCGTCATCTCGGGCCCTCGAGAGATGCTGCAAGCGATGTCGTGCTGTTAACAAAGGCATTTGCGTCTGTCTTCTGCTACTACAGCCCATTAATACATTATTTTACCACAGTAGCATCACGAATACGTTTTCGTACGTCCCACTTTGTTTTAAGCGGTTATTTCACGCAATGGTGCTTGTCTGTTAGCAACTCAAGGCAAACGGAGCTGCCCTCGGTCGTTAAGTGAAGGCCGTCGGCCACTGTTCTGTTCGTGGAGAGATGTAACGCCTGAAATGTGGTATCCTTGGCATACTTTTGACACTGTGCGTCTTGGAGTATTAAATTCCCTAACAATTTTAGAAAGGGAATGTTCCTTGCGTCTAACTCCAACTACCGTCCCGCGTTCAAAATCTGTAAATTCCAGACCTGCGGCGGTAAACCCGAGGAAACCTCTGACATGAATCTCCTGAGAAAAAATGACAGCCCCATTAATGCACTACTCTATTACACCTATGTTGTTGTTGTTGTTGTGATCTTCAGTCCTGAGACTGGTTTTATGCAGCTCTCCATGCTACTCTATCCTGTGCAAGCTTCTTCATCTCCCAGTACCTACTGCAGACTACATCCTTCTCAATCTGCTTAGTGTATTCATCTCTTAGTTCCCTGTACGATTTTTATCCTCCACGCTGCCCTCCAATACTAAATTGGTGATCCCTCGATGTCTCAGAACATGTCCTACCTACCGATCCATTCTTATAGTCAAGTTGTGCCACAAGCTCCTCTTCTCCCAAATTGTATTCAATACCTCCTCATTAGTTATGTGATCTACCCAGCTAATCTCCAGCATTCTTCTGTAGCACCACATTTCGAAAGCTTGTATTCCCTTCTTGTCCAAACTATTTATTGACCATGTTTCACTTCCATGCATGGCTACACTCCATACAGTACTCTATGTTAACAAATTTCTTTTCTTCGCTTCCTTGCCAATGCCAGTCTACATTTTATATCCATTACCACGAACCATGAACCATGGACCTTGCCGTTGGTGGGGAGGCTTGCGTGCCTCAACGATACAGATAGCCGTACCATTGGCGCAACCACAACGGAGGGTTATCTGTTGAGAGGCCAGACAAACGTGTGGTTCCTGAAGAGGGGCAGCAGCCTTTTCATTAGTTGCAGGGGCAACAGTCTGGATGATTGACTGATCACGCCTTGTAACACTAACCAAAATGGCCTTGCTGTTCTGGTACTGCGAAGGGCTGAAAGCAAGGGGAAACTACAGCCGTAACTTTTCCCGAGGGCATGCATTATACCTATAGTCCTGCTATTTGTGTATGTGCATGTCGGGATCACCTCAGTGTAGAGTACTGGATGAACGAGTAAGCGAGCACCCAGTGCGACAGGGGCCAGGCGCGCCGAAATGGATACGCTGTCCTCCCCAATTAGTATGGGTAAGCATTTAAGCCATGACGCAACGCTACGTAATGCTTGACTCCAAAGATAATGCGTCTTTATCCGTGTGTGACTACAGACAGATCAGAATTTTTATTCGTCGTTTGTTTGTGTCTGTAATCATGCTTCCTGAGGACGCCAGGGGAGCAAGGACTGAGCCTGAAACTGAGACACTGAGGAAACGGGAAGGTAAAAAAAGTAATGTGCAGAATAAATTTCTTTTGGTTGTTGATGAAAACAGCAACTGCACTTGACACAAGCCATGCATAAACTGCTGTACACTATTGTGGTTCTAGGCTGTGACGAATCGATTAAAGAAAGACAGTTGTAAGAAAACCCACACTGACACAGCTGCTTCGGGGATACAGGCAGTAATAGAAAGTAGCAAAGCAACGAACTATGTTGCAATGTGTGCTAAAGACATGGGACCTTTTAATGCTGTTTCTGGTGAGCGTTCCAAAATCTAGGCAAAGAATGAATCGATCCAGGTGCACATTATGGAGGAGTCAGCGTCTGGGATGTTGTGTCACATCCCTCTACTACAAGTAGCCATATCAAAGAACAGGCTGATGCAATTCGAAACAACTTAATGCCTTTTGCTGTTACGGAAGTTAATAATAAAACATATGCTGCCACAATTGATATATGGACTGATTCGTACAATCAGGTGTATTCTCTGACGCTTACAGCACATTAAATAAACACAAATTGGTCTCTAGTTAAGAATGTTTTATTTACAATTAAATCCTTGGAGGTTAAGAAGGGGAAAGGGTGGCTGGGAACGCAAGGACTCTCATATAATAAAAGCCTCGCAAAAGTGCGAAAGGTTTCCTTGTTCTGCTCATTGCATAAACACAGCATTTAGTCACACTTTCCGTGAAGATAGCGGCTTGTTAAATCATGCCCCGAGCATCGCAGCAACGATGAGTTCTGCAAAATGCATTGTACGATACACGAAGAAAATTACCTCATCTTTGAATTCATTTTTGTAAGAACTGTTCACACCTCGGAACAGCTTGTACTGTGTTAGTGTCTTTATACACTTAGTATAACGAAGTTGATGCTTTACCGACGGAAAAAAAAATCTTACAGACCAGAGAGATGTGGTAATGAGCTTGCAGGAGGAATTGTGGATTTCCTAAAACCATTTAAGATTGCCACAGTTGGAAACTTCTACAAATCCCCAGTGTCCATGACGATGAGTGTGAGGTGAGTTTAATTAGTGTAACTACAAGTACCGTATCATAATGATACAAGTAAAGGATAGACCTGTAATGAGATAGTATTGTTCATGTATATTAACAGATACTGTATGTTTTTTAACTGGAGTTATAAGGAATGAGAATCAAGTACTGATTTTTTTACGTGAGAAAGCTGTAATTACTTGCAATTATAAAATTGCTGCATTCCATTCGCCGTCTTTCTTTGATGTGAATATTCTTGATGTAAATGAAAAGAAGGAAGTTCTTAGTAGTGTGCAACAAATATAGCGGAGGTATAGCACGTAATCTTTAACGTAATAGGTGTTACATAGTTATTGTTACAGTAAAAACGAATAGTATTTGATCAAAGAGAAACATGTATTTTGCGCGTACACCATCATGATTTACACATCAGTTCTTTATTACTTCTCTCTCTCTCTCACTCCCTCGCCCTCTCTCTGTCTGTCTGTCTCTCTCTCTCTCTCTATTTTGTATCTTAACAGAGAGACTTCAAGCGTAGCTTCATCGCCATCTGGAAAGAGAGATCTTTTCAATGACTGGAAGAACAAAGAACAATAGATGCTCCGCGAAAAATGAAGTGAACATTTATATTTGAGTGAAACTCGGCGATTATTACGACATCTTACAGGATGGAGCCTGACGTGAAATCAGGCATGGCTGCTGCTGTCTGACGTGTTCTTCTCTATGGCAGCAACAAGTGCGCTTAGTGAGCGATGCTTTAGGGAAGCTGGCTTGTTATTGACAAATCCCCGCAGCCAGTTAAATTCAATACGCTTCAGTGATCTGCTGCTGATCAACAATAACTAAAAATTTTCTTCTGTTGCAAATAAGTTAAAAGTTACAGCTGTAAACATAGACAGTTCTTCGCAATTTCCTATACGAAGACAGTCGTCTCATTCACTTCGCGGATAGTACTTATTTAATGTGCGAGTAGTCTCCTATTAATGACAAACAAAACAAATCTTCCGTTTGCAAATGATTCTTATCTTTCTTCTGTGATTCTGCTGAAATATCAAACCATTTTCACGCACTGTATAAAGTAAAATGTGTCACGTAATCGTTCTCGGAAATACTATCTTTGCCGTAAACGATACGGAGGAAGAATTGACTCTGAGCACTATGCGACTTAACTTCTGAGGTCATCAGTCGCCTAGAACTTACAACTAATTAAACCTAACTAACGTAAGGATATCACACACATCCATGTCCGAAGCAGGATTCGAACCTGCGATCGTAGCGGCCGCTCGATTCCAGACTGTAGCGCCTAGAACCGCACGGCCACTCCGGCCGGCGAGAGGGAGGAAGAGAGAGAGAGAGAGAGAGAGATGTGGGACTTGTGCAGTGCGACGAGTCTAGGCGACGTGGGACGTCAGTGAGAACCGTTCATGCTCGGTTATTGACATATCTCTGGACGTGAGACACGGAGCGAGACCGTTTCAAACAGAATCATGTGTGGCCGGCCACTAGCGGTTCGGTCTCCTTCAGCTGTTGAAATGTCGGCGGTAGCTGTATTCCCGCAAGTTATTTGAACATTGTATACGCCGGGTGAAGCTCAGGTCTTATATGACTGAGAAAGTTAAGGCTCGAGTAAATAGAACAACAACTTATCGAGTCAGTTATTCAGTCCGTGAGCTTTCAGCCTCTTCAAGTTGTAAATGCGTTCCCTCGTAACCCCGGTTACATTTACACCATTAGAGAAATAAGTTGAACGTGGTTCGAGGAACTCTCTGCCAGGCACTTAATTCTGAACCACGGATTGTAGATATAGCTATTTACAGTATTTAAGATAGCCTGAATTAACTGTTAGAAATACTTATTAAAAATCGCAGGAGTGAAATTTCCTGGAAACTTAACACTGTCTGCCGGACCGAGACTTGAATTCGGGACCTTTGCCTTTCGCGGGCAAGTGCTCTACGATACGATTGTGCTTGGGTAGCTCAGCACAAGCTTGGGTAGCTCAGTTGGTAGAGTACTTGCCCGCGAAAGGCAAAGGTGCAGAATTAGAGTCTCGGTCCGACACACAGTTTTAATCTACCAGGAAGTCTCATATTAGCGCACACTCCGCTGCAGAGGGAAAATCTCATTCTGGAATCGCAGGAGTGCTTGCCACCTTTTTTTGTGTCTAAATATGCCAAGGGACGTATGTCTACGAAGGATCCGTTTCATTTGCTCATCGACAGACAACTCCAGGTAGAGTGAACGAGATCTACGTTCCAAAACAAATGGCCCACAACCAGATTGGTTAGGAACTCCTCTGGTCTAGATATCAGATGTGGATTTAATTGCGATTAAGTGTTTACGGCCAGTTTGAAATCACCATATAATGTAACTTTCCCTTTTAGCTACTGAACTGTTACCAATGGCACTGCCTGTTGGCTTGAAGATATAGTTGAATTGAGAATACCTACACAGGGACAGCCACAACGCCAGAGAACGAGAAGGAGAAACAACCGCAACAGGAGAGACACGGCCACACTACAACAAGCATTCAGACAACAGGACACCAATACGCACGTACACAATTCGGACACCAACACAACGATCCACACAACACACTCAGGCGTCCACAACTATCCCTCAAACAGCTGACACAAAAGCCAGACCACAGCAGACGCTAACACAGATACCAGCGGCTTCCATCACAACCAGCAACCGACAGGCCGACACTCACAACATTACCTCAACAGTCCGAAGAATAAAGGAGACATTATTCCCAAGACTCACCGAAGAATAAACGAGACATTATTCCCCGGACTCACGACCACGGAAGTAGTCATGAAGATTATGGCAGATTCTATCTGGTTTCGGGCGGCTAGCGGAAATGGTAAAGACTGCGTCTTGATTCCGAGATTAAGGCGGAGCTCACAATCTGCAGCGTCGTCGGTAGAACCGACTGAGGTCCCTCGGTACACAGCCGAGTGAAGGGTCTGAATCAGAGGCTCAGGCGGTTCTGTGAGTGCATAGGCTGCAGATTCCTTGACTTGCGCCATCGGGTGTTGGGTTTCCGCGTTACGCTTAATAGGTCAGGAGTCCACTACACACAGGAGGCGGCTACACGGGTAGCGGGGACCGTGTGGGAGGAATGGGCAGTTTTGTAGGTTATAGGCTCTCAGGGAACCACAGAAGGGACGTCCTTCTATAAGTGGGCAGATAAAACACAGTAAGGTAGTTGTAGGACCGATCGGTATTGTAGTTGTAAATGGTTGTAGCTGTGTTGGGAAAGAACCAGAGCTCCAAGCCCTAATAGAAAGCACTGAAGCTCAAATAGTTGTAGGTACAGAGAGCTGGCTAAAGACAGAAATAAGTTCAGCCGAATTTTTTTTCAAAAGATCTAACAGTGTTCAGAAAGAATAGATTAAATGCAGTTGGTGGGCAGTTCAAAGGAAATTTGCGTCTCATTTCAAATAAGTACCCCGCCCACACAATTATAGTCAGTGGTGACTACATCTACCCTCGATATGCTGGAAAAATTATACGTTGTAAGTAGGCTGTTTAGGTTTTTTTATTGGTAACGCCGCCGCCACATAGCGCTCAGTATGAAAATCACTGGCTGTGCCGTGTACAGTCTGTGGCTGGTTGGCATTGTTGTAATACTCGCCATTGTAGTGTTGGGCAGCGGCAGATGGCTGTTAGCGGCGCGTTGCGTTGCGCAGTTGGAGGTGAGCCGCCAGCAGTGGTGGACGTGGGGAGAGAGATGGCGGAGTTTTGAAATTTGTAAGAATTGGTGTCACAAACTGATATATATATATATATATATATATATATATATATATATATATATATATATATATATATATATTATGACTATTAAGGTAAATACATTGTTTGTTCTGTATTAAAATCTTTCATTTGCTAACTATGCCTATCAGTAGTTAGTGCCTTCAGTAGTTTGAATCTTTTATTTAGCTGGCAGTAGTGGCGCTCGCTGTATTGCAGTAGCTTGAGTAACGAAGATTTTTGTGAGGTAAGTGATTTGTGAAACGTATAGGTTAATGTTAGTCAGGATTTTTGAAAGTCAGATTGCGTTGCGCTAAAAAATATTGTGTTTCAGTTTAAGCACAGTCATATATAATTGTTCGAAGGGGACGTTTCATACATCGACCCTTAGCCAAGGATACCTCACTGGAATCTTCTGATTTTTTCTTGTAGTTTGTGTAGTTATTGTAGCCTTTGTTTATTGCTAGCGCGTAATCATAGAGAGAATTTCCTTTGTAGTTGAAGTCTTTCATTGTTGTACAGTAAAACAGTTGTGGCATGCATATAGATTTGCACCAAGTATTTCGCAGCTTCGCTTGCAATTAACTAGATATTATTTTCAGTGCTATGTTAATGTGTTCTCTTATTTTTTGCTCTTCAAATTGTGCTGTTATGTGTTATCGTCTGAAGTATTGTGACAACAATGGCGCGTGAAAAACGTAACACTAGGCTCCAAAGTAAACTGAGAAATAATAGTGACGACGAGCGTCGCTTATCAGCACCACTGTGTAGTGAATCAACAGACATTCGAAGTAGTAATTTGGTAATTGTGCATAGGGAAATGGAGCGGGCGGCAAATAATGGTGTAGACAATGAAACAAGTAGTGAACAGGGAACAATTATCGATCGATCAGTCGGCAACAGCTCGCCTCAGGAATCCGAAATGACAGAACACAATATTGCAAATACTGTAGACTTAGGTTATGGGTCGTCACAGTTTTCTCAAATGAGTCAAGACACATTTTCTGCCTGTCAAAATGTAAATGTTGCCGGTGAAAATGCACTGCCAAAAAGCATAGAAAAACAGATTCCAGACACTAATACATTATTATTGCAATTAATGCAACAAATGGAACAAAATCAGAAACAAATAGAGGAAAATCTTCAACAGTTAGACACAATGGAACAAAATCAGAGACAAACACAGCAAAAGCTTCAAAAGTTAGACACAATGGATCAAAATCTTCAAAAGTTGGACACAAAGGGAACAACACCAGAGACAAACACAGCAACAGTTAGACACAATGGAACAACACCAGAGACAAACACAGGAACCATTAGACACAATGGAACAAAATCAGAGACAAACACAGCAAAAGCTTCAGAAGTTAGACACCACACTTGAACAAACACGTGAAGATTTAACTACTGAGTTACATAACATTGAATCGAAATGCAAAAAAATCTGTAATGAGGTAAAAACACAATTTTGTGAGCATTTTCAACCTATTTTTTCCCGGCATGAAAATGCATTACAGAATCATGAAGCAGCCATAAAAGAACTGCAAACTATTGTTCGTGAAAATCACGACACCTTGCAAGCTAAAATGGACTCAGTTGCATCCACCGATTCGGTTACGCAACTTTCAAAAACTCAGGAAAACTTAAAGGACACAGTAGATTCGATTGCAACACAAATGGACACTCTGAAACTTGGTTCAGAAAAACACACTGAGGAAATGTGTTCACTATCGGAGAAAGTAGCCGAACTTTCAGATCAGTTCATTAACTTATCTACAAAGGTAGATGATGATCTGAATGATACAGAAGAGTGCGAACAAATTAGGAAATTCAAACAAAATCAGAATCAAATTAATACACAACACCAAAGAGAAATCCGGGAAGTGCAAGATCAGCTGACACAGGTAATACAAGAATTACGTATTTCAGAGGACACTCGCGCTCCAACACGGGAAGATGGACTTACAAATACGGAAAAGCCACAAAATCATAACACAGGGCAATTCGGAAACTATGAAAGAATTTGGCAAGGTGCACCGAATTTTGAGATGGAACCGCCGACACGACGTAACAATGACCGATATGCTACCCGCTGACACGATGATTTTGACTATAAGCTGTTCATTACTGCACGTAAATTCAAAACATTTAAGAATTCTGGCAATGACATTCATCCACAAGCGTGGTTCCATCAATTCTCTCATTGTTTTCCTCCCAACTGGTCATTAGAGCACAGATTAGAATTTATGTGTGGCTACTTGGAGAATGAACCAGCTGTAAGAATGCGATTGGTCATTCATGATTGCCACAGTGAAGGAGAATTTTATCATGCCTTCCTCTCAGCATATTGGTCTCAAGCTACACAAGACCGAGTAAAACATAGCATAGTAATGAAGAAGCATTTCGAACAATCTGAATTTTCCAGTCTTGTGAAATATTTTGAAGACATGTTACACAAGAACCAGTACCTGTCAAACTCATACAGCCCCTCAGAACTCATCCGCATTTGCTTAACTAAATTACCTGAACATTTACGACATATTATTTTGGCAGGACGTTGCAAAGGCGACATTGAAGCTTTCCAGGGACTGTTACAAGAACTGGAAATTGACACTGACAATCGCGGAACGCGAAAACAGGAGCACAACAATTACAGGTCACATCTGTCACAATTCCGCAATGACAGAAATAATACACGACAAGGCAATTCGTACAACGTAAATCGTGACCAAAACGGACACCAACCCTATGACAACCATTGGCAGAGTAGTAACAATTACAGGGAAAGATCACTCCTCCGCGGTAATGACTATCACAGAGACAATCAGAGAAACAGACAATATGGAAACCAAAATAATTATGATCAAGGGAGACAGAATAACTTAAGACGCAACGGTCCTGCACGCAGTTACGCTTCAGGGAGAAATTTTCCACCACGTAACCGACAAGCAAGAAACTATGGAATATACCGACATGACGTCAGACGATATGATCGTAACGACAGACCTGAATTGCAGTAGAACTGGCGCGATTCAAACAGAGCAGGGCCCTCTCGGCCAGGTGAATTTGTCGAAGTTAGGTCTCCTAATCCCAATAACGACGCCCGCCAACAACGAGATAGCAGACAATGACTCGCACCGCAGGCATCCACCTGCGCCGGCTGGCTCAGAGAAAAATAACATAGGCGCTAACCTTGAGAAAAACTCCAGTATTCTTTACCGACGTTTACCGAATGATAATTGCGTTCAAGTTGAAACTCTGCGTACTAGGAAGAGTAAAGGTTTACACCACATTGCCCATGTAAAACCGTTTATTGAAAGATAATCTGCTTTTTAACTTTGTCTTTGCCATAAAACATTTCACTTCACATTTCTAGTATGCTTTGTCACACTGAGAAACTGTTAATATGCAACAATGTTTTGAAGTTAACTATCCAGTCTAGAACCTAGGGAACATTTTTAAGGGAGAAATTACGAATGCCTAGTTATAGTGAACAGACGTCACAATGTTATTGTGTGTGTACATTCTTGCTTGTTAGTTGCACGATTACTTAACGACTATAAGGCTTACATACTTAGAACATTTACCAGTACTGCTAATGAGATTTTAATGCAACATTTTGGTTTACTTGAAAATACATTCTTTATTTGAAGTACATTCGGTGAGATTAAAGATGACTTAACATTTGGTTTCTCTGATAGCTACACGATTATATCACGACGCTACTAATATGTGACACGATTTACATTGTTGCTTTGCGGTGTATCTGTTTTATATCTGCACAGTTTTTATGTATTATTCTGGAAAGTAAAACATGTTTTAGTGGTAACTTTTGTGGTATAGCTACAATGAGACAGCCTTTATCGTAGCACAACAATACGTTACATTATAGTACTTTCTTTATCATGGTAAGGTACGTAATAACTACGATATCTATACTGAAAGCATTTCACTTTCGTTTATGATGAGGTAAGTACATTGACTTCAGCAGAACTTTGCTTGCAGAGGACGATAACTATGACACTTCCACAGAGATTATCTTACAACAAGACGCACAGTTTAGCACTACCGTACACGTATTTGAGTGACTAATTTTTTACCTAAAACATTTATTTTTAAAGGTATTTGAAGTACAATGATACAAAGGTTTTCCGTGATACATTTCATTCCATTGCTGTAATCTGTAACACCTGAGGATATAATTACATTAATCCTCGGGGGGGTTCACGCTTACTTTGTGTACCATGTGTTTGGCAAACACAAGGAGCCCTAGCTAATATGGTATTTGCTTATACAACTTTACACATCAGTACCATATTTATCTAACACATAAATTACACAGCTATCTGATCATATAACTGAGATACAATTTTTTTTTTTTTTTACTACATCAGTGACACATGTTTACGTAATTACACTGTTGGATAACTTCACACTTACAAAATTGTATTTCGTCTGTACTTTGTGAACTGTTCATATTTTTTCGGAACCATTGTGATACTATGAGAGCTTTGAATGACATATTTGGTATGGATCATGATTTATAAGTACGTTGGAGGTACATGACCCTTTTGACATGAGCAGAGAATTTTTTTTTTAGGTTTTGAAATTATTGGAGGAAGCTACGACGATTTGGAGAGTTGACTGAGGTGTTACGATGTTATTATTACGATGACTATGTATTATGCTGCTGAGGTATGTTTATGATCAATAAGCTGATGCTATATTAGTTATTTGATTATGCTATGTATCTGTTATGATGAAATATTGAAAAAGTGTGACGAATAAGGTAAGGAATGATGAGTAGCGGTTAGGGACTCTGGTTTGTGAAAAAGGTTGTTGGAAACCAAGAATCGTACTTTATGAGTTATGAAATGTATGTACATGCGTGAATGTATGACAATGCCGACGAAAATTTTTTGGACACTATTACATTTAAAGGATTTTATTTCTACAGATGTGTAACGCAAATTCTTGACCTGTGAAATATTTTTATATGAGACTGTCACTTTAGCGGAAACTGGTGTCGTAAATATTTCGGTAAGACAGTTAAGTGACCACCTGCACGTAATGCGTCGTGGGCACCCAGCTGCGCGACAACAACCTGACAAAAGAATGCCATTAGTGTGTGCCTTTCAGAGGCACAGGTAAAAAAACGGGAGGCCATTATCCTCGCTATTGACATTCCTTTGCAGAAAGCACCACAAATACGACACGCTCATTACTGAGAAAGATACTTATATCTGACACCAGATTATAACAAACGTCTTTCTATGAGAGTTGAGAGAATTCTACTAACTTATGAAATGTCACATGACTATTGAATGATATTTTTATGCTTTGTACATAGTTGCTTATTTCATTTGATACCTGTTTTCCAGCTGTGTTGCAGCATTGGTTTTATAAGATAAAATTTAATGCATTTGCTAATGTGAACACTTTCTGTCAACAGATCTATTAAATAATGATTTTATTATCCACATTCTTCGAAAAAGGAGCTCTTGGAATGGAAAGAGCAATAAGAAGCGACTAATAACAGTAACTGTGTATATAATTTTCTTTTTAAGTACTTGGTAATATGTTGTAGAATTAGTTTTTGTGGTGCACCACTTTAATTGCATAGACATTATGATGTGAATAGACATTGTCCTTATCTGCATTGTTGTCTTTAGTGTAACATTTTTTCTGCTTGAGCTTTGTCATGTTTAGGTATAAGTTATAGCATTTGCTGCGGCTGTTTGCCATTCATAGTGCTACTGAATGTCACTTTGTATTACTAGGTTAAGCCAGTTTTATTACTGATGTATTTTTCTTGTTTGCTGCGCATTGCCTTATATTAGTTGTAATATTGCTGCCCTTTTTTGCCAATTTCCATTTTTTTATCATTGCTGTTTGTGTAAATTGTTTTGTGCTGCTGCATTTCCTTGTCCCTTAGTTAAGCATCTGAGCTCAGTAGATTTAAGTTAGCTTAAGAGGGAGTAACCTATATAAGAGAATTAGTTGCCATGTATTTGAAGAAATGCACTGAGAGGTTATATGAGAAAAGTACAGAAAGCAGGTATAGATAGGACTTTTTGGAAATAATGAAGAACGAAGGGAGATCTCCGAGAAGTAAAGAAAGTTATGTTTGCAAAATACTGCAGTAAAACAAACCCTGCCCTTTCCTTGTGTTATCCGACTATGTGTTTGTGTACCCTTGTGTATTTATGTTCTTCCTGACTTTATATGTTCATCTGATAAGACTTATGTTGTAGAATTTTCTGATATTCAGCTACATTCACTATGATGAGGAATACTGTTATCCTCAAATATAATTTGCATTAATAATATGTCGTTTTCTTTGTAAATATGTATAGAAATTATTTATTCTGTTCTGTTTTAATGCTCATGTGTGAAGTTGATGTTTCGAAATTTATTCTGATCTTTTATGTATGTACTTATGTCGTAATTTTTGTAACACTGATGTATTTGTTATTTCGATTCTTTTGTAAAGCCTGTATTACTGCAAATGTTATCTGTATTATTATGTTCTTTAATGGTATATTTTGTACCTTTGTTATTGTATTCTTATGTTATAAAATTGTAATTGACACCAGTTCATCAAATTAAGTAACTTGTAAATTACATTTCACTGCACACATTTCTGTTGGTCATAGTATATGGACAATATGTGAGAAGTAGGGACTGATAGTGTTTGCACGTGTGTTAATAATTCAGTAAGGGACTGGATAACATCATTGCTGATTCTAAGGACATTTCAAATACAATTTTTGTGAGTGCACAAGTGGTGGTTATGGACTTGCTACATTATCCGCAAGACTCTTCAATGGTGATTGTGCGCCTGCACAGTCTAACAGATGGCTGCTGGCCATCTCTACAAGGACTACAGTGGGTCTACACCTTTGATGACCCACCAATACCATTATTTCTACAAGGTCTACAGTCGGTCTGCATCTCTGGTGGCCCACCAATACTGTAATCTCTACCAGGACTACAGTGGGTCTGCTCTGAGATGACCTACCTACCAATATTCTTCAAAACTTCGACTGACTCTGCTGTGGGTTTGCTCTGTTGTGGCCCATTACCTGTCTGCATGTCAAGAGTCAGCACTGTCTTTCCTTTGGAGGGGCAACACTGCTTCTTCAAGACTGCATGGAAATCCACTACTTCCGTGTGCATTTTCTTTTACTACTCAGACTTTGAGAAAAACACTTCAATTTTACTTTGATGAATGGTCAGGACTGTGTTTATGGACTGTGAGAAAATTTTAGCTTTTAACCATCATTATATCAATAAGTGTGTGCATTTCATTTCTTTGTTATTGTAATTATGAAAAAAATTTCAAATCTGTATTGGCCACTGCCCAAAACAATTTGTAAATTTTTTTGTGGGGAGCATGGGGGCTATGTAAGTAAGCTGTTTAGGTTTTTTTATTGGTAACGCCGCCGCTACGTAGCGCTCTGTATGAAAATCACTGGCTGTGCCATGTGCAGTCTGTGGCTGGTTGGCATTGTTGTAATACTCGCCATTGTAGTGTTGGGCAGCGGCAGCTGGATGTTAGCGGCGCGTTGCGTTGCACAGTTGGAGGTGAGCCGCCAGCAGTGGTGCACATGGGGAGAGAGATGGCGGAGTTTTGAAATTTGTAAGAATTGGCGTCACGAACTGATATATATATATATATATATATATATATATATATATATATATATATTATGACTATTAAGGTAAATACATTGTTTGTTCTGTATTAAAATCTTTCATTTGCTAACTATGCCTATCAGTAGTTAGTGCCTTCAGTAGTTTGAATCTTTTATTTAGCTGGCAGTAGTGGCGCTCGCTGTATTGCAGTAGCTTGAGTAACGAAGATTTTTGTGAGGTAAGTGATTTGTGAAACGTATAGGTTAACGTTAGTCAGGACCATTCTTTCGTAGGGATTTTTGGAAGTCAAATTGCGTTGCGCTAAAAATATTGTGTGTCAGCTTAAGCACAGTCGTGTATAAATTGTTCTAAGGGGACGTTTCAACGTTTAAAGCCGGCGGCAGGCATAAAACGTCATGCGAAATTATACAGAATGCTTTCACACGAAATTATTTTGAACAATTAGTTCAAGAGCCCACTCGAGGCGTAAATGGTTCCGAAAGTATACTTAAAATTTTAGCAAGAAATAATCCTAGACAAATAGTGAGTATTGTGACGAATACAGGGATTAGCGGCCACAAGGCAGTTGCTCTCAGGCTGAATACCCTAAAACCTACAACCATCAAAAAGAAACACAAAGTATATCTACTTAAAGAAGTTGATAAAAATGCTCCTAACGCCTTTTTAAGAGACATTCTTCACTCCTTCCGATCTGATCATGTAAGCGTAGAAAGTTGTGAAATGTTTTCAGAGGGGTAGTATCGACACAAATTGAGAGATATACACCACATAAATTAATAAGTGATGGTACTGATCCCCCATATTACACAAAACGGGTCAGATTGCTGTTGCAGAAGTAGCGAAAAAAGCATGCCAAATTTAAAAGAACACAAAATCTCCAAGATTGGCAAAATTTTACAGAAGTTCGAAATATGGCACGTACGTCAATGCGAGAAGCTTTTAATAATTTCCACAACGAAATTCTGTCTTGAAATCTGGCAGAAAACCCAAAGAGTTTCTGGTCGTACATAATGCACACCAGTGGCAAGACGCAATCAATACCTTCACTGCGCGATAAAAACGGTCAAGTCACTGATGACAGTGCTACTAAAGCAGAGTTATTAAACTTAGTTTTCCGAAACTCCTGCACCAAAGAATACGAAGTAAATATTCCTGAATTTCAATCAAGAGCAACTGCCAAGATGAGAAACATAGAAGTAGATATCCTCGGATTAACGAAGCAGCTTAATAAAGACAAGGCCTCCGGTTCAGGTTGTATACCAGTCAGGTTCCTGTCAGAGTATGCTGACAAAATAGCTCCATATTTAGCAATTATATATATCCACTCACTCACAGAAAAATCCGTACCTAAAGACTGGAAAATTGTCAAGTCACACCAATGCTCAAAAAGGGAAGTAGGAGTAATCCGCTGAATTACAGGCCTATATCACCAATTCGATTTGCAGTATGGTTTTGGAACTTATATTGCACTCGAACGTTATGAAGTACCTCGAAGAAAACGATTTATTCACACACAGTGAGCACGAATTAAGAAAATATCGTTCTTGTGAAACACAACTAGCTCTTTATACTCATGAAGTAATAAGTGCTATCGACAGGGGACGTCAAATTGATTCCATATTTTTAGATTTCCCGAAGGTTTTCGTAACCGTTCCTGACAAGCGTCTTCTAACCAAACTGCGTGCCTACGGAGTATCGCATCAGTTGTGCCGCGTGCCGTTCGGGAGTGGAACGGTAGAAGGACAGCTTGAAGGTGGTTCATTGAACCCTCTGCCAGGCACTTTATTGTGAATAGCAGAGTAATCACGTAGATGTAGATGGATAAAACGTCACACCAGCCCCGAAACGCACACGCCAACACAAACTCACAGATCCTGTTTTGGAATGCCAACTTGATCGCAAACAAAAGAGCAGAAATGGTTGCGTTCATGGAGCAAAAGGATACCCGAATCGTGCTAGTGAACGAAACACTGCTTAGGACTCACAAACAGCTAAATATATCCCAGGCTATCGCGTTTATCGTACCGACCGAATGGATGGCAGGAGGGGAGGCGGCACAGCAATCATCATACACAAAGACATAGAACTCACTAACATCTAGCTCCCTGCACTTGAGAAACTAGAAGCCACGGCCGTCGGGGTCAAATTCAACGGAGTTAACACCGCGCTGGTATCACTGTACAATCCTCCTACAGACAAAGCAACACGCCATATCAGCACAGTGTTCAACATAGCACCACGGGTAATCGCAGCTGGAAATGTAAACGCAAAACACCCCGATTGGAACTCACGAATATGTACCTCAACGGCAAGAAAGTGTACGACCATGCACTAGGCCGAAACTACATTGTACTTGGGCGGACGTTCCCACGTACTTGCTCACAGAGGTCCGACACAGACCAGATGTGTTAGACGTAGCCGTTATCAAGGGCATCACATGCACACTCAACCTTATGGTTGAAAACGATCTGGTCTCAGACCACTTGCTTGTAATACTGCACACGGAAGAAACACTGCAGGACACAGAATCACGCAGGATACTGAACTACAAGCGCGCGAATTAGACCCGGTTCTAGAAAACGCTTCATAGTCGTATTCCGGATACCTACGAAACTAACAACACACAACAAATTGATGAGGCGGTGGAGGCTCTTGCTACTGGCGTCCAAAAGGCAATGACTGACGCCATTCTAAGTACAACACAAAAACGACACTCGACAGTCTTTCGCAGTTTAAAAGCAGCAAAAACCTCTCAGACAAAGAGAAGGTAAACGATGTCAAAGTCAGCGTAAGGAGGGCTAGCGTGAAGCGTTCAGTGAATTCGAAAGCAAAATTCTATGTACCGACTTGACAGAAAATCCTAGGAAGTTCTGGTCTTACGTTAAATCAGTAAATGGCTCTAAACAGCATATCCAGACACCCCGGGATGAAAATGGCATTGAAACAGAGGATGACACTCGTAAAGCTAAAATACTAAACACCTTTTTCCGGAGCTGTTTCACAGAGGAAGACCGCAGTGCAGTCCCTTCTCTAAATCCTCGCACAAACGAAAAAATGGCTAACATCGAAATAAATGTCCAAGGAGTAGAAAAGCAACTGGAATCACTCAACAGAGGAAAGTTCACTGGAGATGACGGGATACCAATTCGATTCTACACAGAGTACGCGAAAGAACTTGCCCCCCTTCTAACAGCCATGTACCCCAAGTCTCTAGAGGAACAGAGGGTTTCTAATGATTAGAAAAGAGCACAGTGTTGTGGTTGGCAAGAGAGCCAACACCGTGTTACTAGAGGAGGCCGAAAGGCACGCGATTTAGCTCACGCATTCTGGCGTGAGGTCTGGAACAGGACAAGGAAATTAGAATTTAGAAAAATGGACGTAGATGGTGGAATACTTAACTTTAATCCATTAAGGATGAACGTCGGTCTTGACGGTACATGATTTACAATATCAATAGTGACTTATAATGGCGCCTTGCTAGGTCGTAGCAAATGACGTAGCTGAAGGCTATGCTAACTATCGTCTCGGCTAATGAGAGCGTATTTTGTCAGTGTACCATCGCTAGCAAAGTCGGTTGTACAACTGGGACGAGTGCTAGGAAGTCTCTCTAGACCTGCCGAGTGGCGGCGCTCTGTCTGCAATCACTGATAGTGGCGACACGCGGGTCCGACGTATGCTACCGGACCACGGCCGATTTAAAGGCTACCACCTAGCCAGTGTGGTGTCTGGCGGTGACACCACACACAGGTAGTCCCAGTCTTCGAGCAGATGCGCAAAACTATAAACCTATATCTCTGACGTCAATCTGTTGTAGAATTTTAGAACATGTTTTTTGCTCGTGTATCATGTCGTTTCTGGAAACCCAGAATCTACTGTGTAGGAATCAACATGGATTCCGGAAACAGCGATCGTATGAGACCTAACTCGCTTTATTTATTCATGAGACCAAGAAAATATTAAATATCTACATCTACATTTACATCCATACTCCGCAAGCCGCCTGACGGTGTGTGGCGGAGGGTACCCTGAGTACCTCTATCGGTTCTCCCTTCTATTCCAGTCTCGTATTGTTCGTGGAAAGGAGGATTGTCGGTATGCCTCTGTGTCGGCTCTAATCTCTCTGATTTTATCCTCATGGTCTCTTCGCGAGATATACGTAGGAGGGAGCAATATACTGCTTGACTCTTCGGTGAACGTATGTTCCCGAAACTTTAAAAAAAGCCCGTACCGAGCTACTGAGCGTCTCTCCTGCAGAGTTTTCCACTGGAATTTATCTGTCATCTCCGTAACGCTTTCGAGATTACTAAATGATCCTGTAACGAAGCGCGCTGCCCTCCGTTGGATTTTCTCGACCTCTTCTATCAACCCTATCTGGTACGGATCCCACACTGCTGAGCAGTATTCAAGCATTGGGCGAACAAGCGTACTGTAACCTACTTCCTTTTTTGTCGGATTGCATTTCCTTAGGATTCTTCCAATGAATCTCAGTCTGCCATCTGCTTTACCGACGATCAACTTTATATGATCATTCCATTTTAAATCACTCCTAATGCGTACTCCCACATAATTTATGGAATTAACTGCTTCCAGTTGCTGACGTGCTATTTTATAACTAAATTATAAGGGACCTATCTTTCTATGTATTCGCATCACATTACACTTGTCTACATTGAGATTCAATTGCCATTCCGTGCACCATGCGTCAATTCGCTGCAGATCCTCCTGCATTTCAGTACAATTTTCCATTGTTACAACCTCTCGATACACCACATCATCATCTGCAAAAAGCCTCAGTGAACTTCCGATGTCATCCACCAGGTCATTTATGTATGTTGTGAATAGCAACGGTCCTATGACACTCCCCAGCGGCACACCTGAAATCACTCTTACTTCGGAAGAATGACATGCTGCGTTCTGTTAGGTAGGACCTCCTCAATCCAATCACACAATTGGTCTGATAGTCCATATGCTCTTACTTTGTTCATTAAACGACTGTGGGGAACTGTATCGAACGCCTTGCGGAAGTCAATAAACACGGCATCTACCTGGGAACCCGTGTCTATGGCCCTCTTCGTCTCGTGGACGAATAGCGCGAGCTGGGTTTCACACGACCGTCTTTTTCGAAATCCATGCTGATTCCTGCAGAGTAGATTTCTAGTCTCCAGAAAAGTCATTATACTCGAACATAATACGTGTTCCAAAATTCTACAACTGATCGACGTTAGAGATATAGGTATATAGTTCTGCACATCTGTTCGACGTCCCTTCTTGAAAACGGGGATGACCTGTACCCTTTTCCAATCCTTTGGAACGCTACGCTCTTCTAGAGACCTACGGTACACCGATGCAAGAAGGGGGCAAGTTCCTTCGCGTACTCTGTGTAAAATCGAACTGGTATCCCATCAGGTCCAGCGGCCTTTCGTCTTTTTAGCGATATTATTTGTTTCTCTATCCCTCTGTCATCTATTTGGATATCTACCATTTTGTCATCTGTGCGACAATCTAGAGAAGGATCTACAGTGCAGTCTTTCTCTGTGAAACAGCTTTGGAAAAAGATATTTAGTATTTCTGCCTTTAGTCTGTCATCCTCTGTTTCAGTAACATTTTGGTCACAGATTGTCTGGACATTTTGTTTTGATCCACCTACCGCTTTGACATAAGACCAAAATTTCTTAGGATATTCTGCCAAGTCAGTACATAGAACATACAGGCTCCCAAGCAGATGCCATTTTCCTTGACCTCCGGAAGGCGTTCGATACAGTTCCGCACTGTCGCCTGATAAACAAAGTAAGAGCCTACGGAACATCAGACCAGCTGTGTGGCTGGATTGCAGAGTTTTTAGCAAACAGAACACAGCATGTTGTTCTCAATGAAGAGACGTCTACAGACGTTAAAGTAACCTCTGGCGTGCCACAGGGGAGTGTCATGGGATCATTGCTTTTCACAATATTTATAAATGATCTAGTAGATAGTGTCGAAAGTTCCATGTGGCATTTCGCGAATGATACTGTAGTATACAGAAAAGTTGCAGCATTAGAAAATTGTAGCGAAACGCAGGAAGATCTACAGCGGATAGGCATACCGTTGGGTGGCTTGCGGAGTATAAATGTAGATGTAGATGTAGTAAATCCTGGGCCTTACCTCAATGAGGAACTGCTTCAGGAGATATTGGCAGTGTGCCATTCTATAAAATGCACGTCAACAGACTCCAGGGTATAAGAAGGGACAAATTACAAACATTTCCAAACAAATCATGGGGGCAGAAACTAGCAGGGCTAGATACCACACATCCTGGTGTGTGGAAGCTAGCCAAACTCTTCACCTGGGAGAAACATTACATTGCCACTCTACAAGGACCAGACGGCCCGGAGTACTCCGCGACTGAGAAGGCCTAGCTTATGGCCAGTACACTTGCAGCTTCTTTCATGCAGAATCTGTCTCCTTCGGATCCAGTATTTGCACTTTAAATGGACGAAGAGGTTACACTGGCTGTAGCCCAGCCCTCGCGCTACGAAATCAGACGCACCAGTACAAGCGAAATCACTTGAGCTGTCAAGCATACCAACGCTAGGAAAACCCCTGGGCCTCATGGCAGTCAAAACCGTGTCCTCCAGGAGTTCAAGGATAGAGCCGTAGAATATGTTGTACACATAACGAATGCCATCTTAAAACGCCAACACTTCCCCGACTTTTGGAATATGGCCAAGGTTCTGATGTTCAGGAAGCCAGGGAAAGAACACTTACTCCCACAAAATTACCGATCCATCAGTCTCCCGTGCTCGCTCAACAGGATTTCTGAGAAGGTAATACTAAATCGTATCACTAGGCACTGTATCACCAAAAACGACACCCTAATACCGAAGAAATTCGGCTTCAAGGATCGTCACTCGACAACGCAACGACTTTTCCGCGTTGTCGAACACGTAACACGCGGCTACAACACGAACTCTCGCCCAGCGGCCTTATACGCAAACTAAACGGAACTGGTTTCCTGGATCGACTCATAAGTCTCACTCACTCACGTCTCACGAACAGATGTTTTAACACTGGCGTGCAGGGCAAACAATCGACACTACAGGTTATACAAGTTGGAGTACCCCAGGGAAGCATCCTAAGGCCCATATTGTTCAATCTCTACGTTAACGACTTCCCAGCAACATTAAACACGACGTTAGCTATCTACGCGGGTGACACAGCCATTCTTGCGCAAAATTGGAAACCGTCGAACATTAATTCACGAATACAGACGGCACTCAGAACTGCCCAGCCTTGGTTGGAACTATGGCTTATGAAAGTCAACGTCGACAAGTGCGAAGCAGTTCTGTTCACACGGAGACCGAAACTACTGCGCAAACATAAACACTATAAAAAGGTAACACTACATACACGTCCCATACGTTTCCGAGAGAAAGTTAGATATCTCGGTGTCTGGCTGGACCGGAATCACACATGTGGGGACCACACGAATCGTTGCCAACAGAGCGCAAACGAGGCTCAAACAACTCTACCCATTGCTCCATAGGGAAGTACACTGAATAGGGGGGTGTCGAGGTCCATGTACACGACACTGATTACACCGCTGATGACGTACGCAGCTCCCGTCTGGGAATACGCAGCTCCTACACACCTGTGCCACCTGCAGATCATGCAGAACAAAGTTCTGCGCATCATTAGCAACGCTCCACGCTACACAAGCACCGTGGATCTTCACAATGAATACCGCCTTGAAAACCTCAAAGAAGTATTCAAAAATACCTGCATATAAGAACGCTGACTGGATATGCCAGCAACTATTAAAGCCAACCAACACGCTACAGCGGGGAGACCAACAAGCTCGCACACACAAAAACAAGTCGCCAACATTACCCTACACTGTGAATCTGATATATGACCTATTGGACACAAAACGATGACGAACCTAACTGTTACGCTTACCGTGAAATCAACATCGGCACCGAGCGCCAGCCTCCGAGTAACAGCACCGCAGAACGTCAGAGTTATCGACCAACTTGATACCCACTACTAACAAAGCCTACCCTTGCACGACCTGTTCAGGCAGCAAGAAAACCGCTGCAGCTCTTACAACCCGAACCTACTATCGCAGTGGTTTATTCTCCTTAGCTCTTGCCTTGACATTTTTTTTCCTCTGCCCTTCAAACCGCTACCCTTCGTTTAACTTTCGACCCAATCTACCTCCAAATGAGAGCGTACCAATGGTTAACCTTAACTAGACGTACGCAAACATCGCAGAACCCACATCCTGCGAGACCTCACTGTATTGAAAACTAACCCTTTTGCACAGATGACAGTAGACCTTTTGTGTTGGCCATCATGCCGACGTGGGGTTGGAGGGGCTCCACTTCTCTTCAAAATTAAAAAAAAATGAGCTTCTAATTCTGCAATGTCTAGTTACACTTTAAATTACTCGGGGGTGACACATGGCTCCGGTTACGGTCTACAGAACCGAGGTGCAGCTGATTGTTTTAACGAAAATGAGCACTTCGAAATTCACTGTACTACCGAACTGCACGTCCACCCTGGAGAAACATTCTACCGCAACACTGTCACCAACAACGCGTAAGACGTCTCGTCCTGAGCCCTATACAGGGTGTTTCTAAAATTAATGTAAGAAATGAGAGGGCTGGGAGAGTAGTTCATAACAAGATACTTTCACGTATCATCCCATGTTCGCAAACTTTAGCGTTCGGCGCTAGATTTCATTTATCTGCGTTGCGTGCTGCTGAGACGGTAGGCATATAAACCGCCATCCGACATGGTAGCTGGTTTACAGGGCAACTTTTTTTTGTGAAACCAGGTAAAAGAGAGATGGTGTTGACGTTTCATTACTTTTACTTGCAGTCGGTCACAAAAGCTGCTCTAAATCACGTCGTCCTCCTTGAATGTACGCCGTGCAACGGCTTGTGAACATTTGTCGCACTTTTCGAACACCCCTATCAAAGCAAGGATTGCATCAGCGACCGGCATAGGTCACGTTATCAGCTCTGTCTCGATAGGTGTTACGTAAATAACGAATTTTAGGTGCCCCCAGACGAAAAAAATGTAAGGGCCGTCAAACAGGGAGAACGGTCAGACAGTGCCACTGGCCCATAGCGACCAATAAATTCTCCACCAAAGGTCATAGTGAAATAATTTTGTACCCCATGACCGAAGTACGTAGGTGCACCATTTTGTTGATACCACATGTGCCGTCGCAGTCCGAATGGGGCACGTTCCCGACTTTTACAATATCAGTGAGACACAGCTGCAATCGGTCAACTCAGACAAATAATTGTAAGAGTATGGGTATAGAATGGAACGATCACATAAACAACTTAATTGTAGGCAAGGCAGATGGTAGACTTCACTGGTCAGAAACTATGAAAACGTGTTGAAACTACCAAGGAGATTGCATGCTCCTGTGACCCAGTTTTGAATATTAATTAGGTGTGTGGACCCCATAGCAAACTGAACATACAGAGAATATCGAACGTCTACAGTTAAATGAAGCACGAATGACCACCGTTCTGTTAGATCTGCGGTATGGCTTCGTGGAATTTTACGCGGAATGCGTTCGGCACTTTTCGCTTTGTATAACTTCAAGTGTGTACCTGGAGAGAGTTACAGAACAATTACTTTTCAGTATATATATGACTCAACTGAAGAGTTTCTGAGAAACGGAACATAGCATGTCGTTTTCACTATACAGAAACTTCTCACCATATGTAGATAACCATAAGAAAAAAGATGGAATAATCAACGAAATGATAACGTTCTACGAGTCGGGGCGTGGAATGCCAGAAGCTTAAATGTGGTATGGAAGCTAAAAAAATCTGAAACGGGAAATGTAAAGGCTCAATCTAGATATAGTAGGGGTTAGTGAAGTGATATGGAAAAAAGACAACGATTTCTGATTAGACAAGTATGGGGTAATATAAACAGCAGTAGACAATTGTTTAACGGGAGCAGGATTTGTTAAGAATAGGAAGGTAGGGCAGAGAACAGTTCAGTGACAGCGATGTTCTTCTCATAGTCGACTGCAAACCAACATCGACAACAAAGTTCAAGTATATATGCCGACGCCGCAAGCTGAAGATGAAGATATAGAGAAAGTGCATGAGGATATCGAAAGGACAATACAATATGTAAAGGGAGATGAAAGTCTAATAGGTATGGGGGACTGGAATGCAATTGTAGGGGAAGGTGTAGAAGAAAAGGTGACAGGAGAATGTGGTCTAGGGATTAGGAATGACAGAGGAGAAAGATTAACTGAGTTGTGTAAGGATTTCCAACTAGTAATAGCGAATACTCTGGTCAACAGTCACAAGAGGTGGCGGTATGCTTGGGAAAGGCTGGGTGATACGGGAAGATTTCTGCTATATTACATCATTGTCAAACAGAGATCACGAAATCTTATACTGGCTTGTAAGGCGTCCCAGGAGCAGATAGACTCAGACCACAATGTTGTAGCGATGAGGAGTAGACTGAAGTTTAAGAGATTAGTCAGAAAAAATCAATAAGCAAAAAAGTGGGATACGGAAATGTATGATGAGATAAAAGAAATTATTCAGGTACTCATGGGAGACGAAAATTTAATAGTCATGGGTGACTGGCATTCGACAGTAGGAAAAGAGAGAGAAGGAAACATAGTAGGTGAATATGGATTGGGGCTAAGAAATGAAAGAGGAAGTCGTCTGGTAGAATTTTCCACAGAGCATAACTTAATCATAGCTAACACTTGGTTCAAGAATCATAAAGGAAGGTTGTATACATGGAAGAATCCTGGGGATACTAAAAGGTGTCAGATAGATTATATAAGGGTAAGACAGAGATTTAGGAACAAGGTTTTAAATTGTAGTACATTTCCAGGGGCAGTTGTAGACTCTGACCACAATCTATTGGTTATGAACTGTAGATTAAAGCTGAAGAAATTGCAGAAATGTGGGAATTTAAGGAGATGGGACCTGGATAAACTGAAAGAACTAGAGGTTGTACAGAGTTTCAGGGAGAGCATAAGGGAACAATTGACAGGAGTGGGGGAAACAAATACAGCAGAAGACGAATGGGTAGCTCTGAGGGATGAAGTAGTGAAGGCAGCAGAGGATCAAGTAGGTAAAAAGACGAGGGCTAGTAGAAGTCCTTGGGTAACAGAAGAAATATTGAATTTAATTGGTGAAAGGAGAAAATATAAATATGCAGTAAATGAAGCAAGCAAAAAGGAATACAAACGTCTCAAAAATAAGATCGACTGGAAGTGCAAAATGGCTAAGCAGGGATGGCTAGAGGACAAATGTAAGGATGTAGAGGCTAATCTCACTAGGGGTAACATAGATACAACCTACAGGAAAATTAAAGAGACCTTTTGAGAAAAGAGAGCCACTTGTATGAATATCAAGAACTCAGATGGAAACCCAGATCTAAGCAAAGAGGGGAAAGCAGAAAGTTGGAAGAAGTATATAGAGGGTATATACAAGGGCGATGTACTTGAGTAAGATATTATGGAAATGGAAGAGTATGTAGATGAAGATGAAATGGGAGATACGATACTGCGTGAAGAGTTTGACAGAGCACTGAAAGACCTGAGTCGAAACAAGGCCCCCGGGGTAGACAACTTTCCATTAGAACTACTGACGGCCTTGGGAGAGCCAGTCCTGACAAAACTCTACCATCTGGTGAGCAAGATGTACGAGACAGGTGAAATACCCTCATACTTCAAAAAGAATATAATAATTCCAATCCCAAAGAAAGCAGGTGTTGATAGATGAGAAAATTACCGAACTATCAGTTTAATAAGTCACAGCTGCAAAATACTAACGCGAATTATTTACAGACGAATGGAAAAACTGGTAGAAGCCGACCTGGGGGAAGATCACTTTCGATTCCGTAGAAATGTTGGAACATGTGAACCTATGCATCTAGCATTTGTAGACTTGAGAAAGCTTTTGGCAGTGTTAACTGGAATACTCTCTTTCAAATTCTAAACGTGGCAGGTGTAAAATACAGGGAGCGAAAGGCTATTTACAATTCGTACAGAAAGCAGATGGTAGTTATAAGAGTCTAGGGGCATGAATGGGTAGCAGTGGTTGGGAAGGGAGTGAGACAGGGTTGTAGCCTCTCCCCGATGTTATTCAATCTGTATATTGATCAAGCAGTAAAGGAAACAAAAGAAAAATTTGGAGTAGGTATTAAAATCCAGGGAGAAGAAATAAAAAGTGTGAGGTTCGCCGATGACATAGTAATTCTGTCAGAGACAGCAAAGACTTGGAAGAACAGTTGAACGGAATGGACGGTGTCTTGAAAGGAGGATATAAGATGAACATCAACAATAGCAAAACGAGGATAATGGAATGCAGTCGAATTAAGTCGGGTGATGTTGAAGGTATTAGATTAGGAAATGAGACACTTATAGTAGTAAAGGAGTTTTGCTATTTGGGGAGCAAAATAACTGATGATGATCGGGGTAGAGAGGATATAAAATGTAGACTGGCAATGGCAAGGAAAGCGTTTTTGAAGAAGAGAAATTTGTATAGATTTAAATGTCAGGAAGTCGTTTCTCAAAGTATTTGTATGGAGTGTAGCCATGTAGGGAAGTGAAACTTGGACAATAAATAGTTTGGATAGTAAGAGAATAGAAGCTTTCGAAATGTGGTGCTACAGAAGAAGGTTGAAGAGTAGGTGGTTAGATCACATAACTAATGAAGAGGTATTGAGTAGGATTGGGGAGAAGAGAAGTTTGTGGCACAACTTGACTAGAAGAAGGGATTGGTTGGTAGGACATGTCCTGAGGCATCAAGGGATCAGAAATTTAGCATTGGAGGGCAGTGTGGAGAGTAAAGATCGTAGAGGGAGACCAAGAGATGACTACACTAAGCAGATTCAGAAGGATGTAGGTTGCAGTAGGTGCTGGGAGATGAAGGAGCTTGCATAGGATAAAGCAGCATGGACACCTGCATCAAACCAGTCTCAGGACTGCAGACCACAACAACAACAACAACGGAAATAATAAGGTATGTCGAGATAAGCTTGAAGTCCTCTAAGGTTTTAGATACAGCAATAAAGACTAGTTCAGTAGATATTAAAGTTGAAGAGGAATGGACATTTCAAAAAAGGGCAATCACAGAAGTTGCAAAGAAAAACATAGGCACAGAGAATGTATCTGCAAAGAAACCATAGCTGCAGAAAAAATGTTTCAGCTGATCGATAAAAGAAGAAAGTTCAAAAATGTTCAGGGAAATTCAGGAATACAGATATACAAGCACTGAGGAATGAAATGAATGTGAGATGCAGGAACTTAAGTCGAAATGGCGGCATAAAAAATGTGAAGAAATCGAAAAAGAAATGATTGTCAGAAGGACTGACTCAGAAAAACCTTCTGTGAAATTAAAAGCAAGTGTGGTTACATTATTCCAATATTAAGTGCAAAGGAGAGAGAGGATAGGTGGAAAGAGTACACTGAAGTTTTCTATGAGGCGGAAGATTTGTCTGATGTGGTAGAAGAGGAAACAGGATTCGATTTAGAAGACATAGGAGATACAGTATTAGAATCAGAATGGAAAAGAGCTTTGGAGGACTTAAGATGAAACAAGGCAGAAAAGATCGATAACATTCTTTCAGAATTTCTATAACCATTGATGGAAGTGGCAACAATACGACTATTCATCTTGTTGTGTACAATTGAAACGTCCCCTTAGAAAAATTATACATAACTGTGATTAAACTGACACACAATATTTCTTAAGCGCAACGCAATCTGACTTTCAGTAATCCCTACAAGAGAATGGCCCTGACTAAATTAATCTATACGTTTCACAAATCACTTACCTCACAAAAATCTTCGTTACTCGAACTACTGCAATACAGCGAGCGCCACTGCTGCCAGCTAAATAAAAGATTCAAACTACTGAAGGCACTAACTACTGATAGGCATAGTTAGCAAATGAAAGATTTTGATAGAGAACAAACAATGTATTTACCTCAATAGTGTTCAAAAGTGATAATATATATAGCAGTTCATGACATCCAGTCTTACAAATTTCAAAACTCCGCCATTTCTCTCCCCACATCCACCACTGCTGGCGGTTCACCTCCAACTGCGCAACGCCACGCGCTGTTCACATCCAGCTGCCGCTGCCCAACACTACAATGGCAGACAACAATGCAAACGAGCTACAGACTGCACACAGCACAGCCAGTGATTTTCATACTGAGCGCTACGTGGCGTTACCAATAAGAAAACCTAAACAGCCTACTTACACAATGTATGAGTTCATTATAATGTCTTTAAGAAAAATATCATACACACAAGTCGAGAACCGCACAATCAGCTCAACAGCTCATACATCCAGGTTGTTGACAAGAATAATATACAGAATAATGGAAAATAAAAATGATGATGTGTTAGGTGATTCTTAGTTTGGCTTCAGGAAAGGTAAAGGTACCAGAGAGACAATTCTGACATTGCTGTTGATAATGGAAGCAAGACTAAAGGAAAATTCAAAAACTTTCATGGGATTTGTCTGCCTAGAAAAAGAGTTAGACAATGTGAAATGGTTCAAATTTTAAAAATCCTGAGAAAAATAGGGGCATTCTTTAGGGAGAATATACAATATGTATAAGAACCAAGAGGGAATAACGTGAGTGGTCGAACAAGAACGAAGTGCTCGGATTAAAAAGGCTCAAAGACAGTGATGTAGTCTTTCGTCCCTGCTGTTTAATCCCTACATCGAAGAAATAATGATGGAAATAAAAGGAAGGTTCAGGAGCGGAATTAAAATGGAAGGTGAAATGGTATCAATGATGCGATTGGCTGATGATTGCTACCCTGAGTGAAACTGAAAAAGAATTACATGTTCTGCTGAATGGAATGAACTGTCTAGTGAGTGCAGAATGCGGATAGGGAGTAAATCGAAGAAAGACGAAAGTAATGAGAAGTAGCCGAAATGGGAACAGAGAGGAACTTAAGATGAGGATTGATGTCATCAAGTAGATAAAGTTATGGAATTCTGATACCTAGGCGGCAAAATAACCAAAGACGGACGGAACAAGGTGGACAGCAATACCAGACTAGCATTCCTGGCCAAGAGAGGTCTACTAATATCAAACTTAGGCCTTAATTTGTGGAAGAAATTCCTGAGAATATACGTCTGGAACACAGTGAAACATGGGCTGTGGGAAAACCGGGACGGAAGACAATCGAAACATTGAGCTGTGGTGCTGCAGACGAATGTTGAAAATTAGGTACATTGATGAGGTAACGAAGCAGGAGGTTCTGCGCAGAATCAGAAAGAAAAGGAATACGTGGAAAACAGTGACAACAAGGACAAGAGACAGGATAATAGGACACCTGTTAAAACATCAGGAACTGTCTTGCAAGATGATAGAGTGAGCTGTAGAGTGCAAAAACTGTAGAGGAAGACAGAGATTTGAATACATCCAGTACGTAGGTTGCAAGTACTCCGCTGAGATGAAAAGGTTGGTACAGTAGAGGAATTCGTGGCTCACCGCATACAAAAATAAATAAAATAAAATAGAACAAAATAACGCCGGAAGTTCCATGAGGATTTTCGCGGAGGACGGTGTTGTATACGGAGAAGCCGCAATGTTAGAAATGCACAAGATCTTCAATGGACCCTGACATTTAACGTAAACAGGTGTAATTTGTTGTGAACACGTAGACAGAAAGACCCTTTCATTTAAGACTATTCGGTTGCAGTCCAATCACCGGTAACAGATGCTTTCATAAAATGTTTAGGGGTATGCGCACGGAGCGATTTTCAGTTGAACGAGCACATGAAATTAGTTACCTGTAAGGCAGATGCGAAACTGAGATTCAGTGGAAGGACCCTCGGGAAATGTATCCTACCAAGAAAGCAAATAGCTTACAAAACACTCGTTCGACCAATACCTGAATATTGCTCGTAAATCTGGGATCCGTACCAGATAGGACAGACAGGGAAAATAGAGAACATCCGAAGAAGAGCAACTCCTTTCGTTACACGCTTATTCAGTAAGCACGAGAGCACGACGAAGATGCTCAACCAACTTCACTGTGACGCAGCAAGAGAGGTGATCTGCATCAGAGTGTGGTCTGTGGTTAAAGTTCCGAGAGTGTGCATTGATAGACGATTCAAATAAATTGTGTAAGAAAATTAAACACCTACAGCTGTCCTTACGATGTCACTTATTGTATGACTAGCAGTTTCAGTGTTTCGTTGCACAATTCTCAGGCCTTAGTTAATGGTGGAGGTGTTAACACCATGAACTATAGTTGATGATTTGAGAGACAACACAGCGGTTACAGCTAGCCTGGGTAAACCTATTGTAGATGTTGGCCACTCACTGATGCATCACGTATACGGATGGTTTAACCCCTTCAGCATTAGCTAAGGGCTGAAGATGGTGCACAAAGCTCTGAGACTGGTAGCAATACTAACAACATAAGGATGGCTGCATGTGTTATGTGTTTATTTATTTATTTATTTTTTGCTTCAGTGAACAGCCGAAGTCCCCCAGACCTCCAATCACGAGGGTGGACATACGAAATCTCAAATATATTGCTTTCTCATAAGCTTACCTCGGGAAAAGACCATGAAAATGAGATTCGAAAAATTACATCATACACGAAGTATTACCACCAATCGTTCCTCTCGAGAACAATTTGTGAGATTTGACAGGAACAGGCGGAAGTGACACTTATACACAAAGTACTCTACCCTCCGCCACACATCGTAAGGTTTCTTGCGAAATGTGGACCTAGAGGTACACTACTGGCCATTAAAATTGCTACACCAAGAAAAAAAAAAAATAAACGGGTATTCATTGGACAAATATATTATACTAGAACTGACATGTGATTACATATTCACGCTATTTGAGTGCATAGATCCTGAGAAATCAGTACCCATCTCTAGCAGTAATAACGGCCTTGATATGCCTGGGCATTGGGTCAAACAGAGCTTTCATGGCGTGTACAGCTACAGCTGCCCATGCAGCTTCAACACGATACCACAGTTCGCCAAGAGTAGTGACTGGCATATTGTGACGAGCCAGTTGCTCTGCCACCATTGGCTAAACATTTTCAATTGGTGAGAGATCTGGAGAATGTGCTGGCCAGGGCAGCAGCCGAACATTTTCTGTATCTAGAAAGGCCCGTATAGGACCTGCAACATTCGGTCGTGCATTATCTTGCTGAAATGTAGGGTTTCGCAGGGATCGAATGAAGGGTAGAGCCACGAATCGTAACACATCTGAAATGTAACGTGCACTGTTCAAAGTGCCGTCAATGCGAACAAGTGGTGACCGAGGCGTGTAACCAATGGCACCCCATACCATCACGCCGGGTGATACAAGAGTATGGTGTTGACGAATACACGCTTCCCATGTGAGTTCACCGCGATGTCGCCAAACACGGATGCGACCATCATGATGCTGTAAACAGAACCTGGATTCATCCGAAAAAATGACATTTTGCCATTCGTTTACCGAGGTTCGTCGTCGTGCACACCATCGCAAGCGCTCCTGTCTGTGATGCAGCGTCAAGGGTAACCGCAGCCATGGTCTCCGAGCTGATAGTCCATGCCGCTGCAAACGTCGTCGAACTGTTCGGGCAGATGGTTGTTGTTTCGGAAACGTCCCCATGTGTGGACTCAGGGATCGAGACGTGGCTGCACAATCCGTTACAGCCATGCGGATAAGATGCCTGTCATCTCGACTGCTAGTGATACGAGGACTTTGGGATCCAGCAAGGCGTTCCGTATTACCTTCCTGAACCCACCGATTCCATATTCTGCTAACAGTGATTGGATATCGACAAACTAGAGCAGCAGTGTCGACATACGAGAAACCGCAATCGCGATAGGCTACAAACCGACCTTTATCAAAGTCGGAAACGTGATGGTACGCATTTCTCCTCCTCAGACGAGGCATCACAACAACGTTTCACCAGGCAACGCCGGCCAACTGCTGTTTGTGTATGGGAAATCGGTTGGAAACTTTCCTTATGTCTTCACGTTGTAGGTGTCGCAACCGGCGCCAACCTTGTGTGAATGCTCTGCAAAGCTAATCATTTGCATATCACAGCATCGTCTGCCTTAAATTTCTTAAATTTCTCGTCTGTAGTACGTCATCTTCGTGGTGTAGCAATTTTAACGTCCAGTAGCGTATATACGATGAGAGAAAATGGAAAAGTAGGTTTTGTCCAGTTGGCATCCTTGAGGAAAAAATTGTTTGTGGTGTAGGAGGCTATACTTGCACTGCGAGATTATCACTTTCTCCAGGTCATAAGGAGGCCAGTGTCTGACGTCTTCTCTGTAGGGCCGCAGTGCGCCATTCAGTCCTCGAAACAGGGGCTCCCCCGCAGTGCACACAGGCAACATGACGACTTTAGATGTGCCCGATGTGCTAGTGAGCTAACGCAGTAAATTCTCGCCTCGAAAATTAAATTTGGTGTTCTTTCCGTTCTCGCGTGTAGCACGTAATTAAAGCGGCGAGGTGGGGCGTCTAAGGAAAGGGGAGGTGTTTGCAGCTGCGCTCCCCTGGGAGGCAGGCTGCCCGTGCTGCCCCTTAAGGGGTTTGAGCGAGTGCGCATGCGCCTCGGGCACCTGTTCGCTGCCAGCGGCCGCGCAGCTGCTCTGCCTTCCTGAGCACACAATGTTTCTTTGCTTCGCTGACGAGACTAACTCCAGCTGGTGAGGCAGCATTATGAAAAGCGCTGTGGGAACAGCAACCGAAGGAAAAGGGTGAATGGGGCGTCAAGTAACTCAAAGGCGAGTGCAGCAAAAATTCAATTTTACAATGTCGCATTTAAAAAAGAGGCGTACATTAAAATGAGAGCTTGTCAGAGAATGACGTAGTGTCTGATACATTAAAGAGAGGAGCCAAGCTGGTGTGTGGAAGTTATTACTGAGAAAAAGTAATCTAATTTCGCAATGAATGAAGATAGAAACATAAAGGAAATGTGTAGCAAATTCACTGGACCACGACGTTTTTATTTTCAAAATAGAAGTCCGATTTTGCAAGGATACATCACTTACGTGCATGTACATACAACCCTGGAGCACTTTCGTTTCAAACTAGGTGAATTCCGTGAATTTCCCAGGTATGTGTTTATTCCATTATTCAGTTACCGTCTCCTTCGCCCTTCTGTCTCTGTTCATCTTATTTTTTCCCTTTCTGTCCATTTCCCCGTCCCCTCTTTCCGTTCACGTCCACCTCCCCCCTTCCTCATTCTCGCTGCCATCCACTCCACTATCCTTCTCTCTTTACGTTAACACCCGTATCCCTATGGGACACTACAGATTCTTACCCACACAGTGTGTCTTTCGGAACAGTAAGTTGTGTCTGTACCAAATTTTGTTGAGGTCTAACCAGGGTTGGCAAGAAACTCATTACCTGTGGCTTTGACCACGTACACACATGTTACGTATATTTCACATATATTTACTCTATTTTACACATGTTTGTATAGAATTGACATATAACCCCCGAAAAATTCGCCCTGTAGTTTCGGTTTCACGCAATTCAATGTTTATGAGGTTTCATCTCCTGAACTGTCATGCAGTACTATAATTTTCCATTTACACGCACCAGTGTTTATGAATCCTATCTGCAAAACGTGTCAAAAATACAGTTTGTAGCAAAAAAGTAAATAATGAAAATACTCATTGTTGATGCGCCTGTTTTACTGCATAAACAGTGAAATGTAGTGAGTGATGAATGTTTTCCCTCTCATAGCGTTGAGGAGATTGTCAGCGAGAAAAGGCTTCTTACAGGTTTGTAATCGAGTGTAAAGTTTGCTGCAACTCACTTTTTGCTCCCAGTCTCAAATAACGGATGAATAATATCTGGGTATACACGCGTCTTTACCTACACTTCCTTTCCAGCCCACCCCTTTCATAGGTTGGTAGTTCTTACATCCACAGTCATGGTTTCAGGACACTAAGTAATATGTGTCCCAAGTTTGGTTGAAGTGGGTCTAGTGGTTTAGAAGGAGATGCTGGATATGTATTCATAATATTTATTGATTCCTTTTATGGATTGTTACATATGAGATCGAAGTTTTCATTTACCATTCACAGTTGTACGCATGGCAGAGAGCTAGACGGTAGTCAAACTTGTTTCTGTATATTCACTGGCGTGTTTGAAGTGACCGCTTTCAGCGCCGTTGCTGAACTACATCGTACTGCGCTTAAAGTTTTGTTCAAGGAACACACATGAAGTCTTTCATAAAACACTGCAAAATAAAACCACCATGGAGGTTCTTGCGCCTGTACGGTTGAAGGTGCAATGGCACACAGTGTAACTAAGTTTCCGAGTTTCTGTGCCACCTCTCTTTAGACTGCACAGGTGAGAACAAGGGAGCCCATAGGTGAGAACAATCGAGCGTGAGATAGACCATGGAGATCCCTTCCAGCATGCATATGAATCGGCAGCTTGCAACCGATGCCAAGGTCAAATTTTCGTTTTCGATGTGTAAGTTTCTATTCACCAAGTTACTTTCTTCATATTACATATTGTCTTCTGAAAGTCCTATGAATGTTTTTGGAACACCATTTATTTCTGGGGGACCTGCTATCGTGGCAATGGACGTGAATACATGTCCTGATTTCTACACAGAAGAGCCAAAGAAACTGATAGACCCGTCTAATATAGTGTAGGGCCCTCGCAAGCTAGCAGACGTGCCGCAACACGACATGGCATGGACTCGACTGATGTCTCAAGTAGTTCTGGAGAGAATTGACACCATGAATCCTGCAGGGCTGTCCATAACTCCGTAAGAGTACGAGGGGATGGAGATCTCTTCTGAACAGTAGGTTGCAAGTCATCCCAGATATGCTAAATAATGTTCATGTGTGGGGAGTTTGGTGGCCATCGGAAATGTTTAAACTTAGGAGAGTGTTCCTGGAGAGACTCTGTAGCAATTCTGGACGTGTACGGTGTCGCATTATCCTGCTGGAATTGCCCAAGTCGGTCGGAATGCACAAAGGATGCAGGTAATCAACAGGACTCTTACGTACGTTTCACCTGTCAGAGTCGTATCTACACGTACCTGGGGTCCCGTGTTACTCCTACGGCACACGTCGCACACCATCACAAAGTCTTCACCAGCTTGAACAGTCCACTGCTGAAATGCATGGTCCATGGATACATGAGACTGTCTCCATTCTCGTACACGGCTTTCCGCTAGATACAATTTGAACTAAGGCTCGGTTTTGTCGGTTTTGACGGGACCGGGCGAAGCGGAATGTGGGATGTCGCATTGTCCTGCAGCAGTCCGTCGGAATGCACAATGGACAAGAATGGATGCAGATGATCAGACAGGATGCTTACGTAGGTGTCACCTGTCAGAGTTGCATATGGACGTATCAGGGGTCCCATATCACTCCAACTGCACACGCCCCACACCAATTTAATCGAAACTCGTCAGTCAAGGCAACATGTTTCAAGTCATCAACAGTCCAATGTCGGCTTTGACGGGCCGGGGCGACGCGTAATGTGGGATGTCGCATTATCCTGCAGCAGTCCGTCGGAATGCACAATGGACAAGAATGGATGCAGGTGAAAAGACAGGATGCTTACGTAGGTGTCACCTGTCAGAGTTGTATATGGACGTATCAGGGGTCCCATACCACTCCAACTGCTCACGCCCCACACCAATTTAATCGAAACTCGTCAGTCAAGGCAACATGTTTCAAGTCATCAACAGTCCAATGTCGGCTTTGACGGGCCCGGGCGAAGCGGAATCTGGGATGTCGCATTGTCCTGCAGCAGTCCGTCGGAATGCACAATGGACAAGAATGGATGCAGGTGATCAGACAGGATGCTTACGTAGGTGTCACCTGTCAGAGTTGCATATGGACGTATCAGGGGTCCCATATCACTCCAACTGCACACGCCCCACACCAATTTGATCGAAACTCGTCAGTCAAGGCAACATGTTTCCAGTCATCGACAGTCCAATGTCGGCTTTGACGGGCCCGGGCAACGCGTAATGTGGGATGTCGCATTGTATTGCAGCAGTCCGTCGGAATGCACAATGGACAAGAATGGATGCAGGTGATCAGACAGGATGCTTACGTAGGTGTCACCTGTCAGAGTTGCATATGGACGTATCAGGGTTCCCATATCACTCCAACTGCACACGCCCCACACCAATTTAATCGAAACTCGTCAGTCAAGACAACATGTTTCAAGTCATCAACAGTCCAATGTCAGCTTTGACGGGCCCGGGCGAAGCGGAATCTGGGACGTCGCATTGTCCTGCAGCAGTCCGTCGGAATGCACAATGGACAAGAATGGATGCAGGTGATCAGACAGGATGCTTACGTAGGTGTCATCTATCAGAGTTGCATATGGACGTATCAGGGGTCCCATATCACTCCAACTGCACATGCCCCACACCAATTTAGTCGAAACTCGTCAGTCAAGGCAACATGTTTCCAGTCATCGACAGTCCAATGTCGGCTTAGACGGGCCCGGGCGAAGCAGAATCTGGGATGTCGCATTGTCCTGCAGCAGTTCATCAGAATGCACAATGGACAAGAATGGATGCAGGTGATCAGACAGGATGCTTACATAGGTGTCACCTGTCAGAGTTGTATATGGACGTATCAGGGGTCCCATACCACCCCAGCAGCACACGCCCCACACCAATTTGATCGAAACTCGTCAGTCAAGGCAACATGTTTCCAGTCATCGACAGTCCAATGTCAGTTTCACGGGCCCGGGCGAAGCAGAATGTGGGATGTCGCATTGTCCTGCAGCAGTCCGTCGGAATGCACAATGGACAAGAATGGATGCAGGTGATAAGACAGGATGCTTACGTAGATGTCACCTGTCAGAGTTGTATATGGACGTATCAGGGGTCCCATACCACTCCAAATGCACACGCCCCACACCAATTTAATCGAAACTCGTCAGTCAAGGCAACATGTTTCCAGTCATCAACAGTCCAATGTCGGCTTTGACGGGCCCGGGCGAAGCGGAATCTGGAATGTCGCATTGTCCTGCAGCAGTCCGTCGGAATGCACAATGGACAAGAATGGATGCAGGTGATAAGACAGGATGCTTACGTAGGTGTCACCTGTCAGAGTTGCATATGGACGTATCAGGGGTCCCATACCACTCCAACTGCACACGCCCCACACCAATTTGATCGAAACTCGTCAGTCAAGACAACATGTTTCTAGTCATCAACTGTCCAATGTCGGCTTTGACGGGCCCGGGCGAAGCGGAATCTGGGATGTCGCATTGTCCTGCAGCAGTCTGTCGGAATGCACAATGGACAAGAATGGATGCAGGTGATCAGACAGGATGCTTACGTAGGTGTCACCTGTCAGAGTTGCATATGGACGTATCAGGGGTCCCATATCACTCCAACTGCACACGCCCCACACCAATTTGATCGAAACTCGTCAATCAAGGCAACATGTTTCCAGTCATCGACAGTCCAATGTCGGCTTTGACAGGCCCGGGCGAAGCAGAATGTGGGATGTCGCATTGTCCTGCAGCAGTCCGTCGGAATGCACAATGGACAAGAATGAATGCAGGTGATCAGACAGGATTCTTACGTAGGTGTCACCTGTCAGAGTTGCATATGGACGTATCAGGGGTCCCATATCACTCCAACTGCACACGCCCCACACCAATTTGATCGAAACTCGTCAGTCAAGGCAACATGTTTCCAGTCATCGACAGTCCAATGTCGGTTTCACGGGCCCGGGCGAAGCAGAATGTGGGATGTCGCATTGTCCTGCAGCAGTCCGTCGGAATGCACAATGGACAAGAATGGATGCAGGTGATCAGACAGGATGCTTACGTAGGTGTCACCTATCAGAGTTGCATATGGATGTATCAGGGGTCACATATCACTCCAACTGCACACGCCCCACACCAATTTGATCGAAACTTGTCAGTCAAGGCAACATGTTTCAAGTCATCAACATTACAATGTCGGCTTAGACGGGCCCGGGCGAAGCGGAATCTGGGATGTCGCATTGTCCTGCAGCAGTCCGTCGGAGTGCACAATGGACAAGAATGGATGCAGGTGGTCAGACAGTATGCTTACGTAGGTGTCACCTGTCAGAGTTGCATATGGACATATCAGGGGTCCCATATCACTCCAACTGCACACGCCCCACACCAATTTAATCGAAACTCGTCAGTCAAGGCAACATGTTTCAAGTCATCAACAGTCCAATGTCGGCTTTGATGGGCCCGGGCGAAGCGGAATCAGGGATGTCGCATTGTCCTGCAGCAGTCCGTCGGAATGCATAATGGACAAGAATGGATGCAGGTGATGAGACAGGATGCTTACGTAGGTGTCACCTGTCAGAGTTGTATATGGACGTATCAGGGGTCCCATACCACACCAACTGCACACGCACCACACCAATTTAATCGAAACTCGTCAGTCAAGGCAACATGTTTCAAGTCATCAACAGTCCAATGTCGGCTTTGACGGGCCCGGGCGAAGCGGAATCTGGGATGTCGCATTGTCCTGCACCAGTCCGTCGGAATGCACAATGGACAAGAATGGATGCAGGTGATCAGACAGGATGCTTACGTAGGTGTCACCTGTCAGAGTTGCATATGGACGTATCAGGGGTCCCATATCACTGAAACTGCACACGCCATACACCAATTTAATCGAAACTCGTCAGTCAAGGCTACATGTTTCAAGTCATCAACAGTCCAATGTCGGCTTTGATGGGCCCGGGCGAAGCGGAATCAGGAATGTCGCATTGTCCTGCAGCAGTCCGTCGGAATGCACAATGGACAAGAATGGATGCAGGTGATAAGACAGGACGCTTACGTAGGTGTCACCTGTCAGAGTTGTATATGGACGTATCAGGGGTCCCATACCACTCCAACTGCACACGCCCCACACCAATTTAATCGAAACTCGTCAGTCAAGGCAACATGTTTCAAGTCATCAACAGTCCAATGTCGGCTTTGACGGGCCCGGGCGAAGCGGAATCTGGGATGTCGCATTGTCCTGCAGCAGTCCGTCGGAATGCACAATGGACAAGAATGGATGCAGGTGATCAGACAGGATGGTTACGTAGGTGTCACCTGTCAGAGTTGCATATGGACGTATCAGGGGTCCCATACCACTCCAACTGCACACGCCCCACACCAATTTGATCGAAACTCGTCAGTCAAGGCAACATGTTTCCAGTCATCGACAGTCCAATGTCGGCTCTGACGGGCCCGAGCGACGCGTAATGTGGGATGTCGCATTGTCCTGCAGCAGTCCGTCGGAATGCACAATGGACCACAATGGATGCAGGTGATCAGACAGAATGCTTACGTAGGTGTCACCTGTCAGAGTTGCATATGGACGTATCAGGGGTCCCGTATCACTCTAACTGCACACGCCCCACACCAATTTAATCGAAACTCGTTAATCAAGGCAACATGTTTCAACTCATCAACAGTCCAATGTCGGCTTTGACGGGCCCGGGCGAAGCGGAATCTGGGATGTCGCATTGTCCTGCAGCAGTCCGTCGGAATGCACAATGGACAAGAATGGATGCAGGTGATCAGACAGGATGCTTACGTAGGTGTCACCTGTCAGAGTTGCATATGGACGTATCAGGGGTCCCATATCACTCCAACTGCACACGCCCCACACCAATTTAATCGAAACTCGTCAGTCAAGGCAACATGTTTCAAGTCATCAACAGTCCAATGTTGGCTTTGATGGGCCCGGGCGAAGCGGAATCAGGGATGTCGCATTGTCCTGCAGCAGTCCGTCGGAATGCACAATGGACAAGAATGGATGCAGGTGATAAGACAGGATGCTTACGTAGGTGTCACCTGTCAGAGTTGTATATGGACGTATCAGGGGTCCCATACCACTCGAACTGCACACGCCCCACACCAATTTGATCGAAACTCGACAGTCAAGACAACATGTTTCAAGTCATCAACAGTCCAATGTCGGCTTTGACGGGCCCGGGCGAAGCGGAATCTGGGATGTCGCATTGTCCTGCAGCTGTCCGTTGGAATGCACAATGGACAAGAATGGATGCAGGTGATCAGACAGGATGGTTACGTAGGTGTCACCTGTCAGAGTTGCATATGGACGTATCAGGGGCCCCTTACCACTCCAACTGCACACGCCCCACACCAATTTGATCGAAACTCGTCAGTCAAGACAACATGTTTCCAGTCATCGACAGTCCAATGTCGGCTCTGACGGGCCCGGGCGACGCGTAATGTGGGATGTTGCATTGTCCTGCAGCAGTCCGTCGGAGTGCACAATGGACAAGAATGGATGCAGGTGATCAGACAGGATGGTTACGTAGGTGTCACCTGTCAGAGTTGCATATGGACGTATCAGGGGTCCCATACCACTCCAACTGCACACGCCCCACAACAATTTGATCGAAACTCAACAGTCAAGACAACATGTTTCAAGTCATCAACAGTCCAATGTCGGCTTTGACGGGCCCGGGCGAAGCGGAATCTGGGATGTCGCATTGTCCTGCAGCAGTCCGTTGGAATGCACAATGGACAAGAATGGATGCAGGTGATCAGACAGGATGGTTACGTAGGTGTCACCTGTCAGAGTTGCATATGGACGTATCAGGGGTCCCATACCACTCCAACTGCACACGCCCCACACCAATTTGATCGAAACTCGTCAGTCAAGGCAACATGTTTCCAGTCATCGACAGTCCAATGTCGGCTCTGACGGGCCCGGGCGACGCGTAAAGTGGGATGTTGCATTGTCCTGCAGCAGTCCGTCGGAATGCACAATGGACAAGAATGGATGCAGGTGATCAGACAGAATGCTTACGTAGGTGTCACCTGTCAGAGTTGCATATGGACGTATCTGGGGTCCCGTATCACTCTAACTGCACACGCCCCACACCAATTTAATCGAAACTCGTTAATCAAGGCAACATGTTTCAAGTCATCAACAGTCCAATGTCGGCTTTGATGGGCCCGGGCGAAGCGGAATCTGGGATGTCGCATTGTCCTGCAGCAGTCCGTCGGAATGCACAATGGACAAGAATGGATGCAGGTGATCAGACAGGATGCTTACGTAGGTTTCACCTGTCAGAGTTGTATATGGACGTATCAGGGGTCCTATATCACTCCAACTGCACACGCCCCACACCAATTTAATCGAAACTCGTCAGTCAAGGCTACATGTTTCAAGTCATCAACAGTCCAATGTCGGCTTTGATGGGCCCGGGCGAAGCGGAATCAGGGATGTCGCATTGTCCTGCAGCAGTCCGTCGGAACGCACAATGGACAATAATGGATGCAGGTGATCAGACAGGATGCTTAAGTAGGTGTCACCTGTCAGAGTTGTATATGGACGTATCAGGGGTCCCATACCACTCCAACTGCACACGCCCCACACCAATTTGATCGAAACTCGTCAGTCAAGGCAACATGTTTCCAGTCATCGACAGTCCAATGTCGGCTTTGACGGGCTCGGGCGAAGCGGAATGTGGGATGTCGCATTGTCCTGCAGCAGTCCGTCGGAATGCACAATGGACAAGAATGGATGCAGGTGATCAGACAGGATGGTTACGTAGGTGTCACCTGTCAGAGTTGAATATGGACGTATCAGGGGTCCCATACCACTCCAACTGCATACGCCCTACACCAATTTGATCGAAACTCGTCAGTCAAGGCAACATGTTTCAAGTCATCAACAGTCCAATGTCGGCTTAGACGGGCCCGGGCGAAGCGGAATCTGGGATGTCGCATTGTCCTGCAGCAGTCCGTCGGAATGCATAATGGACAAGAATGGATGCAGGTGATAAGACAGGATGCTTACGTAGGTGTCACCTGTCAGAGTTGTATATGGACGTATCAGGGGTCCCATACCACTCCAACTGCACACGCACCACACCAATTTAATCGAAACTCGTCAGTCAAGGCAACATGTTTCAAGTCATCAACAGTCCAATGTCGGCTTTGACGGGCCCGGGCGAAGCGGAATCTGGGATGTCGCATTGTCCTGCAGCAGTCCTTCGTCATGCACAATGGACAAGAATGGATGCAGGTGATCAGACAGGATGCTTACGTAGGTGTCACCTGTCAGAGTTGCATATGGACGTATCAGGGGTCCCATACCACTCCAACTGCACACGCCCCACACCAATTTAATCGAAACTCGTCAGTCAAGGCAACATGTTTCAAGTCATTAACAGTCCAATGTCGGCTTTGATGGGCCCGGGCTAAGCGGAATCAGGGATGTCGCATTGTCCTGCAGCAGTCCGTCGGAATGCACAATGGACAAGAATGGATGCAGGTGCTCAGACAGGATGCTTACGTAGGTGTCACCTGTCAGAGTTGTATATGGACGTATCAGGGGTCCCATACCACTCCAACTGCACACGCCCCACACCAATTTGATCGAAACTCATCAGTGAAGGCAACATGTTTCCTGTCATCGACAGTCCAATGTCGGTTTTGACGGGCCCTGGCGAAGCGGAATGTGCGATGTCGCATTGTCCTGCAGCAGTCCGTCGGAATGCACAATGGACAAGAATGGATGCAGGTGATCAGACAGGATGCTTACGTAGGTGTCACCTGTCAAAGTTGTGTATGGACATATCAGGGGTCCCATACCACTCCAACTGCACACGCTCCAAACCAATTTGATCGAAACTCGTCAGTCAAGGCAACATGTTTCCATACCACTCCAACTGCACACGCCCCACACCAATTTGATCGAAACTCGTCAGTCAAGGCAACATGTTTCCAGTCATCGACAGTCCAATGTCGGTTTCACGGGCCCGGGCGAAGCAGAATGTGGGATGTCGCATTGTCCTGCAGCATTCCGTCGGAATGCACAATGGACAAGAATGGATGCAGGTGATCTGACAGGATGCTTACGTAGGTGTCAACTGTCAGAGTTGTATATGGACGTATCACGGGTCCCATACCACTCCAACTGCACGCGCCCCACACCAATTTGATCGAAACTCGTCAGTCAAGGCAACATGTTTCCAGTCATCGACAGACCAATGTCGGTTCCATGGGCCCGGGCGAAGCAGAATGTGGGAAGTCGCATTGTCCTGCAGCAGTTCGTCGGAATGCACAATGGACAAGAATGGATGCAGGTGATCAGACAGGATGCTTACGTAGGTGTCACCTGTCAGAGTTGTATATGGACGTATCAGGTGTCCCATACCACTCCAACTGCACACGCCCCACACCAATTTGATCGAAATTTGTCAGTCAAGGCAACATGTTTCCAGTCATCGACAGTCCAATGTCGGTTTCACGGGCCCGGACGAAGCAGAATGTGGGATGTCGCATTGTCCTGCAGCAGTCCGTCGGAATGCACTAGCGGACAAGAATGGATGCAGGTGATCAGACAGGATGCTTATGTAGGTGTCACCTGTCAGAGTTGTATATGGACGTATCAGGGGTCCCATACCACTCCAACTGCACACGCCCCACACCAATTTGATCGAAACTCGTCAGTCAAGGCAACATGTTTCCAGTCATCGACAGTCCAATGTCGGTTTCACGGGCCCGGCCGAAGCAGAATGTGCGATGTCGCATTGTCAGGCAGCAGTCCGTCGAAATGCACAATGGACAAGAATGGATGCAGGTGATCAGACAGGATGCTTACGTAGGTGTCACCTGTCAGAGTTGTATATGGACGTATCAGGGGTCCCATACCACTCCAACTGCACACGCCCCACACCAATTTGATCGAAACTCGTCAGTGAAGGCAACATGTTTCCAGTCATCGACAGTCCAATGTCGGTTTTGACGGGCCCTGGCGAAGCGGAATGTGCGATGTCGCATTGTCCTGCAGCAGTCCGTCGGAATGCACAATGGACAAGAATGGATGCAGGTGATCAGACAGGATGCTTACGTAGGTGTCACCTGTCAAAGTTGTGTATGGACATATCAGGGGTCCCATACCACTCCAACTGCACACGCTCCAAACCAATTTGATCGAAACTCGTCAGTCAAGGCAACATGTTTCCATACCACTCCAACTGCACACGCCCCACACCAATTTGATTGAAACTCGTCAGTCAAGGCAACATGTTTCCAGTCATCGACAATCCAATGTCGGTTTCACGGGCCCGGGCGAAGCAGAATGTGGGATGTCGCATTGTCCTGCAGCAGTCCGTCGGAATGCACAATGGACAAGAATGAATGCAGGTGATCAGACAGGATGCTTACGTTGGTGTCACCTGTCAGAGTTGTATATGGACGTATCAGGGGTCCCATACCACTCCAACTGCACATGCCCCACACCAATTTGATCGAAACTCGTCAGTCAAGGCAACATGTATCCAGTCATCGACAGTCCAATGTCGGTTTCACGGGCCCGGGCGAAGCAGAATGTGGGATGTCGTATTGTCCTGCAGCAGTCCGTCGGAATGCACAATGAACAAGAATGGATGCAGGTGATCAGACAGGATGCTTACGTAGGTGTCACCTGTCAGAGTTGTATATGGACGTATCAGGGGTCCCATACCACTCCAACTGCACACGCCTCACACCAATTTGATCGAAACTCGTCACTCAAGAAAACATGTTTCCAGTCATCGACAGTCCAATGTCGGTTTCACGGGCCCGGGCGAAGCAGAATGTGGGATGTCGCATTGTCCTGCAGCAGTCCGTCGGAATGCACAATGGACAAGAATGGATGCAGGTGATCAGACAGGATGCTTACGTAGGTGTCAACTGTCAGAGTTGTATATGGACGTATCAGGGGTCCCATACCACTCCAACTGCACACGCCCCACACCAATTTGAGCGAAACTCGTCAGTCAAGGCAACATGTTTCCAGTCATCGACAGTCCAATGTCGGTTCCACGGGCCCGGGCGAAGCAGAATGTGGGATGTCGCATTGTCCTGCAGCAGTTAGTCGGAATGCACAATGGACAAGAATGGATGCAGGTGATCAGACAGGATGCTTACGTGGGTGTCACCTGTCAGAGTTGTATATGGACGTATCAGGTGTCCCATACCACTCCAACTGCACACGCCCCACACCAATTTGATCGAAACTTGTCAGTCAAGGCAACATGTTTCCAGTCATCGACAGTCCAATGTCGGTTTCACGGGCCCGGGCGAAGCAGAATGTGGGATGTCGCATTGTCCTGCAGCAGTCCGTCGGAATGCACAGTGGACAAGAATGGATGCAGGTGATCAGACAGGATGCTTATGTAGGTGTCACCTGTCAGAGTTGTATATGGACGTATCAGGTGTCCTATACCACTCCAACTGCACACGCCCCACACCAATTTGATCGAAACTCGTCAGTCAAGGCAACATGTTTCCCTACCACTCCAACTGCACACGCCCCACACCAATTTGATCGAAACTCGTCAGTCAAGGCAACATGTTTCCAGTCATTGACAGTCCAATGTCGGTTTAACGGGCCCGGGCGAAGCAGAATGTGGGATGTCACATTGTCCTGCAGCAGTCCGTCGGAATGCACAATGGACAAGAATGGATGCAGGTGATCAGACAGGATGCTTACGTAGGTGTCACCTGTCAGAGTTGTATATGGACGTATCAGGGGACCCATACCACTCCAACTGCACATGCCCCACACCAATTTGATCGAAACTCGTCAGTCAAGGCAACATGATTCCAGTCATCGACAGACCAATGTCGGTTTCACGGGCCCGGGCGAAGCAGAATGTGGGATGTCGCATTGTCCTGCAGCAGTCCGTCAGAATGCACAATGGACAAGAATGGATGCAGGTGATCAGACAGGATGCTTACGTTGGTGTCACCTGTCAGAGTTGTATATGGACGTATCAGGGGCCCATACCACTCCAACTGCACACGCCCCACACCAATTTGATCGAAACTCGTCAGTCAAGGCAACATGTTTCCAGTCATCGACAGTCCAATGTCGGTTTCACGGGACCGGGCGAAGCAGAATGTGGGATGTCGCATTGTCCTGCAGCAGTCCGTCGGAATGCACAATGGACAAGAATGGATGCAGGTGATCAGACAGGATGCTTACGTAGGTGTCACCTGTCAGAGTTGTATATGGACGTATCAGGGGTCCCATACCACTCCAACTGCACACGCCCCACACCAATTTGATCGAAACTCGTCAGTCAATGCAACATGTTTCCAGTCATCGACAGTCCAATGTCGGTTTCACGGGCCCGGCCGAAGCAGAATGTGGGATGTCGCATTGTCAGGCAGCAGTCCGTCGAAATGCACAATGGACAAGAACGGATGCAGGTGATCAGACAGGATGCTTACGTTGGTGTCACCTGTCAGAGTTGTATATGGACGTATCAGGGGTCCCATACCACTCCAACTGCACACGCCCCACACCAATTTGATCGAAACTCGTCAGTCAAGGCAACATGTTTCCAGTCATCGACAGACCAATGTCGGTTTTAGGGGCCCTGGCGAAGCGGAATGTGCGATGTCGCATTGTCCTGCAGCAGTCCGTCGGAATGCACAATGGACAAGAATGGATGCAGGTGATCAGACAGGATGCTTAAGTAGGTGTCACCTGTCAAAGTTGTATATGGACATATCAGTGGACCCATACCACTCCAACTGCACACGCCCCACACCAATTTGATCGAAACTCGTCAGTCAAGGCAACATGTTTCAAGTCATCGACAGTCCAATGTCGGTTTCACGGGCCCGGGCGAAGCAGAATGTGGGATGTCGCATTGTCCTGCAGCAGTCCGTCGGAATGCACAATGAACAAGAATGGATGCAGGTGATCAGACAGGATGCTTACGTAGGTGTCACCTGTCAGAGTTGTATATGGACGTATCAGGGGTCCCATACAACTCCAACTGCACACGCCTCACACCAATTTGATCGAAACTCGTCAGTGAAGGCAACATGTTTCCAGTCATCGACAGTCCAATGTCGGTTTCACGGGCCCGGGCGAAGCAGAATGTGGGATGTCGCATTGTCCTGCAGCAGTCCGTCGGAATGCACAATGGACAAGAATGGATGCAGGTGATCGGACAGGATGCTTACGTAGGTGTCAACTGTCAGAGTTGTATATGGACGTATCAGGGGTGCCATACCACTCCAACTGCACACGCCCCACACTAATTTGATCGAAACTCGTCTGTCAAGGCAACATGTTTCCAGTCATCGACAGTCCAATGTCGGTTCCACGGGCCCGGGCGAAGCAGAATGTGGGATGTCGCATTGTCCTGCAGCAGTCCGTCGGAATGCACAATGGACAAGAATGGATGCAGGTGATCAGACAGGATGCTTACATAGGGGTCACCTGTCAGAGTTGTATATGGACGTATCAGGGGCCCCATACCACTCGACATGCACACGCCCCACACCAATTTGATCGCAACTCGTCAGTCAAGACAACATGGTTCCAGTCATCAACAGTCGAATGTCGGTTTTGACGGGCCCTGGCGAAGCGGAATGTGCGATGTCACATTTTCCTGCAACAGTCCGTCGGAATGCACAATGGACAAGAATGGATGCAGGTGATCAGACAGGATGCTTACGTAGGTGTCACCTGTCAGAGTTGTATATGGACGTATCAGAGTTCCCATACCACTCCAACTGCACACGCCCCGCACCAATTTGATCGAAACTCGTCAGTCAAGGCAACATGTTTCCAGTCATCGACAGTCCAATGTCGGTTTCACGGGCCCGGTCGAAGCAGAATGTGGGATGTCGCATTGTCCTGCAGCAGTCCGTAGGAATGCTCAATGGACAAGAATGGATGCAGGTGATCAGACAGGATGCTTACGTAGGTGTCACCTGTCAGAGTTGTATATGGACGTATCAGGGGTCCCATACCACTCCAACTGCACACGCCCCACACCAATTTGATCGAAACTCGTCAGTGAAGGCAACATGTTTCCAGTCATCGACAGTCCAATGTCGGTTTAGACGGGCCCTGGCGAAGCAGAATGTGGGATGTCGCATTGTCCTGCAGCAGTCCGTCGGAATGCACAATGGACAAGAATGGATGCAGGTGATCAGACAGGATGCTTACGTAGGTGTCACCTGTCAGAGTTGTATATGGACGTATCAGGGGTCCCATACCACTCCAACTGCACACGCCCCACACCAATTTGATCGAAACTCGTCAGTCAATGCAACATGTTTCCAGTCATCGACAGTCCAATGTCGGTTTCACGGGCCCGGCCGAAGCAGAATGTGGGATGTCGCATTGTCAGGCAGCAGTCCGTCGAAATGCACAATGGACAAGAACGGATGCAGGTGATCAGACAGGATGCTTACGTTGGTGTCACCTGTCAGAGTTGTATATGGACGTATCAGGGGTCCCATACCACTCCAACTGCACACGCCCCACACCAATTTGATCGAAACTCGTCAGTCAAGGCAACATGTTTCCAGTCATCGACAGACCAATGTCGGTTTTAGGGGCCCTGGCGAAGCGGAATGTGCGATGTCGCATTGTCCTGCAGCAGTCCGTCGGAATGCACAATGGACAAGAATGGATGCAGGTGATCAGACAGGATGCTTAAGTAGGTGTCACCTGTCAAAGTTGTATATGGACATATCAGTGGACCCATACCACTCCAACTGCACACGCCCCACACCAATTTGATCGAAACTCGTCAGTCAAGGCAACATGTTTCAAGTCATCGACAGTCCAATATCGGTTTCACGGGCCCGGGCGAAGCAGAATGTGGGATGTCGCATTGTCCTGCAGCAGTCCGTCGGAATGCACAATGAACAAGAATGGATGCAGGTGATCAGACAGGATGTTTACGTAGGTGTCACCTGTCAGAGTTGTATATGGACGTATCAGGGGTCCCATACCACTCCAACTGCACACGCCCCACACCAATTTGATCGAAACTCGTCAGTGAAGGCAACATGTTTCCAGTCATCGACAGTCCAATGTCGGTTTCACGGGCCCGGGCGAAGCAGAATGTGGGATGTCGCATTGTCCTGCAGCAGTCCGTCGGAATGCACAATGGACAAGAATGGATGCAGGTGATCGGACAGGATGCTTACGTAGGTGTCAACTGTCAGAGTTGTATATGGACGTATCAGGGGTGCCATACCACTCCAACTGCACACGCCCCACACTAATTTGATCGAAACTCGTCTGTCAAGGCAACATGTTTCCAGTCATCGACAGTCCAATGTCGGTTCCACGGGCCCGGGCGAAGCAGAATGTGGGATGTCGCATTGTCCTGCAGCAGTCCGTCGGAATGCACAATGGACAAGAATGGATGCAGGTGATCAGACAGGATGCTTACATAGGGGTCACCTGTCAGAGTTGTATATGGACGTATCAGGGGCCCCATACCACTCCAACTGCACACGCCCCACACCAATTTGATCGAAACTCGTCAGTCAAGGCAACATGTTTGAAATCATCGACAGTCCAATGTCGGTTTCACGGGCCCGGGCGAAGGAGAATGTGGGATGTCGCATTGTCTTGCAGCAGTCCGTCGGAATGCACAATGGACAAGAATGGATGCAGGTGATAAGACAGGATGCTTACGTAGGTGTCACCTGTCAGAGTTGCATATGGACGTATCAGGGGTCCCATACCACTCGACCTGCACACGCCCCACACCAATTTGATCGCAACTCGTCAGTCAAGACAACATGTTTCCAGTCATCAACAGTCCAATGTCGGTTTTGACGGGCCCTGGCGAAGCGGAATGTGCGATGTCACATTTTCCTGCAACAGTCCGTCGGAATGCACAATGGACAAGAATGGATGCAGGTGATCAGACAGGATGCTTACGTAGGTGTCACCTGTCAGAGTTGTATATGGACGTATCAGAGTTCCCATACCACTCCAACTGCACACGCCCCGCACCAATTTGATCGAAACTCGTCAGTCAAGGCAACATGTTTCCAGTCATCGACAGTCCAATGTCGGTATCACGGGCCCGGTCGAAGCAGAATGTGGGATGTCGCATTGTCCTGCAGCAGTCCGTAGGAATGCTCAATGGACAAGAATGGATGCAGGTGATCAGACAGGATGCTTACGTAGGTGTCACCTGTCAGAGTTGTATATGGACGTATCAGGGGTCCCATACCATTCCAACTGCACACGCCCCACACCAATTTGATCGAAACTCGTCAGTGAAGGCAACATGTTTCCAGTCATCGACAGTCCAATGTCGGTTTTGACGGGCCCTGGCGAAGCAGAATGTGGGATGTCGCATTGTCCTGCAGCAGTCCGTCGGAATGCACAATGGACAAGAATGGATGCAGGTGATCAGACAGGATGCTTACGTAGGTGTCACCTGTCAGAGTTGTATATGGACGTATCAGGGGTCCCATACCACTCCAACTGCACACGCCCCACACCAATTTGATCGAAACTCGTCAGTCAATGCAACATGTTTCCAGTCATCGACAGTCCAATGTCGGTTTCACGGGCCCGGCCGAAGCAGAATGTGGGATGTCGCATTGTCAGGCAGCAGTCCGTCGAAATGCACAATGGACAAGAACGGATGCAGGTGATCAGACAGGATGCTTACGTTGGTGTCACCTGTCAGAGTTGTATATGGACGTATCAGGGGTCCCATACCACTCCAACTGCACACGCCCCACACCAATTTGATCGAAACTCGTCAGTCAAGGCAACATGTTTCCAGTCATCGACAGACCAATGTCGGTTTTAGGGGCCCTGGCGAAGCGGAATGTGCGATGTCGCATTGTCCTGCAGCAGTCCGTCGGAATGCACAATGGACAAGAATGGATGCAGGTGATCAGACAGGATGCTTAAGTAGGTGTCACCTGTCAAAGTTGTATATGGACATATCAGTGGACCCATACCACTCCAACTGCACACGCCCCACACCAATTTGATCGAAACTCGTCAGTCAAGGCAACATGTTTCAAGTCATCGACAGTCCAATATCGGTTTCACGGGCCCGGGCGAAGCAGAATGTGGGATGTCGCATTGTCCTGCAGCAGTCCGTCGGAATGCACAATGAACAAGAATGGATGCAGGTGATCAGACAGGATGCTTACGTAGGTGTCACCTGTCAGAGTTGTATATGGACGTATCAGGGGTCCCATACCACTCCAACTGCACACGCCTCACACCAATTTGATCGAAACTCGTCAGTGAAGGCAACATGTTTCCAGTCATCGACAGTCCAATGTCGGTTTCACGGGCCCGGGCGAAGCAGAATGTGGGATGTCGCATTGTCCTGCAGCAGTCCGTCGGAATGCACAATGGACAAGAATGGATGCAGGTGATCAGACAGGATGCTTACATAGGGGTCACCTGTCAGAGTTGTATATGGACGTATCAGGGGCCCCATACCACTCCAGCTGCACACGCCCCAAACCAATTTGATAGAAACTCGTCAGTCAAGGCAACATGTTTCAAATCATCGACAGTCCAATGTCGGTTTCACGGGCCCGGGCGAAGGAGAATGTGGGATGTCGCATTGTCTTGCAGCAGTCCGTCGGAATGCACAATGGACAAGAATGGATGCAGGTGATAAGACAGGATGCTTACGTAGGTGTCACCTGTCAGAGTTGCATATGGACGTATCAGGGGTCCCATACCACTCCAACTGCACACGCCCCACACCAATTTGATCGCAACTCGTCAGTCAAGACAACATGTTTCCAGTCATCAACAGTCCAATGTCGGTTTTGACGGGCCCTGGCGAAGCGGAATGTGCGATGTCACATTTTCCTGCAACAGTCCGTCGGAATGCACAATGGACAAGAATGGATGCAGGTGATCAGACAGGATGCTTACGTAGGTGTCACCTGTCAGAGATGTATATGGACGTATCAGAGTTCCCATACCACTCCAACTGCACACGCCCCGCACCAATTTGATCGAAACTCGTCAGTCAAGGCAACATGTTTCCAGTCATCGACAGTCCAATGTCGGTTTCACGGGCCCGGTCGAAGCAGAATGTGGGATGTCGCATTGTCCTGCAGCAGTCCGTAGGGATGCTCAATGGACAAGAATGGATGCAGGTGATCAGACAGGATGCTTACGTAGGTGTCACCTGTCAGAGTTGTATATGGACGTATCAGGGGTCCCATACCACTCCAACTGCACACGCCCCACACCAATTTGATCGAAACTCGTCAGTGAAGGTAACATGTTTCCAGTCATCGACAGTCCAATGTCGGTTTTGACGGGCCCTGGCGAAGCGGAATGTGCGATGTCGCATTGTCCTGCAGCAGTCCGTCGGAATGCACAATGGACAAGAATGGATGCAGGTGATCATACAGGATGCTTACGTAGTTGTCACCTGTCAAAGTTGTGTATGGACATATCAGGGGTCCCATACCACTCCAACTGCACACGCCCCAAACCAATTTGATAGAAACTCGTCAGTCAAATCAACATGTTTCCAGTCATCGACAGTCCAATGTCGGTTTCACGGGACCGGGCGAAGCAGAATGTGGGATGTCGCATTGTCCTGCAGCAGTCCGTCGGAATGCACAATGGACAAGAATGGATGCAGGTGATCAGACAGGATGCTTACGTTGGTGTCACCTGTCAGAGTTGTATATGGACGTATCAGGGGTCCCACACCACTCCAACTGCACACGCCCCACACCAATTTGATCGAAACTCGTCAGTCAAATCAACATGTTTCCAGTCATCGACAGTCCAATGTCGGTTTCACGGGCCCGGGCGAAGCAGAATGTAGGATGTCGCATTGTCCTGCAGCAGTCCGTCGGAATGCACAATGGACAAGAATGGATGCAGGTGATCAGACAGGATGCTTACGTTGGTGTCACCTGTCAGAGTTGTATATGGACGTATCAGGGGTCCCATACCACTCCAACTGCACACGCCCCACACCAATTTGATCGAAACTCGTCAGTCAAGACAACATGTTTCCAGTCATCGACAGTCCAATGTCGGTTTTGACGGGCCCTGGCGAAGCGGAATGTGCGATGTCACATTTTCCTGCAGCAGTCCGTCGGAATGCACAATGGACAAGAATGGATGCAGGTGATCAGACAGGATGCTTAAGTAGGTGTCACCTGTCAAAGTTGTATATGGACATATCAGGGGACCCATACCACTCCAACTGCACACGCCCCACACCAATTTGATCGAAACTCGTCAGTCAAGGCAACATGTTTCAAGTCATCGACAGTCCAATGTCGGTTTCACGGGCCCGGGCGAAGCAGAATGTGGGATGTCGCATTGTCCTGCAGCAGTCTGTCGGAATGCACAATGAACAAGAATGGATGCAGGTGATCAGACAGGATGCTTACGTAGGTGTCACCTGTCAGAGTTGTATATGGACGTATCAGGGGTCCCATACCACTCCAACTGCACACGCCTCACACCAATTTGATCGAAACTCGTCAGTCAAGGCAACATGTTTCCAGTCATCGACAGTCCAATGTCGGTTTCACGGGCCCGGGCGAAGCAGAATGTGGGATGTCGCATTGTCCTGCAGCAGTCCGTCGGAATGCACAATGGACAAGAATGGATGCAGGTGATCGGACAGGATGCTTACGTAGGTGTCAACTGTCAGAGTTGTATATGGACGTATCAGGGGTCCCATACCACTCCAACTGCACACGCCCCACACCAATTTGATCGAAACTCGTCTGTCAAGGCAACATGTTTCCAGTCATCGACAGTCCAATGTCGGTTCCACGGGCCCGGGCGAAGCAGAATGTGGGATGTCGCATTGTCCTGCAGCAGTCCGTCGGAATGCACAATGGACAAGAATGTATGCAGGTGATCAGACAGGATGCTTACATAGGTGTCACCTGTCAGAGTTGTATATGGACATATCAGGGGCCCCATACCACTCCAACTGCACACGCCCCACACCAATTTGATCGAAACTCGTCAGTCAAGGCAACATGTTTCAAATCATCGACAGTCCAATGTCGGTTTCACGGGCCCGGGCGAAGCAGAATGTGGGATGTCGCATTGTCTTGCAGCAGTCCGTCGGAATGCACAATGGACAAGAATGGATGCAGGTGATAAGACAGGATGCTTACGTAGGTGTCACCTGTCAGAGTTGCATATGGACGTATCAGGGGTCCCATATCACTCCAACTGCACACGCCCCACACCAATTTAATCGTAATTCGTCAGTCAAGGCAACATGTTTCAAGTCATCAACAGTCCAATGTCGGCTTTGATGGGCCCGGGCTAAGTGGAATCAGGGATGTCGCATTGTCCTGCAGCAGTCCGTCGGAATGCACAATGGACAAGAATGGATGCAGGTGATCAGACAGGATGCTTATGTAGGTGTCACCTGTCAGAGTTGTATATGGACGTATCAGGGGTCCCATACCACTCCAACTGCACACGCCCCACACCAATTTGATCGCAACTCGTCAGTCAAGACAACATGTTTCCAGTCATCGACAGTCCAATGTCGGTTTTGACGGGCCCTGGCGAAGCGAAATGTGCGTTGTCACATTTTCCTGCAACAGTCCGTCGGAATGCACAATGGACAAGAATGGATGCAGGTGATCAGACAGGATGCTTAAGTAGGTGTCACCTGTCAGAGTTGTATATGGACGTATCAGAGGTCCCATACCACTCCAACTGCACACGCCCCGCACCAATTTGATCGAAAGTCGTCAGTCAAGGCAACATGTTTCCAGTCATCGACAGTCCAATGTCGGTTTCACGGGCCTGGTCGAAGCAGAATGTGGGATGTCGCATTGTCCTGCCGCAGTACGTAGGAATGCTCAATGGACAAGAATGGATGCAGGTGATCAGACAGGATGCTTACGTAGGTGTCACCTGTCAGAGTTGTATATGGACGTATCAGGGGTCCCATACCACTCCAACTGCACACGCCCCACACCATTTTGATCGAAACTCGTCAGTGAAGGCAACATGTTTCCAGTCATCAACAGTCCCATGTCGGTTTTGACGGGCCCTGGCGAAGCGGAATGTGCGATGTCGCATTGTCCTGCAGCAGTCCGTCGGAATGCACAATGGACAAGAATGGATGCAGGTGATCAGACAGGATGCTTACGTAGGTGTCACCTGTCAAAGTTGTGTATGGACATATCAGGGGTCCCATACCACTCCAACTGCACACGCCCCAAACCAATTTGATAGAAACTCGTCAGTCAAATCAACATGTTTCCAGTCATCGACAGTCCAATGTCGGTTTCACGGGCCCGGGCGAAGCAGAATGTGGGATGTCGCATTGTCCTGCAGCAGTCCGTCGGAATGCACAATGGACAAGAATGGATGCAGGTGATCAGACAGGATGCTTACGTATGTGTCAACTGTCAGAGTTGTATATGGACGTATCAGGGGTCCCGTATCACTCTAACTGCACATGCCCCACACCAATTTAATCGAAACTCGTTAATCAAGGCAACATTTTTCAAGTCATCAACAGTCCAATGTCGGCTTTGACGTGCCCGGGCGAAGCGGAATCTGGGATGTCGCATTGTCCTGCAGCAGTCCGTCGGAATGCACAATGGACAAGAATGGATGCAGGTGATCAGACAGGATGCTTACGTAGGTGTCACCTGTCAGAGTTGTATATGGACGTATCAGGGGTCCCATATCACTCCAACTGCACACGCCCCACACCAATTTAATCGAAACTCGTCAGTCAAGGCAACATGTTTCAAGTCATCAACAGTCCAATGTCGGCTTTGACGGGCCCGGGCGAAGCGGAATCTGGGATGTCGCATTGTCCTGCAGCAGTCCGTCGGAATGCACAATGGACAAGAATGGATGCAGGTGATAAGACAGGATGCTTATGTAGGTGTCACCTGTCAGAGTTGGATATGGACGTATCAGGGGTCCCATATCACTCCAACTGCACACGCCCCACACCAATTTAATCGTAACTCGTCAGTCAAGGCAACATGTTTCAAGTCATCAACAGTCCAATGTCGGCTTTGATGGGCCCGGGCTACGCGGAATCAGGGATGTCGCATTGTCCTGCAGCAGTCCGTCGGAATGCACAATGGACAAGAATGGATGCAGGTGATCAGACAGGATGCTTATGTAGGTGTCACCTGTCAGAGTTGTATATGGACGTATCAGGGGTCCCATACCACTCCAACTGCACACGCCCCACACCAATTTGATCGCAACTCGTCAGTCAAGACAACATGTTTCCAGTCATCGACAGTCCAATATCGGTTTTGACGGGCCCTGGCGAAGCGGAATGTGGGATGTCGCATTTTCCTGCAGCAGTCCGTCGGAATGCACAATGGTCAAGAATGGATGCAGGTGATCAGACAGGATGCTTACGTAGGTGTCACCTGTCAGAGTTGTATATGGACGTATCAGGGGTCCATACCACTCCAACTGCACACGCCCCGCACCAATTTGATCGAAACTCATCAGTCAAGGCAACATGTTTCCAGTCATCGACAGTCCAATGTCGGTATCACGGGCCCGGGCGAAGCAGAATGTGGGATGTCGCATTGTCCTGCAGCAGTCCGTAGGAATGCACAATGGACAAGAATGGATGCAGGTGATCAGACAGGATGCTTACGTAGGTGTCACCTGTCAGAGTTGTATATGGACGTATCAGGGGTCCCATACCACTCCAACTGCACACGCCCCACACCAATTTGATCGAAACTCGTCAGTGAAGGCAACATGTTTCCAGTCATCGACAGTCCAATGTCGGTTTTGACGGGCCCTGGCGAAGCGGAATGTGTGATGTCGCATTGTCCTGCAGCAGTCCGTCGGGATGCACAATGGACAAGAATGGATGCAGGTGATCAGACAGGATGCTAACGTAGGTGTCACCTGTCCAAGTTGTGTATGGACATATCAGGGGTCCCATACCACTCCAACTGCACACGCCCCAAACCAATTTGATCGAAACTCGTCAGTCAAGGCAACATGCTTCCATACCACTCCAACTGCACACGCCCCACACCAATTTGATCGAAACTCGTCAGTCAAGGCAACATGTTTCCAGTCATCGACAGTCCAATGTCGGTATCACGGGCCCGGGCGAAGCAGAATGTGGGATGTCGCATTGTCCTGCAGCAGTCCGTCAGAATGCACAATGGACAAGAATGGATGCAGGTGATCAGACAGGATGCTTACGTAGGTGTCAACTGTCAGAGTTGTATATGGACGTATCAGGGGTCCCATACCACTCCAACTGCACACGCCTCACACCAATTTAATCGAAACTCGTCAGTCAAGGCAACATGTTTCCAGTCATCGACAGACCAATGTCGGTTCCACGGGCCCGGGCGAAGCAGAATGTGGGATGTCACATTGTCCTGCAGCAGTTCGTCGGAATGCACAATGGACAAGAATGGATGCAGGTGATCAGACAGGATGCTAACGTAGGTGTCACCTGTCAGAGTTGTATATGGACGTATCAGGTGTCCCATACCACTCCAACTGCACACGCCCCACACCAATTTGATCGAAACTTGTCAGTCAAGGCAACATGTTTCCAGTCATCGACAGTCCAATGTCGGTTTCACGGGCCCGAGCGAAGCAGAATGTGGGATGTCGCATTCTCCTGCAGCAGTCCGTCGGAATGCACAATGGACAAGAATGGATGCAGGTGATCAGACAGGATGCTTATGTAGGTGTCACCTGTCAGAGTTGTATATGGACGTATCAGGGGTCCCATACCACTCCAACTGCACACGCCCCACACCAATTTGATCGAAACTCGTCAGTCAAGGCAACATGTTTCCATACCACTCCAACTGCACACGCCCCACACCAATTTGATCGAAACTCGTCAGTCAAGGCAACATGTTTCCAGTCATCGACAGTCCAATGTCGGTTTCACAGGCCCGGCCGAAGCAGAATGTGGGATGTCGCATTGTCCTGCAGCAGTCCGTCGGAATGCACAATGGACAAGAATGGATGCAGGTGATATGACAGGATGCTTATGTAGGTGTCACCTGTCAGAGTTGCATATGGACGTATCAGGGGTCCCATATCACTCCAACTGCACACGCCCCACACCAATTTAATCGTAACTCGTCAGTCAAGGCAACAATTTTTCAAGTCATCAACAGTCCAATGTCGGCTTTGATGGGCCCGGGCTACGCGGAATCAGGGATGTCGCATTGTCCTGCAGCAGTCCGTCGGAATGCACAATGGACAAGAATGGATGCAGGTGATCAGACAGGATGCTTATGTAGGTGTCACCTGTCAGAGTTGTATATGGACGTATCAGGGGTCCCATACCACTCCAACTGCACACGCCCCACACCAATTTGATCGCAACTCGTCAGTCAAGACAACATGTTTCCAGTCATCGACAGTCCAATATCGGTTTTGACGGGCCCTGGCGAAGCGGAATGTGGGATGTCGCATTTTCCTGCAGCAGTCCGTCGGAATGCACAATGGTCAAGAATGGATGCAGGTGATCAGACAGGATGCTTACGTAGGTGTCACCTGTCAGAGTTGTATATGGACGTATCAGAGGTCCATACCACTCCAACTGCACACGCCCCGCACCAATTTGATCGAAACTCATCAGTCAAGGCAACATGTTTCCAGTCATCGACAGTCCAATGTCGGTATCACGGGCCCGGGCGAAGCAGAATGTGGGATGTCGCATTGTCCTGCAGCAGTCCGTAGGAATGCACAATGGACAAGAATGGATGCAGGTGATCAGACAGGATGCTTACGTAGGTGTCACCTGTCAGAGTTGTATATGGACGTATCAGGGGTCCCATACCACTCCAACTGCACACGCCCCACACCAATTTGATCGAAACTCGTCAGTGAAGGCAACATGTTTCCAGTCATCGACAGTCCAATGTCGGTTTTGACGGGCCCTGGCGAAGCGGAATGTGTGATGTCGCATTGTCCTGCAGCAGTCCGTCGGAATGCACAATGGACAAGAATGGATGCAGGTGATCAGACAGGATGCTAACGTAGGTGTCACCTGTCCAAGTTGTGTATGGACATATCAGGGGTCCCATACCACTCCAACTGCACACGCCCCAAACCAATTTGATCGAAACTCGTCAGTCAAGGCAACATGCTTCCATACCACTCCAACTGCACACGCCCCACACCAATTTGATCGAAACTCGTCAGTCAAGGCAACATGTTTCCAGTCATCGACAGTCCAATGTCGGTATCACGGGCCCGGGCGAAGCAGAATGTGGGATGTCGCATTGTCCTGCAGCAGTCCGTCAGAATGCACAATGGACAAGAATGGATGCAGGTGATCAGACAGGATGCTTACGTAGGTGTCAACTGTCAGAGTTGTATATGGACGTATCAGGGGTCCCATACCACTCCAACTGCACACGCCCCACACCAATTTGATCGAAACTCGTCAGTCAAGGCAACATGTTTCCAGTCATCGACAGACCAATGTCGGTTCCACGGGCCCGGGCGAAGCAGAATGTGGGATGTCACATTGTCCTGCAGCAGTTCGTCGGAATGCACAATGGACAAGAATGGATGCAGGTGATCAGACAGGATGCTAACGTAGGTGTCACCTGTCAGAGTTGTATATGGACGTATCAGGTGTCCCATACCACTCCAACTGCACACGCCCCACACCAATTTGATCGAAACTTGTCAGTCAAGGCAACATGTTTCCAGTCATCGACAGTCCAATGTCGGTTTCACGGGCCCGAGCGAAGCAGAATGTGGGATGTCGCATTCTCCTGCAGCAGTCCGTCGGAATGCACAATGGACAAGAATGGATGCAGGTGATCAGACAGGATGCTTATGTAGGTGTCACCTGTCAGAGTTGTATATGGACGTATCAGGGGTCCCATACCACTCCAACTGCACACGCCCCACACCAATTTGATCGAAACTCGTCAGTCAAGGCAACATGTTTCCATACCACTCCAACTGCACACGCCCCACACCAATTTGATCGAAACTCCTCAGTCAAGGCAACATGTTTCCAGTCATCGCCAGTCCAATGTCGGTTTCACAGGCCCGGCCGAAGCAGAATGTGGGATGTCCCATTGTCAGGCAGCAGTCCGTCGAAATGCACAATGGACAAGAATGGATGCAGGTGATCAGACAGGATGCTTACGTAGGTGTCACCTGTCAGAGTTGTATATGGATGTATCAGGGGTCCCATACCACTCCAACTGCACACGCCCCACACCAATTTGATCGAAACTCGTCAGTCAAGGCAACATGTTTCCAGTCATCGACAGACCAATGTCGGTTTTGACGGGCCCTGGCGAAGAGGAATGTGCGATGTCGCATTGTCCTGCAGCAGTCCGTCGGAATGCACAATGGACAAGAATGGATGCAGGTGATCAGACAGGATGCTTAAGTAGGTGTCACCTGTCAAAGTTGTATATGGACATATCAGGGGTCCCATACCACTCCAACTGCACACGCCCCACACCAATTTGATCGAAACTCGTCAGTCAAGGCAACATGTTTCAAGTCATCGACAGTCCAATGTCGGTTTCACGGGCCCGGGCGAAGCAGAATGTGGGATGTCGCATTGTCCTGCAGCAGTCCGTCGGAATGCACAATGAACAAGAATGGATGCAGGTGATCAGACAGGATGCTTACGTAGGTGTCACCTGTCAGAGTTGTATATGGACGTATCAGGGGTCCCATACCACTCCAAATGCACACGCCTCACACCAATTTGATCGAAACTCGTCAGTCAAGGCAACATGTTTCCAGTCATCGACAGTCCAATGTCGGTTTCACGGGCCAGGGCGAAGCAGAATGTGGGATGTCGCATTGTCCTGCAGCAGTCCGTCGGAATGCACAATGGACAAGAATGGATGCAGGTGATCAGACAGGATGCTTACGTAGGTGTCAACTGTCAGAGTTGTATATGGACGTATCAGGGGTCCCATACCACTCCAACTGCACACGCCCCACACCAATTTGATCGAAACTCGTCAGTCAAGGTAACATGTTTCCAGTCATCGACAGTCCAATGTCGGTTCCACGGGCCCGGGCGAAGCAGAATGTGGGATGTCGCATGGTCCTGCAGCAGTCCGTCGGAATGCACAATGGACAAGAATGGATGCAGGTGATCAGACAGGATGCTTACATAGGTGTCACCTGTCAGAGTTGTATATGGACGTATCAGGGGTCCCATACCACTCCAACTGCACACGCCCCAAACCAATTTGATCGAAACTCGTCAGTCAAGGCAACATGTTTCCAGTCATCGACAGTCCAATGTCGGTTTCACGGGCCCGGGCGAAGCAGAATGTGGGATGTCGCATTGTCCTGCAGCAGTCCGTCGGAATGCACAATGGACAAGAATGGATGCAGGTGATCAGACAGGATGCTTACGTAGGTGTCACCTGTCAGAGTTGTATATGGACGTATCAGGGGTCCCATACCACTCCAACTGCACATGCCCCACACCAATTTGATCGAAACTCGTCAGTCAAGGCAACATGTTTCCAGTCATCGACAGTCCAATGTCGGTTTCACGGGCCCGGGCGAAGCAGAATGTGGGATGTCGCATTGTCCTGCAGCAGTCCATCGGAATGCACAATGAACAAGAATGGATGCAGGTGAACAGACAGGATGCTTACGTAGGTGTCACCTGTCAGAGTTGTATATGGACGTATCAGGGGTCCCATACCACTCCAACTGCACACGCCCCACACCAATTTGATAGAAACTCGTCAGTCAAGGCAACATGTTTCCAGTCATCGACAGTCCAATGTCGGTTTCACGGGCCCGAGCGAAGCAGAATGTGGGATGTCGCATTCTCCTGCAGCAGTCCGTCGGAATGCACAATGGACAAGAATGGATGCAGGTGATCAGACAGGATGCTTATGTAGGTGTCACCTGTCAGAGTTGTATATGGACGTATCAGGGGTCCCATACCACTCCAACTGCACACGCCCCACACCAATTTGATCGAAACTCGTCAGTCAAGGCAACATGTTTCCATACCACTCCAACTGCACACGCCCCACACCAATTTGATCGAAACTCGTCAGTCAAGGCAACATGTTTCCAGTCATCGACAGTCCAATGTCGGTTTCACAGGCCCGGCCGAAGCAGAATGTGGGATGTCCCATTGTCAGGCAGCAGTCCGTCGAAATGCACAATGGACAAGAATGGATGCAGGTGATCAGACAGGATGCTTACGTAGGTGTCACCTGTCAGAGTTGTATATGGACGTATCAGGGGTCCTATACCACTCCAACTGCACACGCCCCACACCAATTTGATCGAAACTCGTCAGTCTAGGCAACATGTTTCAAATCATCGACAGTCCAATGTCGGTTTCACGGGCCCGGGCGAAGCAGAATGTGGGATGTCGCATTGTCCTGCAGCAGTCCGTCGGAATGCACAATGGACAAGAATGGATGCAGGTGATCAGACAGGATGCTTACGTAGGTGTCACCTGTCAGAGTTGTATATGGACGTATCAGGGGTCCCATACCACTCCAACTGCACACGCCCCACACCAATTTGATCGAAACTCGTCAGTCAAGGCAACATGTTTCCATACCACTCCAACTGCACACGCCCCACACCAATTTGATCGAAACTCGTCAGTCAAGGCAACATGTTTCCAGTCATCGCCAGTCCAATGTCGGTTTCACAGGCCCGGCCGAAGCAGAATGTGGGATGTCCCATTGTCAGGCAGCAGTCCGTCGAAATGCACAATGGACAAGAATGGATGCAGGTGATCAGACAGGATGCTTACGTAGGTGTCACCTGTCAGAGTTGTATATGGATGTATCAGGGGTAACATACCACTCCAACTGCACACGCCCCACACCAATTTGATCGAAACTCGTCAGTCAAGGCAACATGTTTCCAGTCATCGACAGACCAATGTCGGTTTTGACGGGCCCTGGCGAAGCGGAATGTGCGATGTCGCATTGTCCTGCAGCAGTCCGTCGGAATGCACAATGGACAAGAATGGATGCAGGTGATCAGACAGGATGCTTAAGTAGGTGTCACCTGTCAAAGTTGTATATGGACATATCAGGGGTCCCATACCACTCCAACTGCACACGCCCCACACCAATTTGATCGAAACTCGTCAGTCAAGGCAACATGTTTCAAGTCATCGACAGTCCAATGTCGGTTTCACGGGCCCGGGCGAAGCAGAATGTGGGATGTCGCATTGTCCTGCAGCAGTCCGTCGGAATGCACAATGAACAAGAATGGATGCAGGTGATCAGACAGGATGCTTACGTAGGTGTCACCTGTCAGAGTTGTATATGGACGTATCAGGGGTCCCATACCACTCCAAATGCACACGCCTCACACCAATTTGATCGAAACTCGTCAGTCAAGGCAACATGTTTCCAGTCATCGACAGTCCAATGTCGGTTTCACGGGCCCGGGCGAAGCAGAATGTGGGATGTCGCATTGTCCTGCAGCAGTCCGTCGGAATGCAGAATGGACAAGAATGGATGCAGGTGATCAGACAGGATGCTTACGTAGGTGTCAACTGTCAGAGTTGTATATGGACGTATCAGGGGTCCCATACCACTCCAACTGCACACGCCCCACACCAATTTGATCGAAACTCGTCAGTCAAGGCAACATGTTTCCATACCACTCCAACTGCACACGCCCCACACCAATTTGATCGAAACTCGTCAGTCAAGGCAACATGTTTCCAGTCATCGACAGTCCAATGTCGGTTTCACAGGCCCGGCCGAAGCAGAATGTGGGATGTCCCATTGTCAGGCAGCAGTCCGTCGAAATGCACAATGGACAAGAATGGATGCAGGTGATCAGACAGGATGCTTACGTAGGTGTCACCTGTCAGAGTTGTATATGGACGTATCAGGGGTCCTATACCACTCCAACTGCACACGCCCCACACCAATTTGATCGACACTCGTCAGTCTAGGCAACATGTTTCAAATCATCGACAGTCCAATGTCGGTTTCACGGGCCCGGGCGAAGCAGAATGTGGGATGTCGCATTGTCCTGCAGCAGTCCGTCGGAATGCACAATGGACAAGAATGGATGCAGGTGATCAGACAGGATGCTTACGTAGGTGTCACCTGTCAGAGTTGTATATGGACGTATCAGGGGTCCCATACCACTCCAACTGCACACGCCCCACACCAATTTGATCGAAACTCGTCAGTCAAGGCAACATGTTTCCATACCACTCCAACTGCACACGCCCCACACCAATTTGATCGAAACTCGTCACTCAAGGCAACATGTTTCCAGTCATCGACAGTCCAATGTCGGTTTCACAGGCCCGGCCGAAGCAGAATGTGGGATGTCCCATTGTCAGGCAGCAGTCCGTCGAAATGCACAATGGACAAGAATGGATGCAGGTGATCAGACAGTATGCTTACGTAGGTGTCACCTGTCAGAGTTGTATATGGATGTATCAGGGGTCCCATACCACTCCAACTGCACACGCCCCACACCAATTTGATCGAAACTCGTCAGTCAAGGCAACATGTTTCCAGTCATCGACAGTCCAATGTCGGTTTCACGGGCCCGGGCGAAGCAGAATGTGGGATGTCGCATTGTCCTGCAGCAGTCCGTCGGAATGCACAATGGACAAGAATGGATGCAGGTGATCAGACAGGATGCTTACGTAGGTGTCAACTGTCAGAGTTGTATATGGACGTATCAGGGGTCCCATACCACTCCAACTGCACACGCCCCACACCAATTTGATCGAAACTCGTCAGTCAAGGTAATATGTTTCCAGTCATCGACAGTCCAATGTCGGTTCCACGGGCCCGGGCGAAGCAGAATGTGGGATGTCGCATTGTCCTGCAGCAGTCCGTCGGAATGCACAATGGACAAGAATGGATGCAGGTGATCAGACAGGATGCTTACATAGGTGTCACCTGTCAGAGTTGTATATGGACGTATCAAGGGTCCCATACCACTCCAACTGCACACGCCCCAAACCAATTTGATCGAAACTCGTCAGTCAAGGCAACATGTTTCCAGTCATCGACAGTCCAATGTCGGTTCCACGGGCCCGGGCGAAGCAGAATGTGGGATGTCCCATTGTCCTGCAGCTGTCCGTCGGAATGCACAATGGACAAGAATGGATGCAGGTGATCAGACAGGATGCTTACGTAGGTGTCACCTGTCAGAGTTGTATATGGACGTATCAGGGGTCCCATACCACTCCAACTGCACACGCCCCACACCAATTTGATCGAAACTCGTCAGTCAAGGCAACATGTTTCCAGTCATCGACAGTCCAATGTCGGTTTCACGGGCCCGGGCGAAGCAGAATGTGGGATGTCGCATTGTCCTGCAGCAGTCCGTCGGAATGCACAATGGACAAGAATGGATGCAGGTGATCAGACAGGATGCTTACGTAGGTGTCACCTGTCAGAGTTGTATATGGACGTATCAGGGGTCCCATACCACTCCAACTGCACATGCCCCACACCAATTTGATCGAAACTCGTCAGTCAAGGCAACATGTTTCCAGTCATCGACAGTCCAATGTCGGTTTCACGGGCCCGGGCGAAGCAGAATGTGGGATGTCGCATTGTCCTGCAGCAGTCCATCGGAATGCACAATGAACAAGAATGGATGCAGGTGAACAGACAGGATGCTTACGTAGGTGTCACCTGTCAGAGTTGTATATGGACGTATCAGGGGTCCCATACCACTCCAACTGCACACGCCCCACACCAATTTGATCGAAACTCGTCAGTCGAGGCAACATGTTTCCAGTCATCGACAGTCCAATGTCGGTTCCACGGGCCCGGGCGAAGCAGAATGTGGGATGTCGCATTGTCCTGCAGCAGTCCGTCGGAATGCACAATGGACAAGAATGGATGCAGGTGATCAGACAGGATGCTTACGTAGGTGTCACCTGTCAGAGTTGTATATGGACGTATCAGGGGTCCCATACCACTCCAACTGCACACGCCCCACACCAATTTGATAGAAACTCGTCAGTCAAGGCAACATGTTTCCAGTCATCGACAGTCCAATGTCGGTTTCACGGGCCCGGGCGAAGCAGAATGTGGGATGTCGCATTGTCCTGCAGCAGTCCGTCGGAATGCACAATGGACAAGAATGTATGCAGGTGATCAGACAGGATGCTTACGTAGGTGTCACCTGTCAGAGTTGTATAGTGACGTATCAGAGGTCCCATACCACTCCAACTGCACACGCCCCACACCAATTTGATCGAAACTCGTCAGTCAAGGCAACATGTTTCCAGTCATCGACAGTCCAATGTTGGTTTCACGGGCCCGCGCGAAGCAGAATGTGGGATGTCGCATTGTCCTGCAGCAGTCCGTCGGAATGCACAATGGACAAGAATGGATGCAGGTGATCAGACAGGATGCTTACGTAGGTGTCACCTGTCAGAGTTGTATATGGACGTATCAGGGGTCCCATACCACTCCAACTGCACACGACCCACACCAATTTGATCGAAACTCGTCAGTCAAGGCAACATGTTTCCAGTCATCGACAGACCAATGTCGGTTTTGACGGGCCCTGGGGAAGCGGAATGTGCGATGTCGCATTGTCCTGCAGCAGTCAGTCGGAATGCACAATGGACAAGAATGGATGCAGGTGATCAGACAGGATGCTTACGTAGGTGTCACCAGTCAAAGTTGTATATGGACATATCAGGGGTCCCATACCACTCCAATTGCACACGCCCCACACCAATTTGATCGAAACTCGTCAGTCAAGGCAACATGTTTCAAGTCATCGACAGTCCAATGTCGGTTTCACGGGCCCGGGCGAAGCAGAATGTGGGATGTCGCATTGTCCTGCAGCAGTCCGTCGGAATGCACAATGAACAAGAATGGATGCAGGTGATCAGACAGGATGCTTACGTAGGCGTTACCTGTCAGAGTTGTATATGGACGTATCAGGGGTCCCATACCACTCCAACTGCACACGCCTCACACCAATTTGATCGAAACTTGTCAGTCAAGGCAACATGTTTCCAGTCATCGACAGTCCAATGTCGGTTTCACGGGCCCGGGCGAAGCAGAATGTGGGATGTCGCATTGTCCTGCAGCAGTCCTTCGGAATGCACAATGGACAAGAATGGATGCAGGTGATCAGACAGGATGCTTACGTAGGTGTCAACTGTCAGAGTTGTATATGGACGTATCAGGGGTCCATACCACTCCAACTGCACACGCCCCGCACCAATTTGATCGAAACTCATCAGTCAAGGCAACATGTTTCCAGTCATCGACAGTCCAATGTCGGTATCACGGGCCCGGGCGAAGCAGAATGTGGGATGTCGCATTGTCCTGCAGCAGTCCGTAGGAATGCACAATGGACAAGAATGGATGCAGGTGATCAGACAGGATGCTTACGTAGGTGTCACCTGTCAGAGTTGTATATGGACGTATCAGGGGTCCCATACCACTCCAACTGCACACGCCCCACACCAATTTGATCGAAACTCGTCAGTGAAGGCAACATGTTTCCAGTCATCGACAGTCCAATGTCGGTTTTGACGGGCCCTGGCGAAGCGGAATGTGTGATGTCGCATTGTCCTGCAGCAGTCCGTCGGAATGCACAATGGACAAGAATGGATGCAGGTGATCAGACAGGATGCTAACGTAGGTGTCACCTGTCCAAGTTGTGTATGGACATATCAGGGGTCCCATACCACTCCAACTGCACACGCCCCAAACCAATTTGATCGAAACTCGTCAGTCAAGGCAACATGCTTCCATACCACTCCAACTGCACACGCCCCACACCAATTTGATCGAAACTCGTCAGTCAAGGCAACATGTTTCCAGTCATCGACAGTCCAATGTCGGTATCACGGGCCCGGGCGAAGCAGAATGTGGGATGTCGCATTGTCCTTCAGCAGTCCGTCAGAATGCACAATGGACAAGAATGGATGCAGGTGATCAGACAGGATGCTTACGTAGGTGTCAACTGTCAGAGTTGTATATGGACGTATCAGGGGTCCCATACCACTCCAACTGCACACGCCCCACACCAATTTGATCGAAACTCGTCAGTCAAGGCAACATGTTTCCAGTCATCGACAGACCAATGTCGGTTCCACGGGCCCGGGCGAAGCAGAATGTGGGATATCACATTGTCCTGCAGCAGTTCGTCGGAATGCAGAATGGACAAGAATGGATGCAGGTGATCAGACAGGATGCTAACGTAGGTGTCACCTGTCAGAGTTGTATATGGACGTATCAGGTGTCCCATACCACTCCAACTGCACACGCCCCACACCAATTTGATCGAAACTTGTCAGTCAAGGCAACATGTTTCCAGTCATCGACAGTCCAATGTCGGTTTCACGGGCCCGAGCGAAGCAGAATGTGGGATGTCGCATTCTCCTGCAGCAGTCCGTCGGAATGCACAATGGACAAGAATGGATGCAGGTGATCAGACAGGATGCTTATGTAGGTGTCACCTGTCAGAGTTGTATATGGACGTATCAGGTGTCCCATACCACTCCAACTGCACACGCCCCACACCAATTTGATCGAAACTCGTCAGTCAAGGCAACATGTTTCCATACCACTCCAACTGCACACGCCCCACACCAATTTGATCGAAACTCGTCAGTCAAGGCAACATGTTTCCAGTCATCGACAGTCCAATGTCGGTTTCACAGGCCCGGCCGAAGCAGAATGTGGGATGTCCCATTGTCAGGCAGCAGTCCGTCGAAATGCACAATGGACAAGAATGGATGCAGGTGATCAGACAGGATGCTTACGTAGGTGTCACCTGTCAGAGTTGTATATGGATGTATCAGGGGTCCCATACCACTCCAACTGCACACGCCCCACACCAATTTGATCGAAACTCGTCAGTCAAGGCAACATGTTTCCAGTCATCGACAGACCAATGTCGGTTTTGACGGGCCCTGGCGAAGCGGAATGTGCGATGTCGCATTGTCCTGCAGCAGTCCGTCGAAATGCACAATGGACAAGAATGGATGCAGGTGATCAGACAGGATGCTTAAGTAGGTGTCACCTGTCAAAGTTGTATATGGACATATCAGGGGTCCCATACCACTCCAACTGCACACGCCCCACACCAATTTGATCGAAACTCGTCAGTCAAGGCAACATGTTTCAAGTCATCGACAGTCCAATGTCGGTTTCACGGGCCCGGGCGAAGCAGAATGTGGGATGTCGCATTGTCCTGCAGCAGTCCGTCGGAATGCACAATGAACAAGAATGGATGCAGGTGATCAGACAGGATGCTTACGTAGGTGTCACCTGTCAGAGTTGTATATGGACGTATCAGGGGTCCCATACCACTCCAAATGCACACGCCTCACACCAATTTGATCGAAACTCGTCAGTCAAGGCAACATGTTTCCAGTCATCGACAGTCCAATGTCGGTTTCACGGGCCCGGGCGAAGCAGAATGTGGTATGTCGCATTGTCCTGCAGCAGTCCGTCGGAATGCACAATGGACAAGAATGGATGCAGGTGATCAGACAGGATGCTTACGTAGGTGTCAACTGTCAGAGTTGTATATGGACGTATCAGGGGTCCCATACCACTCCAACTGCACACGCCCCACACCAATTTGATCGAAACTCGTCAGTCAAGGTAACATGTTTCCAGTCATCGACAGTCCAATGTCGGTTCCACGGGCCCGGGCGAAGCAGAATGTGGGATGTCGCATTGTCCTGCAGCAGTCCGTCGGAATGCACAATGGACAAGAATAGATGCAGGTGATCAGACAGGATGCTTACATAGGTGTCACCTGTCAGAGTTGTATATGGACGTATCAGGGGTCCCATACCACTCCAACTGCACACGCCCCAAACCAATTTGATCGAAACTCGTCAGTCAAGGCAACATGTTTCCAGTCATCGACAGTCCAATGTCGGTTTCACGGGCCCGGGCGAAGCAGAATGTGGGATGTCCCATTGTCCTGCAGCTGTCCGTCGGAATGCACAATGGACAAGAATGGATGCAGGTGATCAGACAGGATGCTTACGTAGGTGTCACCTGTCAGAGTTGTATATGGACGTATCAGGGGTCCCATACCACTCCAACTGCACACGCCCCACACCAATTTGATCGAAACTCGTCAGTCAAGGCAACATGTTTCCAGTCATCGACAGTCCAATGTCGGTTTCACGGGCCCGGGCGAAGCAGAATGTGGGATGTCGCATTGTCCTGCAGCAGTCTGTCGGAATGCACAATGGACAAGAATGGATGCAGGTGATCAGACAGGATGCTTACGTAGGTGTCACCTGTCAGAGTTGTATATGGACGTATCAGGGGTCCCATATCACTCCAACTGCACATGCCCCACACCAATTTGATCGAAACTCGTCAGTCAAGGCAATATGTTTCCAGTCATCGACAGTCCAATGTCGGTTTCACGGGCCCGGGCGAAGCAGAATGTGGGATGTCGCATTGTCCTGCAGCAGTCCATCGGAATGCACAATGAACAAGAATGGATGCAGGTGAACAGACAGGATGCTTACGTAGGTGTCACCTGTCAGAGTTGTATATGGACGTATCAGGGGTCCCATACCACTCCAACTGCACACGCCCCACACCAATTTGATCGAAACTCGTCAGTCGAGGCAACATGTTTCCAGTCATCGACAGTCCAATGTCGGTTCCACGGGCCCGGGCGAAGCAGAATGTGGGATGTCGCATTGTCCTGCAGCAGTCCGTCGGAATGCACAATGGACAAGAATGGATGCAGGTGATCAGACAGGATGCTTACGTAGGTGTCACCTGTCAGAGTTGTATATGGACGTATCAGGGGTCCTATACAACTCCAACTGCACACGCCCCACACCAATTTGATCGAAACTCGTCAGTCTAGGCAACATGTTTCAAATCATCGACAGTCCAATGTCGGTTTCACGGGCCCGGGCGAAGCAGAATGTGGGATGTCGCATTGTCCTGCAGCAGTCCGTCGGAATGCACAATGGACAAGAATGGATGCAGGTGATCAGACAGGATGCTTACGTAGGTGTCACCTGTCAGAGTTGTATATGGACGTATCAGGGGTCCCATACCACTCCAACTGCACACGCCCCACACCAATTTGATAGAAACTCGTTAGTCAAGGCAACATGTTTCCAGTCATCGACAGTCCAATGTCGGTTTCACGGGCCCGAGCGAAGCAGAATGTGGGATGTCGCATTCTCCTGCAGCAGTCCGTCGGAATGCACAATGGACAAGAATGGATGCAGGTGATCAGACAGGATGCTTATGTAGGTGTCACCTGTCAGAGTTGTATATGGACGTATCAGGGGTCCCATACCACTCCAACTGCACACGCCCCACACCAATTTGATCGAAACTCGTCAGTCAAGGCAACATGTTTCCATACCACTCCAACTGCACACGCCCCACACCAATTTGATCGAAACTCGTCAGTCAAGGCAACATGTTTCAAGTCATCGACAGTCCAATGTCGGTTTCACGGGCCCGGGCGAAGCAGAATGTGGGATGTCGCATTGTCCTGCAGCAGTCCGTCGTAATGCACAATGAACAAGAATGGATGCAGGTGATCAGACAGGATGCTTACGTAGGTGTCACCTGTCAGAGTTGTATATGGACGTATCAGGGGTCCCATACCACTCCAAATGCACACGCCTCACACCAATTTGATCGAAACTCGTCAGTCAAGGCAACATGTTTCCAGTCATCGACAGTCCAATGTCGGTTTCACGGGCCCGGGCGAAGCAGAATGTGGGATGTCGCATTGTCCTGCAGCAGTCCGTCGGAATGCACAATGGACAAGAATGGATGCAGGTGATCAGACAGGATGCTTACGTAGGTGTCAACTGTCAGAGTTGTATATGGACGTATCAGGGGTCCCATACCACTCCAACTGCACACGCCCCACACCAATTTGATCGAAACTCGTCAGTCAAGGCAACATGTTTCCATACCACTCCAACTGCACACGCCCCACACCAATTTGATCGAAACTCGTCAGTCAAGGCAACATGTTTCCAGTCATCGACAGTCCAATGTCGGTTTCACAGGCCCGGCCGAAGCAGAATGTGGGATGTCCCATTGTCAGGCAGCAGTCCGTCGAAATGCACAATGGACAAGAATGGATGCAGGTGATCAGACAGGATGCTTACGTAGGTGTCACCTGTCAGAGTTGTATATGGACGTATCAGGGGTCCTATACCACTCCAACTGCACACGCCCCACACCAATTTGATCGAAACTCGTCAGTCTAGGCAACATGTTTCAAATCATCGACAGTCCAATGTCGGTTTCACGGGCCCGGGCGAAGCAGAATGTGGGATGTCGCATTGTCCTGCAGCAGTCCGTCGGAATGCACAATGGACAAGAATGGATGCAGGTGATCAGACAGGATGCTTACGTAGGTGTCACCTGTCAGAGTTGTATATGGACGTATCAGGGGTCCCATACCACTCCAACTGCACACGCCCCACACCAATTTGATCGAAACTCGTCAGTCAAGGCAACATGTTTCCATACCACTCCAACTGCACACGCCCCACACCAATTTGATCGAAACTCGTCAGTCAAGGCAACATGTTTCCAGTCATCGACAGTCCAATGTCGGTTTCACAGGCCCGGCCGAAGCAGAATGTGGGATGTCCCATTGTCAGGCAGCAGTCCGTCGAAATGCACAATGGACAAGAATGGATGCAGGTGATCAGACAGGATGCTTACGTAGGTGTCACGTGTCAGAGTTGTATATGGATGTATCAGGGGTCCCATACCACTCCAACTGCACACGCCCCACACCAATTTGATCGAAACTCGTCAGTCAAGGCAACATGTTTCCAGTCATCGACAGACCAATGTCGGTTTTGACGGGCCCTGGCGAAGCGGAATGTGCGATGTCGCATTGTCCTGCAGCAGTCCGTCGGAATGCACAATGGACAAGAATGGATGCAGGTGATCAGACAGGATGCTTAAGTAGGTGTCACCTGTCAACGTTGTATATGGACATATCAGGGGTCCCATACCACTCCAACTGCACACGCCCCACACCAATTTGATCGAAACTCGTCAGTCAAGGCAACATGTTTCAAGTCATCGACAGTCCAATGTCGGTTTCACGGGCCCGGGCGAAGCAGAATGTGGGATGTCGCATTGTCCTGCAGCAGTCCGTCGGAATGCACAATGAACAAGAATGGATGCAGGTGATCAGACAGGATGCTTACGTAGGTGTCACCTGTCAGAGTTGTATATGGACGTATCAGGGGTCCCATACCACTCCAAATGCACACGCCTCACACCAATTTGATCGAAACTCGTCAGTCAAGGCAACATGTTTCCAGTCATCGACAGTCCAATGTCGGTTTCACGGGCCCGGGCGAAGCAGAATGTGGGATGTCGCATTGTCCTGCAGCAGTCCGTCGGAATGCACAATGGACAAGAATGGATGCAGGTGATCAGACAGGATGCTTACGTAGGTGTCAACTGTCAGAGTTGTATATGGACGTATCAGGGGTCCCATACCACTCCAACTGCACACGCCCCACACCAATTTGATCGAAACTCGTCAGTCAAGGTAACATGTTTCCAGTCATCGACAGTCCAATGTCGGTTCCACGGGCCCGGGCGAAGCAGAATGTGGGATGTCGCATTGTCCTGCAGCAGTCCGTCGGAATGCACAATGGACAAGAATGGATGCAGGTGATCAGACAGGATGCCTACATAGGTGTCACCTGTCAGAGTTGTATATGGACGTATCAGGGGTCCCATACCACTCCAACTGCACACGCCCCAAACCAATTTGATCGAAACTCGTCAGTCAAGGCAACATGTTTCCAGTCATCGACAGTCCAATGTCGGTTTCACGGGCCCGGGCGAAGCAGAATGTGGGATGTCCCATTGTCCTGCAGCTGTCCGTCGGAATGCACAATGGACAAGAATGGATGCAGGTGATCAGACAGGATGCTTACGTAGGTGTCACCTGTCAGAGTTGTATATGGACGTATCAGGGGTCCCATACCACTCCAACTGCACACGGCCCACACCAATTTGATCGAAACTCGTCAGTCAAGGCAACATGTTTCCAGTCATCGACAGTCCAATGTCGGTTTCACGGGCCCGGGCGAAGCAGAATGTGGGATGTCGCATTGTCCTGCAGCAGTCCGTCGGAATGCACAATGGACAAGAATGGATGCAGGTGATCAGACAGGATGCTTACGTAGGTGTCACCTGTCAGAGTTGTATATGGACGTATCAGGGGTCCCATACCACTCCAACTGCACATGCCCCACACCAATTTGATCGAAACTCGTCAGTCAAGGCAACATGTTTCCAGTCATCGACAGTCCAATGTCGGTTTCACGGGCCCGGGCGAAGCAGAATGTGGGATGTCGCATTGTCCTGCAGCAGTCCATCGGAATGCACAATGAACAAGAATGGATGCAGGTGAACAGACAGGATGCTTACGTAGGTGTCACCTGTCAGAGTTGTATATGGACGTATCAGGGGTCCCATACCACTCCAACTGCACACGCCCCACACCAATTTGATCGAAACTCGTCAGTCGAGGCAACATGTTTCCAGTCATCGACAGTCCAATGTCGGTTCCACGGGCCCGGGCGAAGCAGAATGTGGGATGTCGCATTGTCCTGCAGCAGTCCGTCGGAATGCACAATGGACAAGAATGGATGCAGGTGATCAGACAGGATGCTTACGTAGGTGTCACCTGTCAGAGTTGTATATGGACGTATCAGGGGTCCCATACCACTCCAACTGCACATGCCCCACACCAATTTGATCGAAACTCGTCAGTCAAGGCAACATGTTTCCAGTCATCGACAGTCCAATGTCGGTTTCACGGGCCCGGGCGAAGCAGAATGTGGGATGTCGCATTGTCCTGCAGCAGTCCATCGGAATGCACAATGAACAAGAATGGATGCAAGTGAACAGACAGGATGCTTACGTAGGTGTCACCTGTCAGAGTTGTATATGGACGTATCAGGGGTCCCATACCACTCCAACTGCACACGCCCCACACCAATTTGATCGAAACTCGTCAGTCGAGGCAACATGTTTCCAGTCATCGACAGTCCAATGTCGGTTTCACGGGCCCGGGCGAAGCAGAATGTGGGATGTCGCATTGTCCTGCAGCAGTCCATCGGAATGCACAATGGACAAGAATGGATGCAGGTGATCAGACAGGATGCTTACGTAGGTGTCACCTGTCAGAGTTGTATATGGACGTATCAGGGGTCCCATACCACTCCAACTGCACACGCCCCACACCAATTTGATAGAAACTCGTCAGTCAAGGCAACATGTTTCCAGTCATCGACAGTCCAATGTCGGTTTCACGGGCCCGGGCGAAGCACAATGTGGGATGTCGCATTGTCCTGCAGCAGTCCGTCGGAATGCAAAATGGACAAGAATGTATGCAGGTGATCAGACAGGATGCTTACGTAGGTGTCACCTGTCAGAGTTGTATAGTGACGTATCAGAGGTCCCATACCACTCCAACTGCACACGCCCCACACCAATTTGATCGAAACTCGTCAGTCAAGGCAACATGTTTCCAGTCATCGACAGACCAATGTCGGTTTTGACGGGCCCTGGCGAAGCGGAATGTGTGATGTCGCATTGTCCTGCAGCAGTCTGTCGGAATGCACAATGGACAAGAATGGATGCAGGTGATCAGACAGGATGCTAACGTAGGTGTCACCTGTCCAAGTTGTGTATGGACATATCAGGGGTCCCATACCACTCCAACTGCACACGCCCCAAACCAATTTGATCGAAACTCGTCAGTCAAGGCAACATGCTTCCATACCACTCCAACTGCACACGCCCCACACCAATTTGATCGAAACTCGTCAGTCAAGGCAACATGTTTCCAGTCATCGACAGTCCAATGTCGGTATCACGGGCCCGGGCGAAGCAGAATGTGGGATGTCGCATTGTCCTGCAGCAGTCCGTCAGAATGCACAATGGACAAGAATGGATGCAGGTGATCAGACAGGATGCTTACGTAGGTGTCAACTGTCAGAGTTGTATATGGACGTATCAGGGGTCCCATACCACTCCAACTGCACACGCCCCACACCAATTTGATCGAAACTCGTCAGTCAAGGCAACATGTTTCCAGTCATCGACAGACCAATGTCGGTTCCACGGGCCCGGGCGAAGCAGAATGTGGGATGTCACATTGTCCTGCAGCAGTTCGTCGGAATGCACAATGGACAAGAATGGATGCAGGTGATCAGACAGGATGCTAACGTAGGTGTCACCTGTCAGAGTTGTATATGGACGTATCAGGTGTCCCATACCACTCCAACTGCACACGCCCCACACCAATTTGATCGAACTTGTCAGTCAAGGCAACATGTTTCCAGTCATCGACAGTCCAATGACGGTTTCACGGGCCCGAGCGAAGCAGAATGTGGGATGTCGCATTCTCCTGCAGCAGTCCGTCGGAATGCACAATGGACAAGAATGGATGCAGGTGATCAGACAGGATGCTTATGTAGGTGTCACCTGTCAGAGTTGTATATGGACGTATCAGGGGTCCCATACCACTCCAACTGCACACGCCCCACACCAATTTGATCGAAACTCGTCAGTCAAGGCAACATGTTTCCATACCACTCCAACTGCACACGCCCCACACCAATTTGATCGAAACTCGTCAGTCAAGGCAACATGTTTCCAGTCATCGACAGTCCAATGTCGGTTTCACAGGCCCGGCCGAAGCAGAATGTGGGATGTCCCATTGTCAGGCAGCAGTCCGTCGAAATGCACAATGGACAAGAATGGATGCAGGTGATCAGACAGGATGCTTACGTAGGTGTCACCTGTCAGAGTTGTATATGGATGTATCAGGGGTCCCATACCACTCCAACTGCACACGCCCCACACCAATTTGATCGAAACTCGTCAGTCAAGGCAACATGTTTCCAGTCATCGACAGACCAATGTCGGTTTTGACGGGCCCTGGCGAAGCGGAATGTGCGATGTCGCATTGTCCTGCAGCAGTCCGTCGGAATGCACAATGGACAAGAATGGATGCAGGTGATCAGACAGGATGCTTAAGTAGGTGTCACCTGTCAAAGTTGTATATGGACATATCAGGGGTCCCATACCACTCCAACTGCACACGCCCCACACCAATTTGATCGAAACTCGTCAGTCAAGGCAACATGTTTCAAGTCATCGACAGTCCAATGTCGGTTTCACGGGCCCGGGCGAAGCAGAATGTGGGATGTCGCATTGTCCTGCAGCAGTCCGTCGGAATGCACAATGAACAAGAATGGATGCAGGTGATCAGACAGGATGCTTACGTAGGTGTCACCTGTCAGAGTTGTATATGGACGTATCAGGGGTCCCATACCACTCCAAATGCACACGCCTCACACCAATTTGATCGAAACTCGTCAGTCAAGGCAACATGTTTCCAGTCATCGACAGTCCAATGTCGGTTTCACGGGCCCGGGCGAAGCAGAATGTGGGATGTCCCATTGTCCTGCAGCTGTCCGTCGGAATGCACAATGGACAAGAATGGATGCAGGTGATCAGACAGGATGCTTACGTAGGTGTCACCTGTCAGAGTTGTATATGGACGTATCAGGGGTCCCATACCACTCCAACTGCACACGCCCCACACCAATTTGATCGAAACTCGTCAGTCAAGGCAACATGTTTCCAGTCATCGACAGTCCAATGTCGGTTTCATGGGCCCGGGCGAAGCAGAATGTGGGATGTCGCATTGTCCTGCAGCAGTCCGTCGGAATGCACAATGGACAAGAATGGATGCAGGTGATCAGACAGGATGCTTACGTAGGTGTCACCTGTCAGAGTTGTATATGGACGTATCAGGGGTCCCATACCACTCCAACTGCACATGCCCCACACCAATTTGATCGAAACTCGTCAGTCAAGGCAACATGTTTCCAGTCATCGACAGTCCAATGTCGGTTTCACGGGCCCGGGCGAAGCAGAATGTGGGATGTCGCATTGTCCTGCAGCAGTCCATCGGAATGCACAATGAACAAGAATGGATGCAGGTGAACAGACAGGATGCTTACGTAGGTGTCACCTGTCAGAGTTGTATATGGACGTATCAGGGGTCCCATACCACTCCAACTGCACACGCCCCACACCAATTTGATCGAAACTCGTCAGTCGAGGCAACATGTTTCCAGTCATCGACAGTCCAATGTCGGTTCCACGGGCCCGGGCGAAGCAGAATGTGGGATGTCGCATTGTCCTGCAGCAGTCCGTCGGAATGCACAATGGACAAGAATGGATGCAGGTGATCAGACAGGATGCTTACGTAGGTGTCACCTGTCAGAGTTGTATATGGACGTATCAGGGGTCCTATACCACTCCAACTGCACACGCCCCACACCAATTTGATCGAAACTCGTCAGTCTAGGCAACATGTTTCAAATCATCGACAGTCCAATGTCGGTTTCACGGGCCCGGGCGAAGCAGAATGTGGGATGTCGCATTGTCCTGCAGCAGTCCGTCGGAATGCACAATGGACAAGAATGGATGCAGGTGATCAGACAGGATGCTTACGTAGGTGTCACCTGTCAGAGTTGTATATGGACGTATCAGGGGTCCCATACCACTCCAACTGCACACGCCCCACACCAATTTGGTAGAAACTCGTCAGTCAAGGCAACATGTTTCCAGTCATCGACAGTCCAATATCGGTTTCACGGGCCCGAGCGAAGCAGAATGTGGGATGTCGCATTCTCCTGCAGCAGTCCGTCGGAATGCACAATGGACAAGAATGGATGCAGGTGATCAGACAGGATGCTTATGTAGGTGTCACCTGTCAGAGTTGTATATGGACGTATCAGGGGTCCCATACCACTCCAACTGCACACGCCCCACACCAATTTGATCGAAACTCGTCAGTCAAGGCAACATGTTTCCATACCACTCCAACTGCACACGCCCCACACCAATTTGATCGAAACTCGTCAGTCAAGGCAACATGTTTCCAGTCATCGACAGTCCAATGTCGGTTTCACAGGCCCGGCCGAAGCAGAATGTGGGATGTCCCATTGTCAGGCAGCAGTCCGTCGAAATGCACAATGGACAAGAATGGATGCAGGTGATCAGACAGGATGCTTACGTAGGTGTCACCTGTCAGAGTTGTATATGGACGTATCAGGGGTCCTATACCACTCCAACTGCACACGCCCCACACCAATTTGATCGAAACTCGTCAGTCTAGGCAACATGTTTCAAATCATCGACAGTCCAATGTCGGTTTCACGGGCCCGGGCGAAGCAGAATGTGGGATGTCGCATTGTCCTGCAGCAGTCCGTCGGAATGCACAATGGACAAGAATGGATGCAGGTGATCAGACAGGATGCTTACGTAGGTGTCACCTGTCAGAGTTGTATATGGACGTATCAGGGGTCCCATACCACTCCAACTGCACACGCCCCACACCAATTTGGTCGAAACTCGTCAGTCAAGGCAACATGTTTCCATACCACTCCAACTGCACACGCCCCACACCAATTTGATCGAAACTCGTCAGTCAAGGCAACATGTTTCCAGTCATCGACAGTCCAATGTCGGTTTCACAGGCCCGGCCGAAGCAGAATGTGGGATGTCCCATTGTCAGGCAGCAGTCCGTCGAAATGCACAATGGACAAGAATGGATGCAGGTGATCAGACAGGATGCTTACGTAGGTGTCACCTGTCAGAGTTGTATATGGATGTATCAGGGGTCCCATACCACTCCAACTGCACACGCCCCACACCAATTTGATCGAAACTCGTCAGTCAAGGCAACATGTTTCCAGTCATCGACAGACCAATGTCGGTTTTGACGGGCCCTGGCGAAGCGGAATGTGCGATGTCGCATTGTCCTGCAGCAGTCCGTCGGAATGCACAATGGACAAGAATGGATGCAGGTGATCAGACAGGATGCTTAAGTAGGTGTCACCTGTCAAAGTTGTATATGGACATATCAGGGGTCCCATACCACTCCAACTGCACACGCCCCACACCAATTTGATCGAAACTCGTCAGTCAAGGCAACATGTTTCAAGTCATCGACAGTCCAATGTCGGTTTCACGGGCCCGGGCGAAGCAGAATGTGGGATGTCGCATTGTCCTGCAGCAGTCCGTCGGAATGCACAATGAACAAGAATGGATGCAGGTGATCAGACAGGATGCTTACGTAGGTGTCACCTGTCAGAGTTGTATATGGACGTATCAGGGGTCCCATACCACTCCAAATGCACACGCCTCACACCAATTTGATCGAAACTCGTCAGTCAAGGCAACATGTTTCCAGTCATCGACAGTCCAATGTCGGTTTCACGGGCCCGGGCGAAGCAGAATGTGGGATGTCGCATTGTCCTGCAGCAGTCCGTCGGAATGCACAATGGACAAGAATGGATGCAGGTGATCAGACAGGATGCTTACGTAGGTGTCAACTGTCAGAGTTGTATATGGACGTATCAGGGGTCCCATACCACTCCAACTGCACACGCCCCACACCAATTTGATCGAAACTCGTCAGTCAAGGCAACATGTTTCCATACCACTCCAACTGCACACGCCCCACACCAATTTGATCGAAACTCGTCAGTCAAGGCAACATGTTTCCAGTCATCGACAGTCCAATGTCGGTTTCACAGGCCCGGCCGAAGCAGAATGTGGGATGTCCCATTGTCAGGCAGCAGTCCGTCGAAATGCACAATGGACAAGAATGGATGCAGGTGATCAGACAGGATGCTTACGTAGGTGTCACCTGTCAGAGTTGTATATGGACGTATCAGGGGTCCTATACCACTCCAACTGCACACGCCCCACACCAATTTGATCGAAACTCGTCAGTCTAGGCAACATGTTTCAAATCATCGACAGTCCAATGTCGGTTTCACGGGCCCGGGCGAAGCAGAATGTGGGATGTCGCATTGTCCTGCAGCAGTCCGTCGGAATGCACAATGGACAAGAATGGATGCAGGTGATCAGATAGGATGCTTACGTAGGTGTCACCTGTCAGAGTTGTATATGGACGTATCAGGGGTCCCATACCACTCCAACTGCACACGCCCCACACCAATTTGATCGAAACTCGTCAGTCAAGGCAACATGTTTCCATACCACTCCAACTGCACACGCCCCACACCAATTTGATCGAAACTCGTCAGTCAAGGCAACATGTTTCCAGTCATCGACAGTCCAATGTCGGTTTCACAGGCCCGGCCGAAGCAGAATGTGGGATGTCCCATTGTCAGGCAGCAGTCCGTCGAAATGCACAATGGACAAGAATGGATGCAGGTGATCAGACAGGATGCTTACGTAGGTGTCACCTGTCAGAGTTGTATATGGATGTATCAGGGGTCCCATACCACTCCAACTGCACACGCCCCACACCAATTTGATCGAAACTCGTCAGTCAAGGCAACATGTTTCCAGTCATCGACAGACCAATGTCGGTTTTGACGGGCCCTGGCGAAGCGGAATGTGCGATGTCGCATTGTCCTGCAGCAGTCCGTCGGAATGCACAATGGACAAGAATGGATGCAGGTGATCAGACAGGATGCTTAAGTAGGTGTCACCTGTCAAAGTTGTATATGGACATATCAGGGGTCCCATACCACTCCAACTGCACACGCCCCACACCAATTTGATCGAAACTCGTCAGTCAAGGCAACATGTTTCAAGTCATCGACAGTCCAATGTCGGTTTCACGGGCCCGGGCGAAGCAGAATGTGGGATGTCGCATTGTCCTGCAGCAGTCCGTCGGAATGCACAATGAACAAGAATGGATGCAGGTGATCAGACAGGATGCTTACGTAGGTGTCACCTGTCAGAGTTGTATATGGACGTATCAGGGGTCCCATACCACTCCAAATGCACATGCCCCACACCAATTTGATCGAAACTCGTCAGTCAAGGCAACATGTTTCCAGTCATCGACAGTCCAATGTCGGTTTCACGGGCCCGGGCGAAGCAGAATGTGGGATGTCGCATTGTCCTGCAGCAGTCCGTCGGAATGCACAATGGACAAGAATGGATGCAGGTGATCAGACAGGATGCTTACGTAGGTGTCAACTGTCAGAGTTGTATATGGACGTATCAGGGGTCCCATACCACTCCAACTGCACACGCCCCACACCAATTTGATCGAAACTCGTCAGTCAAGGTAACATGTTTCCAGTCATCGACAGTCCAATGTCGGTTCCACGGGCCCGGGCGAAGCAGAATGTGGGATGTCGCATTGTCCTGCAGCAGTCCGTCGGAATGCACAATGGACAAGAATGGATGCAGGTGATCAGACAGGATGCTTACATAGGTGTCACCTGTCAGAGTTGTATATGGACGTATCAGGGGTCCCATACCACTCCAACTGCACACGCCCCAAACCAATTTGATCGAAACTCGTCAGTCAAGGCAACATGTTTCCAGTCATCGACAGTCCAATGTCGGTTTCACGGGCCCGGGCGAAGCAGAATGTGGGATGTCCCATTGTCCTGCAGCTGTCCGTCGGAATGCACAATGGACAAGAATGGATGCAGGTGATCAGACAGGATGCTTACGTAGGTGTCACCTGTCAGAGTTGTATATGGACGTATCAGGGGTCCCATACCACTCCAACTGCACACGCCCCACACCAATTTGATCGAAACTCGTCAGTCAAGGCAACATGTTTCCAGTCATCGACAGTCCAATGTCGGTTTCACGGGCCCGGGCGAAGCAGAATGTGGGATGTCGCATTGTCCTGCAGCAGTCCGTCGGAATGCACAATGGACAAGAATGGATGCAGGTGATCAGACAGGATGCTTACGTAGGTGTCACCTGTCAGAGTTGTATATGGACGTATCAGGGGTCCCATACCACTCCAACTGCACATGCCCCACACCAATTTGATCGAAACTCGTCAGTCAAGGCAACATGTTTCCAGTCATCGACAGTCCAATGTCGGTTTCACGGGCCCGGGCGAAGCAGAATGTGGGATGTCGCATTGTCCTGCAGCAGTCCATCGGAATGCACAATGAACAAGAATGGATGCAGGTGAACAGACAGGATGCTTACGTAGGTGTCACCTGTCAGAGTTGTATATGGACGTATCAGGGGTCCCATACCACTCCAACTGCACACGCCCCACACCAATTTGATCGAAACTCGTCAGTCGAGGCAACATGTTTCCAGTCATCGACAGTCCAATGTCGGTTCCACGGGCCCGGGCGAAGCAGAATGTGGGATGTCGCATTGTCCTGCAGCAGTCCGTCGGAATGCACAATGGACAAGAATGGATGCAGGTGATCAGACAGGATGCTTACGTAGGTGTCACCTGTCAGAGTTGTATATGGACGTATCAGGGGTCCTATACCACTCCAACTGCACACGCCCCACACCAATTTGATCGAAACTCGTCAGTCTAGGCAACATGTTTCAAATCATCGACAGTCCAATGTCGGTTTCACGGGCCCGGGCGAAGCAGAATGTGGGATGTCGCATTGTCCTGCAGCAGTCCGTCGGAATGCACAATGGACAAGAATGGATGCAGGTGATCAGACAGGATGCTTACGTAGGTGTCACCTGTCAGAGTTGTATATGGACGTATCAGGGGTCCCATACCACTCCAACTGCACACGCCCCACACCAATTTGATAGAAACTCGTCAGTCAAGGCAACATGTTTCCAGTCATCGACAGTCCAATGTCGGTTTCACGGGCCCGGGCGAAGCAGAATGTGGGATGTCGCATTGTCCTGCAGCAGTCCGTCGGAATGCACAATGGACAAGAATGTATGCAGGTGATCAGACAGGATGCTTACGTAGGTGTCACCTGTCAGAGTTGTATAGTGACGTATCAGAGGTCCCATACCACTCCAACTGCACACGCCCCACACCAATTTGATCGAAACTCGTCAGTCAAGGCAACATGTTTCCAGTCATCGACAGTCCAATGTTGGTTTCACGGGCCCGCGCGAAGCAGAATGTGGGATGTCGCATTGTCCTGCAGCAGTCCGTCGGAATGCACAATGGACAAGAATGGATGCAGGTGATCAGACAGGATGCTTACGTAGGTGTCACCTGTCAGAGTTGTATATGGACGTATCAGGGGTCCCATACCACTCCAACTGCACACGACCCACACCAATTTGATCGAAACTCGTCAGTCAAGGCAACATGTTTCCAGTCATCGACAGACCAATGTCGGTTTTGACGGGCCCTGGGGAAGCGGAATGTGCGATGTCGCATTGTCCTGCAGCAGTCAGTCGGAATGCACAATGGACAAGAATGGATGCAGGTGATCAGACAGGATGCTTACGTAGGTGTCACCAGTCAAAGTTGTATATGGACATATCAGGGGTCCCATACCACTCCAACTGCACACGCCCCACACCAATTTGATCGAAACTCGTCAGTCAAGGCAACATGTTTCAAGTCATCGACAGTCCAATGTCGGTTTCACGGGCCCGGGCGAAGCAGAATGTGGGATGTCGCATTGTCCTGCAGCAGTCCGTCGGAATGCACAATGAACAAGAATGGATGCAGGTGATCAGACAGGATGCTTACGTAGGCGTTACCTGTCAGAGTTGTATATGGACGTATCAGGGGTCCCATACCACTCCAACTGCACACGCCTCACACCAATTTGATCGAAACTTGTCAGTCAAGGCAACATGTTTCCAGTCATCGACAGTCCAATGTCGGTTTCACGGGCCCGGGCGAAGCAGAATGTGGGATGTCGCATTGTCCTGCAGCAGTCCTTCGGAATGCACAATGGACAAGAATGGATGCAGGTGATCAGACAGGATGCTTACGTAGGTGTCAACTGTCAGAGTTGTATATGGACGTATCAGGGGTCCATACCACTCCAACTGCACACGCCCCGCACCAATTTGATCGAAACTCATCAGTCAAGGCAACATGTTTCCAGTCATCGACAGTCCAATGTCGGTATCACGGGCCCGGGCGAAGCAGAATGTGGGATGTCGCATTGTCCTGCAGCAGTCCGTAGGAATGCACAATGGACAAGAATGGATGCAGGTGATCAGACAGGATGCTTACGTAGGTGTCACCTGTCAGAGTTGTATATGGACGTATCAGGGGTCCCATACCACTCCAACTGCACACGCCCCACACCAATTTGATCGAAACTCGTCAGTGAAGGCAACATGTTTCCAGTCATCGACAGTCCAATGTCGGTTTTGATGGGCCCTGGCGAAGCGGAATGTGTGATGTCGCATTGTCCTGCAGCAGTCCGTCGGAATGCACAATGGACAAGAATGGATGCAGGTGATCAGACAGGATGCTAACGTAGGTGTCACCTGTCCAAGTTGTGTATGGACATATCAGGGGTCCCATACCACTCCAACTGCACACGCCCCAAACCAATTTGATCGAAACTCGTCAGTCAAGGCAACATGCTTCCATACCACACCAACTGCACACGCCCCACACCAATTTGATCGAAACTCGTCAGTCAAGGCAACATGTTTCCAGTCATCGACAGTCCAATGTCGGTATCACGGGCCCGGGCGAAGCAGAATGTGGGATGTCGCATTGTCCTGCAGCAGTCCGTCAGAATGCACAATGGACATGAATGGATGCAGGTGATCAGACAGGATGCTTACGTAGGTGTCAACTGTCAGAGTTGTATATGGACGTATCAGGGGTCCCATACCACTCCAACTGCACACGCCCCACACCAATTTGATCGAAACTCGTCAGTCAAGGCAACATGTTTCCAGTCATCGACAGACCAATGTCGGTTCCACGGGCCCGGGCGAAGCAGAATGTGGGATGTCACATTGTCCTGCAGCAGTTCGTCGGAATGCACAATGGACAAGAATGGATGCAGGTGATCAGACAGGATGCTAACGTAGGTGTCACCTGTCAGAGTTGTATATGGACGTATCAGGTGTCCCATACCACTCCAACTGCACACGCCCCACACCAATTTGATCGAAACTTGTCAGTCAAGGCAACATGTTTCCAGTCATCGACAGTCCAATGTCGGTTTCACGGGCCCGAGCGAAGCAGAATGTGGGATGTCGCATTCTCCTGCAGCAGTCCGTCGGAATGCACAATGGACAAGAATGGATGCAGGTGATCAGACAGGATGCTTATGTAGGTGTCACCTGTCAGAGTTGTATATGGACGTATCAGGGGTCCCATACCACTCCAACTGCACACGCCCCACACCAATTTGATCGAAACTCGTCAGTCAAGGCAACATGTTTCCATACCACTCCAACTGCACACGCCCCACACCAATTTGATCGAAACTCGTCAGTCAAGGCAACATGTTTCCAGTCATCGACAGTCCAATGTCGGTTTCACAGGCCCGGCCGAAGCAGAATGTGGGATGTCCCATTGTCAGGCAGCAGTCCGTCGAAATGCACAATGGACAAGAATGGATGCAGGTGATCAGACAGGATGCTTACGTAGGTGTCACCTGTCAGAGTTGTATATGGATGTATCAGGGGTCCCATACCACTCCAACTGCACACGCCCCACACCAATTTGATCGAAACTCGTCAGTCAAGGCAACATGTTTCCAGTCATCGACAGACCAATGTCGGTTTTGACGGGCCCTGGCGAAGCGGAATGTGCGATGTCGCATTGTCCTGCAGCAGTCCGTCGGAATGCACAATGGACAAGAATGGATGCAGGTGATCAGACAGGATGCTTAAGTAGGTGTCACCTGTCAAAGTTGTATATGGACATATCAGGGGTCCCATACCACTCCAACTGCACACGCCCCACACCAATTTGATCGAAACTCGTCAGTCAAGGCAACATGTTTCAAGTCATCGACAGTCCAATGTCGGTTTCACGGGCCCGGGCGAAGCAGAATGTGGGATGTCGCATTGTCCTGCAGCAGTCCGTCGGAATGCACAATGAACAAGAATGGATGCAGGTGATCAGACAGGATGCTTACGTAGGTGTCACCTGTCAGAGTTGTATATGGACGTATCAGGGGTCCCAGACCACTCCAAATGCACACGCCTCACACCAATTTGATCGAAACTCGTCAGTCAAGGCAACATGTTTCCAGTCATCGACAGTCCAATGTCGGTTTCACGGGCCCGGGCGAAGCAGAATGTGGGATGTCGCATTGTCCTGCAGCAGTCCGTCGGAATGCACAATGGACAAGAATGGATGCAGGTGATCAGACAGGATGCTTACGTAGGTGTCAACTGTCAGAGTTGTATATGGACGTATCAGGGGTCCCATACCACTCCAACTGCACACGCCCCACACCAATTTGATCGAAACTCGTCAGTCAAGGCAACATGTTTCCAGTCATCGACAGTCCAATGTCGGTTCCACGGGCCCGGGGGAAGCAGAATGTGGGATGTCGCATTGTCCTGCAGCAGTCCGTCGGAATGCACAATGGACAAGAATGGATGCAGGTGATCAGACAGGATGCTTACATAGGTGTCCCCTGTCAGAGTTGTATATGGACGTATCAGGGGTCCCATACCACTCCAACTGCACACGCCCCAAACCAATTTGATCGAAACTCGTCAGTCAAGGCAACATGTTTCCAGTCATCGACAGTCCAATGTCGGTTTCACGGGCCCGGGCGAAGCAGAATGTGGGATGTCCCATTGTCCTGCAGCTGTCCATCGGAATGCACAATGGACAAGAATGGATGCAGGTGATCAGACAGGATGCTTACGTAGGTGTCACCTGTCAGAGTTGTATATGGACGTATCAGGGGTCCCATACCACTCCAACTGCACACGCCCCACACCAATTTGATCGAAACTCGTCAGTCAAGGCAACATGTTTCCAGTCATCGACAGTCCAATGTCGGTTTCACGGGCCCGGGCGAAGCAGAATGTGGGATGTCGCATTGTCCTGCAGCAGTCCGTCGGAATGCACAATGGACAAGAATGGATGCAGGTGATCAGACAGGATGCTTACGTAGGTGTCACCTGTCAGAGTTGTATATGGACGTATCAGGGGTCCCATACCACTCCAACTGCACATGCCCCACACCAATTTGATCGAAACTCGTCAGTCAAGGCAACATGTTTCCAGTCATCGACAGTCCAATGTCGGTTTCACGGGCCCGGGCGAAGCAGAATGTGGGATGTCGCATTGTCCTGCAGCAGTCCATCGGAATGCACAATGAACAAGAATGGATGCAGGTGAACAGACAGGATGCTTACGTAGGTGTCACCTGTCAGAGTTGTATATGGACGTATCAGGGGTCCCATACCACTCCAACTGCACACGCCCCACACCAATTTGATCGAAACTCGTCAGTCGAGGCAACATGTTTCCAGTCATCGACAGTCCAATGTCGGTTCCACGGGCCCGGGCGAAGCAGAATGTGGGATGTCGCATTGTCCTGCAGCAGTCCGTCGGAATGCACAATGGACAAGAATGGATGCAGGTGATCAGACAGGATGCTTACGTAGGTGTCACCTGTCAGAGTTGTATATGGACGTATCAGGGGTCCTATACCACTCCAACTGCACACGCCCCACACCAATTTGATCGAAACTCGTCAGTCTAGGCAACATGTTTCAAATCATCGACAGTCCAATGTCGGTTTCACGGGCCCGGGCGAAGCAGAATGTGGGATGTCGCATTGTCCTGCAGCAGTCCGTCGGAATGCACAATGGACAAGAATGGATGCAGGTGATCAGACAGGATGCTTACGTAGGTGTCACCTGTCAGAGTTGTATATGGACGTATCAGGGGTCCCATACCACTCCAACTGCACACGCCCCACACCAATTTGATAGAAACTCGTCAGTCAAGGCAACATGTTTCCAGTCATCGACAGTCCAATGTCGGTTTCACGGGCCCGAGCGAAGCAGAATGTGGGATGTCGCATTCTCCTGCAGCAGTCCGTCGGAATGCACAATGGACAAGAATGGATGCAGGTGATCAGACAGGATGCTTATGTAGGTGTCACCTGTCAGAGTTGTATATGGACGTATCAGGGGTCCCATACCACTCCAACTGCACACGCCCCACACCAATTTGATCGAAACTCGTCAGTCAAGGCAACATGTTTCCATACCACTCCAACTGCACACGCCCCACACCAATTTGATCGAAACTCGTCTGTCAAGGCAACATGTTTCCAGTCATCGACAGTCCAATGTCGGTTTCACAGGCCCGGCCGAAGCAGAATGTGGGATGTCCCATTGTCAGGCAGCAGTCCGTCGAAATGCACAATGGACAAGAATGGATGCAGGTGATCAGACAGGATGCTTACGTAGGTGTCACCTGTCAGAGTTGTATATGGACGTATCAGGGGTCCTATACCACTCCAACTGCACACGCCCCACACCAATTTGATCGAAACTCGTCAGTCTAGGCAACATGTTTCAAATCATCGACAGTCCAATGTCGGTTTCACGGGCCCGGGCGAAGCAGAATGTGGGATGTCGCATTGTCCTGCAGTAGTCCGTCGGAATGCACAATGGACAAGAATGGATGCAGGTGATCAGACAGGATGCTTACGTAGGTGTCACCTGTCAGAGTTGTATATGGACATATCAGGGGTCCCATACCACTCCAACTGCACACGCCCCACACCAATTTGATCGAAACTCGTCAGTCAAGGCAACATGTTTCAAGTCATCGACAGTCCAATGTCGGTTTCACGGGCCCGGGCGAAGCAGAATGTGGGATGTCGCATTGTCCTGCAGCAGTCCGTCGGAATGCACAATGAACAAGAATGGATGCAGGTGATCAGACAGGATGCTTACGTAGGTGTCACCTGTCAGAGTTGTATATGGACGTATCAGGGGTCCCATACCACTCCAAATGCACACGCCTCACACCAATTTGATCGAAACTCGTCAGTCAAGGCAACATGTTTCCAGTCATCGACAGTCCAATGTCGGTTTCACGGGCCCGGGCGAAGCAGAATGTGGGATGTCGCATTGTCCTGCAGCAGTCCGTCGGAATGCACAATGGACAAGAATGGATGCAGGTGATCAGACAGGATGCTTACGTAGGTGTCAACTGTCAGAGTTGTATATGGACGTATCAGGGGTCCCATACCACTCCAACTGCACACGCCCCACACCAATTTGATCGAAACTCGTCAGTCAAGGCAACATGTTTCCATACCACTCCAACTGCACACGCCCCACACCAATTTGATCGAAACTCGTCAGTCAAGGCAACATGTTTCCAGTCATCGACAGTCCAATGTCGGTTTCACAGGCCCGGCCGAAGCAGAATGTGGGATGTCCCATTGTCAGGCAGCAGTCCGTCGAAATGCACAATGGACAAGAATGGATGCAGGTGATCAGACAGGATGCTTACGTAGGTGTCACCTGTCAGAGTTGTATATGGACGTATCAGGGGTCCTATACCACTCCAACTGCACACGCCCCACACCAATTTGATCGAAACTCGTCAGTCAAGGCAACATGTTTCCAGTCATCGACAGTCCAATGTCGGTTTCACAGGCCCGGCCGAAGCAGAATGTGGGATGTCCCATTGTCAGGCAGCAGTCCGTCGAAATGCACAATGGACAAGAATGGATGCAGGTGATCAGACAGGATGCTTACGTAAGTGTCACCTGTCAGAGTTGTATATGGATGTATCAGGGGTCCAATACCACTCCAACTGCACACGCCCCACACCAATTTGATCGAAACTCGTCAGTCAAGGCAACATGTTTCCAGTCATCGACAGACCAATGTCGGTTTTGACGGGCCCTGGCGAAGCGGAATGTGCGATGTCGCATTGTCCTGCAGCAGTCCGTCGGAATGCACAATGGACAAGAATGGATGCAGGTGATCAGACAGGATGCTTAAGTAGGTGTCACCTGTCAAAGTTGTATATGGACATATCAGGGGTCCCATACCACCCCAACTGCACACGCCCCACACCAATTTGATCGAAACTCGTCAGTCAAGGCAACATGTTTCAAGTCATCGACAGTCCAATGTCGGTTTCACGGGCCCGGGCGAAGCAGAATGTGGGATGTCGCATTGTCCTGCAGCAGTCCGTCGGAATGCACAATGAACAAGAATGGATGCAGGTGATCAGACAGGATGCTTACGTAGGTGTCACCTGTCAGAGTTGTATATGGACGTATCAGGGGTCCCATACCACTCCAAATGCACACGCCTCACACCAATTTGATCGAAACTCGTCAGTCAAGGCAACATGTTTCCAGTCATCGACAGTCCAATGTCGGTTTCACGGGCCCGGGCGAAGCAGAATGTGGGACGTCGCATTGTCCTGCAGCAGTCCGTCGGAATGCACAATGGACAAGAATGGATGCAGGTGATCAGACAGGATGCTTACGTAGGTGTCAACTGTCAGAGTTGTATATGGACGTATCAGGGGTCCCATACCACTCCAACTGCACACGCCCCACACCAATTTGATCGAAACTCGTCAGTCAAGGTAACATGTTTCCAGTCATCGACAGTCCAATGTCGGTTCCACGGGCCCGGGCGAAGCAGAATGTGGGATGTCGCATTGTCCTGCAGCAGTCCGTCGGAATGCACAATGGACAAGAATGGATGCAGGTGATCAGACAGGATGCTTACATAGGTGTCACCTGTCAGAGTTGTATATGGACGTATCAGGGGTCCCATACCACTCCAACTGCACACGCCCCAAACCAATTTGATCGAAACTCGTCAGTCAAGGCAACATGTTTCCAGTCATCGACAGTCCAATGTCGGTTTCACGGGCCCGGGCGAAGCAGAATGTGGGATGTCCCATTGTCCTGCAGCTGTCCGTCGGAATGCACAATGGACAAGAATGGATGCAGGTGATCAGACAGGATGCTTACGTAGGTGTCACCTGTCAGAGTTGTATATGGACGTATCAGGGGTCCCATACCACTCCAACTGCACACGCCCCACACCAATTTGATCGAAACTCGTCAGTCAAGGCAACATGTTTCCAGTCATCGACAGTCCAATGTCGGTTTCACGGGCCCGGGCGAAGCAGAATGTGGGATGTCGCATTGTCCTGCAGCAGTCCGTCGGAATGCACAATGGACAAGAATGGATGCAGGTGATCAGACAGGATGCTTACGTAGGTGTCACCTGTCAGAGTTGTATATGGACGTATCAGGGGTCCCATACCACTCCAACTGCACATGCCCCACACCAATTTGATCGAAACTCGTCAGTCAAGGCAACATGTTTCCAGTCATCGACAGTCCAATGTCGGTTTCACGGGCCCGGGCGAAGCAGAATGTGGGATGTCGCATTGTCCTGCAGCAGTCCATCGGAATGCACAATGAACAAGAATGGATGCAGGTGAACAGACAGGATGCTTACGTAGGTGTCACCTGTCAGAGTTGTATATGGACGTATCAGGGGTCCCATACCACTCCAACTGCACACGCCCCACACCAATTTGATCGAAACTCGTCAGTCGAGGCAACATGTTTCCAGTCATCGACAGTCCAATGTCGGTTCCACGGGCCCGGGCGAAGCAGAATGTGGGATGTCGCATTGTCCTGCAGCAGTCCGTCGGAATGCACAATGGACAAGAATGGATGCAGGTGATCAGACAGGATGCTTACGTAGGTGTCACCTGTCAGAGTTGTATATGGACGTATCAGGGGTCCCATACCACTCCAACTGCACACGACCCACACCAATTTGATCGAAACTCGTCAGTCAAGGCAACATGTTTCCAGTCATCGACAGACCAATGTCGGTTTTGACGGGCCCTGGGGAAGCGGAATGTGCGATGTCGCATTGTCCTGCAGCAGTCAGTCGGAATGCACAATGGACAAGAATGGATGCAGGTGATCAGACAGGATGCTTACGTAGGTGTCACCAGTCAAAGTTGTATATGGACATATCAGGGGTCCCATACCACTCCAACTGCACACGCCCCACACCAATTTGATCGAAACTCGTCAGTCAAGGCAACATGTTTCAAGTCATCGACAGTCCAATGTCGGTTTCACGGGCCCGGGCGAAGCAGAATGTGGGATGTCGCATTGTCCTGCAGCAGTCCGTCGGAATGCACAATGAACAAGAATGGATGCAGGTGATCAGACAGGATGCTTACGTAGGCGTTACCTGTCAGAGTTGTATATGGACGTATCAGGGGTCCCATACCACTCCAACTGCACACGCCTCACACCAATTTGATCGAAACTTGTCAGTCAAGGCAACATATTTCCAGTCATCGACAGTCCAATGTCGGTTTCACGGGCCCGGGCGAAGCAGAATGTGGGATGTCGCATTGTCCTGCAGCAGTCCTTCGGAATGCACAATGGACAAGAATGGATGCAGGTGATCAGACAGGATGCTTACGTAGGTGTCAACTGTCAGAGTTGTATATGGACGTATCAGGGGTCCCATACCACTCCAACTGCACACGCCCCACACCAATTTGATCGAAACTCGTCAGTCAAGGCAACATGTTTCCAGTCATCGACAGTCCAATGTCGGTTCCACGGGCCCGGGCGAAGCAGAATGTGGGATGTCGCATTGTCCTGCAGCAGTCCGTCGGAATGCACAACGGACAAGAATGGATGCAGGTGATCAGACAGGATGCTTACGTAGGTGCCACCTGTCAGAGTTGTATATGGACGTATCAGGGGTCCCATACCACTCCAACTGCACACGCCCCACACCAATTTGATCAAAACTCGTCAGTCAAGGCAACATGTTTCCAGTCATCGACAGTCCAATGTCGGTTTCACGGGCCCGGGCGAAGCAGAATGTGGGATGTCGCATTGTCCTGCAGCAGTCCGTCGGAATGCACAATGGACAAGAATGGATGCAGGTGATCAGACAGGATGCTTACGTAGGTGTCACCTGTCAGAGTTGTATATGGACGTATCAGGGGTCCCATACCACTCCAACTGCACACGCCCCACACCAATTTGATCGAAACTCGTCAGTCAAGGCAACATGTTTCCATACCACTCCAACTGCACACGCCCCACACCAATTTGATCGAAACTCGTCAGTCAAGGCAACATGTTTCCAGTCATCGACAGTCCAATGTCGGTTTCACAGGCCCGGCCGAAGCAGAATGTGGGATGTCCCATTGTCAGGCAGCAGTCCGTCGAAATGCACAATGGACAAGAATGGATGCAGGTGATCAGACAGGATGCTTACGTAGGTGTCACCTGTCAGAGTTGTATATGGATGTATCAGGGGTCCCATACCACTCCAACTGCACACGCCCCACACCAATTTGATCGAAACTCGTCAGTCAAGGCAACATGTTTCCAGTCATCGACAGACCAATGTCGGTTTTGACGGGCCCTGGCGAAGCGGAATGTGCGATGTCGCATTGTCCTGCAGCAGTCCGTCGGAATGCACAATGGACAAGAATGGATGCAGGTGATCAGACAGGATGCTTAAGTAGGTGTCACCTGTCAAAGTTGTATATGGACATATCAGGGGTCCCATACCACTCCAACTGCACACGCCCCACACCAATTTGATCGAAACTCGTCAGTCAAGGCAACATGTTTCAAGTCATCGACAGTCCAATGTCGGTTTCACGGGCCCGGGCGAAGCAGAATGTGGGATGTCGCATTGTCCTGCAGCAGTCCGTCGGAATGCACAATGAACAAGAATGGATGCAGGTGATCAGACAGGATGCTTACGTAGGTGTCACCTGTCAGAGTTGTATATGGACGTATCAGGGGTCCCATACCACTCCAAATGCACACGCCTCACACCAATTTGATCGAAACTCGTCAGTCAAGGCAACATGTTTCCAGTCATCGACAGTCCAATGTCGGTTTCACGGGCCCGGGCGAAGCAGAATGTGGGACGTCGCATTGTCCTGCAGCAGTCCGTCGGAATGCACAATGGACAAGAATGGATGCAGGTGATCAGACAGGATGCTTACGTAGGTGTCAACTGTCAGAGTTGTATATGGACGTATCAGGGGTCCCATACCACTCCAACTGCACACGCCCCACACCAATTTGATCGAAACTCGTCAGTCAAGGTAACATGTTTCCAGTCATCGACAGTCCAATGTCGGTTCCACGGGCCCGGGCGAAGCAGAATGTGGGATGTCGCATTGTCCTGCAGCAGTCCGTCGGAATGCACAATGGACAAGAATGGATGCAGGTGATCAGACAGGATGCTTACATAGGTGTCACCTGTCAGAGTTGTATATGGACGTATCAGGGGTCCCATACCACTCCAACTGCACACGCCCCAAACCAATTTGATCGAAACTCGTCAGTCAAGGCAACATGTTTCCAGTCATCGACAGTCCAATGTCGGTTTCACGGGCCCGGGCGAAGCAGAATGTGGGATGTCCCATTGTCCTGCAGCTGTCCGTCGGAATGCACAATGGACAAGAATGGATGCAGGTGATCAGACAGGATGCTTACGTAGGTGTCACCTGTCAGAGTTGTATATGGACGTATCAGGGGTCCCATACCACTCCAACTGCACACGCCCCACACCAATTTGATCGAAACTCGTCAGTCAAGGCAACATGTTTCCAGTCATCGACAGTCCAATGTCGGTTTCACGGGCCCGGGCGAAGCAGAATGTGGGATGTCGCATTGTCCTGCAGCAGTCCGTCGGAATGCACAATGGACAAGAATGGATGCAGGTGATCAGACAGGATGCTTACGTAGGTGTCACCTGTCAGAGTTGTATATGGACGTATCAGGGGTCCCATACCACTCCAACTGCACATGCCCCACACCAATTTGATCGAAACTCGTCAGTCAAGGCAACATGTTTCCAGTCATCGACAGTCCAATGTCGGTTTCACGGGCCCGGGCGAAGCAGAATGTGGGATGTCGCATTGTCCTGCAGCAGTCCATCGGAATGCACAATGAACAAGAATGGATGCAGGTGAACAGACAGGATGCTTACGTAGGTGTCACCTGTCAGAGTTGTATATGGACGTATCAGGGGTCCCATACCACTCCAACTGCACACGCCCCACACCAATTTGATCGAAACTCGTCAGTCGAGGCAACATGTTTCCAGTCATCGACAGTCCAATGTCGGTTCCACGGGCCCGGGCGAAGCAGAATGTGGGATGTCGCATTGTCCTGCAGCAGTCCGTCGGAATGCACAATGGACAAGAATGGATGCAGGTGATCAGACAGGATGCTTACGTAGGTGTCACCTGTCAGAGTTGTATATGGACGTATCAGGGGTCCCATACCACTCCAACTGCACACGACCCACACCAATTTGATCGAAACTCGTCAGTCAAGGCAACATGTTTCCAGTCATCGACAGACCAATGTCGGTTTTGACGGGCCCTGGGGAAGCGGAATGTGCGATGTCGCATTGTCCTGCAGCAGTCAGTCGGAATGCACAATGGACAAGAATGGATGCAGGTGATCAGACAGGATGCTTACGTAGGTGTCACCAGTCAAAGTTGTATATGGACATATCAGGGGTCCCATACCACTCCAACTGCAGACGCCCCACACCAATTTGATCGAAACTCGTCAGTCAAGGCAACATGTTTCAAGTCATCGACAGTCCAATGTCGGTTTCACGGGCCCGGGCGAAGCAGAATGTGGGATGTCGCATTGTCCTGCAGCAGTCCGTCGGAATGCACAATGAACAAGAATGGATGCAGGTGATCAGACAGGATGCTTACGTAGGCGTTACCTGTCAGAGTTGTATATGGACGTATCAGGGGTCCCATAACACTCCAACTGCACACGCCTCACACCAATTTGATCGAAACTTGTCAGTCAAGGCAACATGTTTCCAGTCATCGACAGTCCAATGTCGGTTTCACGGGCCCGGGCGAAGCAGAATGTGGGATGTCGCATTGTCCTGCAGCAGTCCTTCGGAATGCACAATGGACAAGAATGGATGCAGGTGATCAGACAGGATGCTTACGTAGGTGTCAACTGTCAGAGTTGTATATGGACGTATCAGGGGTCCCATACCACTCCAACTGCACACGCCCCACACCAATTTGATCGAAACTCGTCAGTCAAGGCAACATGTTTCCAGTCATCGACAGTCCAATGTCGGTTCCACGGGCCCGGGCGAAGCAGAATGTGGGATGTCGCATTGTCCTGCAGCAGTCCGTCGGAATGCACAACGGACAAGAATGGATGCAGGTGATCAGACAGGATGCTTACGTAGGTGCCACCTGTCAGAGTTGTATATGGACGTATCAGGGGTCCCATACCACTCCAACTGCACACGCCCCACACCAATTTGATCGAAACTCGTCAGTCAAGGCAACAGGTTTCCAGTCATCGACAGTCCAATGTCGGTTTTGACGGGTCCTGGCGAAGCGGAATGTGGGATGTCGCATTGTCCTGCAGCAGTCCGTCGGAATGCACAATGGACAAGAATGGATGCAGGTGATCAGACAGGATGCTTACGTAGGTGTCACCTGTCAGAGTTGTATATGGACGTATCAGGGGTCCCGTACCACTCCAACTGCACACGCCCCACACCAATTTGATCGAAACTCGTCAGTCAAGGCAACATGTTTCCAGTCATCGACAGTCCAATGTCGGTTTTGACGGGTCCTGGCGAAGCGGAATGTACGATGTCGCATTGTCCTGCAGCAGTCCGTCGGAATGCACAATGGACAAGAATGGATGCAGGTGATCAGACAGGATGCTTACGTAGGTGTCACCTGTCAGAGTTGTATATGGACGTATCAGGGGTCCTATACCACTCCAACTGCACACGCCCCACACCAATTTGATCGAAACTCGTCAGTCTAGGCAACATGTTTCAAATCATCGACAGTCCAATGTCGGTTTCACGGGCCCGGGCGAAGCAGAATGTGGGATGTCGCATTGTCCTGCAGCAGTCCGTCGGAATGCACAATGGACAAGAATGGATGCAGGTGATCAGACAGGATGCTTACGTAGGTGTCACCTGTCAGAGTTGTATATGGACGTATCAGGGGTCCCATACCACTCCAACTGCACACGCCCCACACCAATTTGATCGAAACTCGTCAGTCAAGGCAACATGTTTCCAGTCATCGACAGTCCAATGTCGGTTTCACGGGCCCGGGCGAAGCAGAATGTGGGATGTCGCATTGTCCTGCAGCAGTCCGTCGGAATGCACAATGGACAAGAATGGATGCAGGTGATCAGACAGGATGCTTACGTAGGTGTCACCTGTCAGAGTTGTATATGGACGTATCAGGGGTCCCATACCACTCCAACTGCACATGCCCCACACCAATTTGATCGAAACTCGTCAGTCAAGGCAACATGTTTCCAGTCATCGACAGTCCAATGTCGGTTTCACGGGCCCGGGCGAAGCAGAATGTGGGATGTCGCATTGTCCTGCAGCAGTCCATCGGAATGCACAATGAACAAGAATGGATGCAGGTGAACAGACAGGATGCTTACGTAGGTGTCACCTGTCAGAGTTGTATATGGACGTATCAGGGGTCCCATACCACTCCAACTGCACACGCCCCACACCAATTTGATCGAAACTCGTCAGTCGAGGCAACATGTTTCCAGTCATCGACAGTCCAATGTCGGTTCCACGGGCCCGGGCGAAGCAGAATGTGGGATGTCGCATTGTCCTGCAGCAGTCCGTCGGAATGCACAATGGACAAGAATGGATGCAGGTGATCAGACAGGATGCTTACGTAGGTGTCACCTGTCAGAGTTGTATATGGACGTATCAGGGGTCCTATACCACTCCAACTGCACACGCCCCACACCAATTTGATCGAAACTCGTCAGTCTAGGCAACATGTTTCAAATCATCGACAGTCCAATGTCGGTTTCACGGGCCCGGGCGAAGCAGAATGTGGGATGTCGCATTGTCCTGCAGCAGTCCGTCGGAATGCACAATGGACAAGAATGGATGCAGGTGATCAGACAGGATGCTTACGTAGGTGTCACCTGTCAGAGTTGTATATGGACGTATCAGGGGTCCCATACCACTCCAACTGCACACGCCCCACACCAATTTGATAGAAACTCGTCAGTCAAGGCAACATGTTTCCAGTCATCGACAGTCCAATGTCGGTTTCACGGGCCCGGGCGAAGCAGAATGTGCGATGTCGCATTGTCCTGCAGCAGTCCGTCGGAATGCACAATGGACAAGAATGTATGCAGGTGATCAGACAGGATGCTTACGTAGGTGTCACCTGTCAGAGTTGTATAGTGACGTATCAGAGGTCCCATACCACTCCAACTGCACACGCCCCACACCAATTTGATCGAAACTCGTCAGTCAAGGCAACATGTTTCCAGTCATCGACAGTCCAATGTTGGTTTCACGGGCCCGCGCGAAGCAGAATGTGGGATGTCGCATTGTCCTGCAGCAGTCCGTCGGAATGCACAATGGACAAGAATGGATGCAGGTGATCAGACAGGATGCTTACGTAGGTGTCACCTGTCAGAGTTGTATATGGACGTATCAGGGGTCCCATACCACTCCAACTGCACACGACCCACACCAATTTGATCGAAACTCGTCAGTCAAGGCAACATGTTTCCAGTCATCGACAGACCAATGTCGGTTTTGACGGGCCCTGGGGAAGCGGAATGTGCGATGTCGCATTGTCCTGCAGCAGTCAGTCGGAATGCACAATGGACAAGAATGGATGCAGGTGATCAGACAGGATGCTTACGTAGGTGTCACCAGTCAAAGTTGTATATGGACATATCAGGGGTCCCATACCACTCCAACTGCACACGCCCCACACCAATTTGATCGAAACTCGTCAGTCAAGGCAACATGTTTCAAGTCATCGACAGTCCAATGTCGGTTTCACGGGCCCGGGCGAAGCAGAATGTGGGATGTCGCATTGTCCTGCAGCAGTCCGTCGGAATGCACAATGAACAAGAATGGATGCAGGTGATCAGACAGGATGCTTACGTAGGCGTTACCTGTCAGAGTTGTATATGGACGTATCAGGGTTCCCATACCACTCCAACTGCACACGCCTCACACCAATTTGATCGAAACTTGTCAGTCAAGGCAACATGTTTCCAGTCATCGACAGTCCAATGTCGGTTTCACGGGCCCGGGCGATGCAGAATGTGGGATGTCGCATTGTCCTGCAGCAGTCCTTCGGAATGCACAATGGACAAGAATGGATGCAGGTGATCAGACAGGATGCTTACGTAGGTGACAACTGTCAGAGTTGTATATGGACGTATCAGGGGTCCCATACCACTCCAACTGCACACGCCCCAAACCAATTTGATCGAAACTCGTCAGTCAAGGCAACATGTTTCCAGTCATCGACAGTCCAATGTCGGTTCCACGGGCCCGGGCGAAGCAGAATGTGGGATGTCGCATTGTCCTGCAGCAGTCCGTCGGAATGCACAATGGACAAGAATGGATGCAGGTGATCAGACAGGATGCTTTCGTAGGTGTCACCTGTCAGAGTTGTATATGGACGTATCAGGGGCCCTATACCACTCCAACTGCACACGCTCCACACCAATTTGATCGAAACTCGTCAGTCTAGGCAACATGTTTCAAATCATCGACAGTCCAATGTCGGTTTCACGGGCCCGGGCGAAGCAGAATGTGGGATGTCGCATTGTCCTGCAGCAGTCCGTCGGAATGCACAATGGACAAGAATGGATGCAGGTGATCAGACAGGATGCTTACGTAGGTGTCACCTGTCAGAGTTGTATATGGACGTATCAGGGGTCCCATACCACTCCAACTGCACACGGCCCACACCAATTTGATCGAAACTCGTCAGTCAAGGCAACATGTTTCCAGTCATCGACAGACAAATGTCGGTTTTGACGGGACCTGGCGAAGCGGAATGTGCGATGTCGCATTGTCCTGCAGCAGTCCGTCGGAATGCACAATGGACAAGAATGGATGCAGGTGATCAGACAGGATGCTTACGTAGGTGTCACCTGTCAAAGTTGTATATGGACATATCAGGGGTCCCATACCACTCCAACTGCACACGCCCCACACCAATTTGATCGAAACTCGTCAGTCAAGGCAACATGTTTCAAGTCATCGACAGTCCAATGTCGGTTTCACGGGCCCGGGCGAAGCAGAATGTGGGATGTCTCATTGTCCTGCAGCAGTCAGTCGGAATGCACAATGGACAAGAATGGATGCAGGTGATTAGACAGGATGCTTACGTAGGTGTCACCTGTGAGAGTTGTATATGGACGTATCAGGGGTCCCATACCACTCCAACTGCACATGCTCCACACCAATTTGATCGAAACTCGTCAGTCAAGGCAACATGTTTCCAGTCATCGACAGTCCAATGTCGGTTTCACGGGCCCGGGCGAAGCAGAATGTGGGATGTCGCATTGTCCTGCAGCAGTCCGTCGGAATGCACAATGAACAAGAATGGATGCAGGTGATCAGACAGGATGCTTACGTAGGCGTCACCTGTCAGAGTTGTATATGGACGTATCAGGGGTCCCATACCACTCCAACTGCACACGCCTCACACCAATTTGATCGAAACTTGTCAGTCAAGGCAACATGTTTCCAGTCGTCGACAGTCCAATGTCGGTTTCACGGGCCCGGGCGAAGCAGAATGTGGGATGTCGCATTGTCCTGCAGCAGTCCTTCGGAATGCACAATGGACAAGAATGGATGCAGGTGATCAGACAGGATGCTTACGTAGGTGTCAACTGTCAGAGTTGTATATGGACGTATCAGGGGTCCCATACCACTCCAACTGCACACGCCCCACACCAATTTGATCGAAACTCGTCAGTCAAGGCAACATGTTTCCAGTCATCGACAGTCCAATGTCGGTTCTACGGGCCCGGGCGAAGCAGAATGTGGGATGTCGCATTGTCCTGCAGCAGTCCGTCGGAATGCACAACGGACAAGAATGGATGCAGGTGATCAGACAGGATGCTTACGTAGGTGTCACCTGTCAGAGTTGTATATGGACGTATCAGGGGTCCCATACCACTCCAACTGCACACACCCCACACCAATTTGATCGAAACTCGTCAGTCAAGGCAACATGTTTCCAGTCATCGACAGTCCAATGTCGGTTTCACGGGCCCGGGCGAAGCAGAATGTGGGATGTCGCGTTGTCCTGCAGCAGTCGGTCGGAATGCACTATGGACAAGAATGGATGCAGGTGATCAGACAGGATGTTTACGTAGGTGTCACCTGTCAGAGTTGTATATGGACGTATCAGGGGTCCCATACCACTCCAACTGCACAAGCCCCACACCAATTTGATCGAAACTCGTCAGTCAAGGCAACATGTTTCCAGTCATCGACAGTCCAATGTCGGTTTTGACGGGTCATGGCGAAGCGGAATGTGCGATGTCGCATTGTCCTGCAGCAGTCCGTCGGAATGCACAATGGACAAGAATGGATGCAGGTGATCAGACAGGATGCTTACGTAGGTGTCACCTGTCAGAGTTGTATATGGACGTATCAGGGGTCCCATACCACTCCAACTGCACACGCCCCACAACAATTTGATCGAAACTCGTCAGTCAAGGCAACATGTTTCCAGTCATCGACAGTCCAATGTCGGTTTCACGGGCCCGGGCGAAGCAGAATGTAGGATGTCGCATTGTCCTGCAGCAGTCCGTCGGAATGCACAATGGACAAGAATGGATGCAGGTGATCAGACAGGATGCTTACGTAGGTGTCACCTGTCAGAGTAGTATATGGACGTATCAGGGGTCCCATACCACTCCAACTGCACACGTCCCACACCAATTTGATCGAAACTCGTCAGTCAAGGCAACATGTTTCCAGTCATCGACAGTCCAATGTCGGTTTCACGGGCCCGGGCGAAGCAGAATGTGGGATGTCGCATTGTCCTGCAGCAGTCCGTCGGAATGCACAATGGACAAGAATGGATGCAGGTGATCAGACAGGTTGCTTACGTAGGTGTCACCTGTCAGAGTTGCATATGGACGTATCAGGGGTCCCATACCACTCCAACTGCACACGCCCCACACCAATGTGATCGAAACTCGTCAGTCAAGGCAACATGTTTCCAGTCATCGACAGTCCAATGTCGGTTTTGACGGGTCCTGGCGAAGCGGAATGTGCGATGTCGCATTGTCCTGCAGCAGTCCGTCGGAATGCACAATGGACAAGAATGGATGCAGGTGATCAGACAGGATGCATACGTAGGTGTCACCTGTCAGAGTTGTATATGGACGTATCAGGGGTCCCATACCACTCCAACTGCACACGCCCCACACCAATTTGGTCGAAACTCGTCAGTCAAGGCAACATGTTTCCAGTCATCGACAGTCCAATGTCGGTTTCACGGGCCCGGTCGAAGCAGAATGTGGGATGTCGCATTGTCCTGCAGCAGTCCGTTGGAATGCACAATGGACAAGAATGGATGCAGGTGATCAGACAGGATGCTTACGTTGGTGTCACCTGTGAGAGTTGTATATGGACGTATCAGGGGTCCCATACCACTCCAACTGCACATGCCCCACACCAATTTGATCGAAACTCGTCAGTCAAGGCAACATGTTTCCAGTCATCGACAGTCCAATGTCGGTTTCACGGGCCCGGGCGAAGCAGAATGTGGGATTCCGCATTGTCCTGCAGCAGTCCGTCGGAATGCACAATGAACAAGAATGGATGCAGGTGATCAGACAGGATGCTTACGTAGGTGTCACCTGTCAGAGTTGTATATGGACGTATCAGGGGTCCCATACCACTCCAACTGCACACGCCTCACACCAATTTGATCGAAACTCGTCAGTCAAGGCAACATGTTTCCAGTCATCGACAGTCCAATGTCGGTTTCACGGGTCCGGGCGAAGTAGAATGTGGGATGTCGCATTGTCCTGCAGCAGTCCTTCGGAATGCACAATGGACAAGAATGGATGCAGGTGATCAGACAGGATGCTTACGTAGGTGTCAACTGTCAGAGTTGTATATGGACGTATCAGGGGTCCCATACCACTCCAACTGCACACGCCCCACACCAATTTGATCGAAACTCGTCAGTCAAGGCAACATGTTTCCAGTCATCGACAGTCCAATGTCGGTTCCACGGGCCCGGGCGAAGCAGAATGTGGGATGTCGCATTGTCCTGCAGCAGTCCGTCGGAATGCACAACGGACAAGAATGGATGCAGGTGAGCAGACAGGATGCTTACGTAGGTGTCACCTGTCAGAGTTGTATATGGACGTATCAGGGGTCCCATACCACTCCAACTGCACACGCCCCACACCAATTTGATCGAAACTCTTCAGTCAAGACAACATGTTTCCAGTAATCGACAGTCCAATGTCGGTTTTGACGGGCCCTGGCGAAGCGGAATGTGCGATGTCGCATTGTCCTGCAGCAGTCAGTCGGAATGCACAATGAACAAGAATGGATGCAGGTGATCAGACAGGATGCTTACGTAGGTGTCACCTGTCAGAGTTGTATATGGACGTATCAGGGGTCCCATACCACTCCAACTGCACACGCCCCACACCAATTTGATCGAAACTCTTCAGTCAAGACAACATGTTTCCAGTCATCGACAGTCCAATGTCGGTTTCACGGGCCCGGGCGAAGCAGAATGTGGGATGTCGCATTGTCCTGCAGCAGTCCGTCGGAATGTACAATTGACAAGAATGGATGCAGGTGATCAGACAGGATGCTTACGTAGGTGTCAACTGTCAGAGTTGTATATGGACGTATCAGGGGTCCCACACCACTCCAACTGCACACGCCCCACACCAATTTGATCGAAACTCGTCAGTCGAGGCAACATGTTTCCAGTCATCGACAGTCCAATGTCGGTTTCACGGGCCCGGGCGAAGCAGAATGTGGGATGTCGCATTGTCCTGCAGCAGTCTGTCGGAATGCACAATGGACAAGAATGGATGCAGGTGATCAGACAGGATGCTTACGTAGGTGTCACCTGTCAGAGTTGTATATGGACGTATAAGGGTCCTATACCACTCCAACTGCACACGCCCCACACCAATTTGATCGAAATTCGTCAGTCAAGGCAACATGTTTCCAGTCATTGACAGTCCAATGTCAGTTTTGATGGTTCCTGGCGAAGCGGAATGTGCGATGTCGCATTGTCCTGCAGCAGTCCGTCGGAATGCACAATGGACAAGAATGGATGCAGGTGATCAGACAGGATGCTTACGTAGGTGTCACCTGTCAGAGTTGTATATGGACGTATCACGGGTCCCATACCACTCCAACTGCACATGCCCCACACCAATTTGATCGAAACTCGTCAGTCAAGGCAACATGTTTCCGGTCATCGACAGTCCAATGTCGGTTTCACGGGCCCGGGCGAAGCAGAATGTGGGATGTCGCTTTGTCCTGCAGCAGACTGTCGGAATGCACAATGGACAAGAATGGATGCAGGTGATCAGACAGGATGCTTACGTAGGTGTCACGCGTCAGAGTTGTGTATGGACGTATCAGGGGTCCCATACCACTCCAACTGCACACGCCCCACACCAATTTGATCGAAACTCGTCAGTCAAGGCAACATGTTTCCAGTCATCGACAGTCCAATGTCGGTTTCACGGGCCCGGGCGAAGCAGAATGTGGGATGTCGCATTGTCCTCCAGCAGTCCGTCGGAATGCACAATGGACAAGAATGGATGCAGGTGATCAGACAGGATGCTTACGTAGGTGTCACCTGTCAGTGTTGTATATGGACGTATCAGGGGTCCTATACCTCTCCAACTGCACACGCCTCACACCAATTTGATCGAAACTCGTCAGTCAAGGCAACATGTTTCCAGTCATCGACAGTCCAATGTTGGTTTTGACGGGCCCTGGCGAAGCGGAATGTGCGATGTCGCATTGTCCTGCAGCAGTCCGTCGGAATGCACAATGGACAAGAATGGATGCAGGTGATCAGACAGGATGCTTACGTAGGTGTCACCTGTCAGAGTTGTATATGGACGTATCAGGGGTCCCATACCACTCCAACTGCACACGCCCCACACCAATTTGATCGAAACTCGTCAGTCAAGGCAACATGTTTCCAGTCATCGACAGTCCAATGTCGGTTTTGACGGGTCCTGGCGAAGCGGAATGTGCGATGTCGCATTGTCCTGCAGCAGTCCGTCGGAATGCACAATGGACAAGAATGGATGCAGGTGATCAGACAGGATGCTTACGTAGGTGTCACCTGTCAGAGTTGTACATGAACGTATCAGGGGTCCCATACCACTCCAACTGCACACGCCCCACACCAATTTGATCGAAACTCGTCAGTCAAGGCAACATGTTTCCAGTCATCGACAGTCCAATGTCGGTTTTGACGGGCCCTGGCGAAGCGGAATGTGCGATGTCGCATTGTCCTGCAGCAGTCCGTCGGAATGCACAATGGACAAGAATGGATGCAGGTGATCAGACAGGATGCTTACGTAGGTGTCACCTGTCAAAGTTGTATATGGACATATCAGGGGTCCCATACCACTCCAACTGCTCAAGCCCCACACCAATTTGATCGAAACTCGTCAGTCAAGGCAACATGTTTCCAGTCACCAACAGTCCAATGTCAGTTTTGACGGGCACAGGTGAGGCGTTATGTTTCTAATGGTGCACTCGTGAAGGGTGTACGAGTGGGGCTTCCGCACATAATGATGATGGTCCGCACGCTCTCACTTGTTGATTGCCCAGCATTGAAATCTTCATCAATTTACGGAAGGGTTGCGCTTATATCAGGTTGAACTATTCTCTTCGGTCGTCACTGGTCCCGTTTTTGTTGGATCTTTTTCTGGCCGCAGCGACGTCGGGGATTTGATGTTTTACCGAATTCTTGGTATACACTGTACACTCGTGAAATGGTCATAAGGGAAAATCCCCACTTCATCGGTACCTCGGAGATGCTGCGTCCTATCCACTTGAACCTTGATAACCTGCCATTGTAGCAGCAGTAGCCGGTCAAACAACTGTCTGATATAGGCGTTGCCGGTCGCAGTGCCGTCTTCTGCCTGTTTACATATCTCTGAACAGGCATGCCTATACCGGTTTCTTTGGCGCTTGAGTGGAAAAAAAAAGAAAAAAAAATGTTGCGCGGCAGTTTGAGGACGCTGTGGTCGTTAGACATGAGGGAGAGGCACTCGACTTTTTCATGAGTTCAAATACATTGGCTATAATGTTGCACAGCGACCCAGGAAGTATTTACTTGTTACAAATCTCGTCACAGATTACAAACGTTCATTAACGAGGTGATTACGTTAGGTCAACAGTGACCATCTCTACACCTAAAAAGGTAGACTGATGTACAGTATTTCCAAGTAACATAAAATACAGAATCAGAAGTCATTATTAGTAAACGTGACAACGTGACAACTGGAATAAAACCAGTACACTACACAACCCCTGTCTTTACCTACATGTCCGCCCCCGGTAGCTGAGTGGTCAGCGGACAGAATATCAATCTTAAGGGCCGGAGTTCCAGTCCCCGCTGGCTCGGAGATTTTCTCTGCTCAGGGATTGTGTGTTGTTCTATTCACCATCATTTCATCCCCAACGACGCGCAAGTCGCCGAAGTGGCGTCAAATCGAAAGACTTGCACCCGACGAACGGCCTATATAAATGGCACAGTCACATTAATCAGCCACACCAGCTTAGTAACAAAATCATTAATATTGGGTACGATGGAAATCATTACGCCATACATGGTGACACTTCGAAGTGGGTTCTGGTCGATCGGCATGAAAAATGATGGATGTTTAGAACTATTTTCATACGTGCATTACTATTATTATTAAAACAGGGGTTTACCGCTTTATTATATACAAATTCGTGTATGAAAACAAGCTATTTGTATCCCATGACGAATTGAAAATGACGGATCCAGCCCTTGTCAAAGTATGCGCCTCGCGCGCGTGCTGGTCTGCGAGATGCGTTATACAGATTCGTGGCTGTTTATGACATCCATAAAAATAGAATGTTCTCAGTCAAGAATGAATCATGGGTGAAGGGAGGCGCTTCACAATGTCGAACTGAAAAATACCTCGAAAATAAAATGGCAGCTAATTGAGAACAATTTCCGTTTCTTGTTGTGTATTTCCAAGTTCAAATGTTAAAATTCGAATAAAAAGAAAAAGCTGTCGTTGAACTCTCTCAAATTGAATTTTCTTTCATTTTAAAAAATCAAGTGAATCAAGTAATCTATCGAGGCTCTATAGCGCTTCGCAAGGTGAAAATTTTCTGTCGGAAAAAACGTATTTAAAGTTTGGCGTAAAATGGCGTTTCAATCCTCAGGAATAATCTACGGTCCCAGGACCATAGAGTTATCCTTCCTCTTCCTCAGACATGCACTGGTTCTGAATCTAATGCTGTATTTATTCAACACGGTTTCTTTTAAAAAACTGGGACACTTTCTGCTCTGCGGCGGATTTGCGTTTCCTGTGCGTTTTTGTTGTTCGTCCCTGCGACGATTCCTAATAACATGTACGTGGTTCTAGGAATATATGAATAACTTTCGTTTTGAATATTCCTGCAGCTATATGTGCTGCCATTTCAACAGTTTATGTCCCACAATAAAAAAATTTTAGTAGCTGTTTGCAATGCACACATTGATCTCCAGTCGTCATGGTACTTACTCTCACCGGTCCATCTTTTGAGCAGATCTTCAGTAAATAAAAATTCGTGTGACGGTTGAATCTTTTCATGAACTAATTCATCGGGTGCCTTTATTTCGATCGGTGCGCGGTTCCAGTCTAGAAGCTGTAACTTCTAAAATTCTTTTACAATAAAAAACTTCTTTTGAAGCTGTGGTCTGTATACTTCAGGGATGCCAATTACGTAAAACAATCCATTGTTTCATCGGTGTTGACCAGTACCATCCCTTAACGAGACAAATTACACAGCCATGCAGAGACGAGTGACGTGCCTCCGTTGTGGCAAGCTGGATGTTTCTGCTACCCCATTAATTGTACAAAATCTTTCTTAACATTTCTCAGCACGCAGTTAACTGTGTAATAAAATGTATCAAGGAAAGTGGATTTACTAAAAATAGGATGATCTCTGTTTCATAACAACATAGCAGCATTATCCATTGTAACCGATCATTAAAACAAAACTTGCAGCTTGCTATTCAAACAGACAAAAACCGTTTCTCCAAGCGCACACCCAAAGCCCATGCAATCTATCCGTCTAGCATGATCCGAGAAATCGGTTCTCAACCACATGCAAGGGAACAAACGAAATGCCACTGGACATCGTCAGCGCTATTGACACCAGCATTTGCTCACGAGCTATAGTTAAAACAAACTGCAACTAAAGAAGCTGTATTAAAAATCCAATACAAAACAAAAGTAGCACCATTGTGCAACATATTTAAATCACTACAAAACACGTCCAGAGCTCACCAATGAAACACAACGAAGAGTTTTTAAGCAAACAAACTGCGTTTGCGTTATCTCCCCAATAATGAAGAGCACATAAGACGGCTCACTGCTATGTGCAGCGAGATGGAAACAATATTCACTCGGCATAATCAGCATATTTGTTCTAGCTACCGTTTATTCATATGAGCCAGAGGTGAACCAATGAACTGCGAGGAGACTGTATTAAAAACAATACTAACTATGCTATAATATGTAGTGTATGGAATGTCGCACAACGTTAGGTGTAATTAACAGTGTCTTTGTAATTGTGTGTATGTGTGTGTGTGTGTGTGTGTGTGTGTGTGTGTGTGTGTGTGAGCTTCTTTGTTATAAGGCGTTTCTATTTTGTAACTGAAGTTAAAGCTGTGTTATTGTACACTTTTTATCCTTGGAGTTGTACACCCAAATCAAAACGTTACTGTCTCTATAACCACCACTGCAAAAAAAGTTCAAATGTATGTGAATTCCTAAGGGATCAAATTGCTGAGGTCATTGGAGCCAAGACTTACACACTACTTAAAATAACTTATGCTGCCGGCCGCGGTGGCCGAGTGGTTCTAGGCGCTTCAGTCCGGAACCGTGCGACTGCTACGGTCGCAGGTTCGTATCCTGCCTCGGGCATGGATGTGTATGATGTCCTTAGATTAGCTAGGTTTGAGTAGTAATAAGTTCTAGGGGACTGATTATCTCAGATGTTAAGTCCCATAGTGCTCAGAGCCATTTGAACCATTTTTTTTAACTTACGCTAAAAGCAGCAAACACACCCAAGCCCGAGGGAGGCCTCGAAATTCCGACGGGACCCCCACAACAATACATTACGTATTTACCAGCTCATTACTGGGCTTCCTAAAAGTACAACGTGGAGCACCAGAACGGACATATTCAATACAGTTGGTCTACAGTTGATCCTAGACTGTACCATGTAATATTAGCAAGTATCGACGCACTTACATCTTTATAAGTCTTTCCGAGTATTCCCTATGACAATAATGACGAAGATAGTCTGTCAGGCGGTATACGTACTCTCAGCTTACCTGCAATTAACGCCGGAAGAAGGTCGAACAATAAATAATAAGTTTTGAGAGTTTAAGAGATTTGTTTTCTAAAAAGTTTGATTACTGAATACATCGACCTGCGGAACACCACTCACTTAAATGTGTTTTCTGTTTTTATGAACGTCTGACCAAGGTTTTCGGGAGGTTTCGTTCGGTTGTGAGGCAGTTAACGCACATGGAAATCTGCTCCCAAAAATACTGTTTATTAGGACACCCCCCGCCATTCAACAGTTCGCCAGGTATTTGACAAGACTTATCCTGATACTGAAATGGACCAGAATTCGAACAATTCCCTTCTACCTTCTGGCTACAGAAAGGGAGGTACACCTATTTTGTGAGAATAAAGAATGTGAATCGAGATTGTTCTAAAGAATCTGTTTCTTTGTAAAACTATGTTTTTCCATCTAACGACGTCTAGAGACACCATTCGTTTAATTTCGTTCATGACTATCCTATGCACGTAAACAGCAATAAAGTAGCTGACTTAGAGCCAAATGTTGGTCAGATGACCAAGCGCTCTACTATTCCTGGCCCTGCAAGTTATGGTATGCCCATACTTTCCGCCGATCATTGAACGAACTTACCAAGCCAGTCACTGAGAGAACTAAAATTTAATACCACCTTCTCCGAATCACGGAGAAATTTGGAAATTTTTCCGTTAAGAAACCATTTTCAGGGGTGACGTAGTCGATACGCGACAGCAAACTCGTTGGACTGACAGATGGCTGAAACCAGGACTTTGCACTCGTTGTCTCGCACTTACCTAACTGACCACCAAGGTATAATATAAAACTCAATGATGAAACCTCAAAAAATACTGTAAACGTTTGAAACGAACAGACTTTCAAAATTAGAGAGAGACTAGGGCTTAAATGGATGCCACATTAAAATTTCATTTTGTAACTAAGATAGTACCTTCTGGATGTTTCTTCAAGCGTCATATCAGATTTTAATTTGGAAAACGTTGCTTTATTGCAAAAAAACACAAAATATGGTCGTTTGGTTACGAGTTAACTACAGTTAATTCCAAATTACAAATACACAGATTTGAGGAGAAAGTATGAAGAACATTATAAATAGTCTCCGATAATTTGTTATTTTGTGCAGCATGCTGCGGGGTAACGCTACCGACTAAATGCCGAGAAGTATTCCAGCTATCGTAATAATCACGAGTACTACGTTCCCAGAGAGTACAGAATAAGAAACACCCAACAAATGTAGATGGAGAAACAGAAGTATGTTCTTGTTGCGTGGGAAAGCTTGTAAGCAGAAGTACAGTCAGGAAAGAAGAACCGCATTCGCCTTTGCGACAGTGACTACGAATAAAGTAACCCGTTACGAACATTACCTGACGTATTTCAGGGCGTGATGCACAATGCAGCAGACAGCTTCAGTACAAGGAATGAAAAGTGTACAAGATGAAATATGCAAATGTTACAGGAGTAATATTTACCGACAACAACTCTTTTTCCTGCTACTGAACCAGACGTAAGAAAAATCTCGAACATTAGGAGGCAGTGAGGAGAGGAAAGCCAGGCAGTGCACACGAGTGGACCACTTTGTCACTGCAGCCATTTTCGCGTTTTGTGCTTCACGCCACGAACACAGTTGTTTCGACGCTTTGACAGAAGGAGATCTCAAAATAAGCATAGAGATCGTGTTGCGACTGAAAACATTTTAGTATAAGGATTTTTTTAAGCTGATGTACTAGGCGCCAGAATGCTCCTTTTGTTATAAACAAGCTTTATTCGAATGAGTAGAGTGAAATAATAGATGGATTAAAATTAACCAACAGCAATAATAATCTCGTAATATTCGTACTTGTCGATGCAGTAGGCGAATTATAGATCTTAAAAAACTGATACAGACTGGTAGCTTTGCAGGACGTATGATTGTGCACCGCTTTTCGTTAATTGGACGCTGCACGTCAGTGAGTTGAATGCTGGCAGACAATGATTAGTAATGGGTTGGGCCACGGGTCTGAAAATGCAGAAGAGTTATAGAAGGCGTCGATAAACATACGTAAGCATGCCCTCCAAAATTATGAGTGCGGAAACCTATTACTATATAATGAAGCTAAGGTTATAATAACTTTGATTTATTACAAAAAAGCAATTATTAAGCAAGTGGTAACCTGTGGCAATTTTAATATCAAAAAATCTTAGATAAATATATGGTAACCAGTGACAACATTAATCCTTGTCATCGTTAACATAGGGAGTGGGGGAGGGGTATATATGCTAATAATCGTGGAAGAAAGTTAGTTATATTTTGGAATGCTTAGCGAGTGTTGTATGGTTAATGAAAATGATAGTATAGAAAGGAATGTGCCACACATGTCGGCGTAGTTAATTACTACACTACTAGCCATTAAAATTGCTACACCACGAAGATGACGTACTACAGACGCGAAATTTAACCGACAGGAAGAAGAAGCTATGACATGCAAACGATTAGCTTTTCAGAGCATTCACACAAGGTTGGCGCCGGTGGCGACACATACAACGTGCTGACTCGAGGAAAGTTTCAAACCGATTTCTCATACACAAACAGCAGTTGACCGGCGTTGCCTGGTGAAACGTTGTCGTGATGCCTCGTGTAAGGAAGAGAAATGTATACCATCACGTTTCCGACTTTGATAAAGGTCGGAATGCAGCCTACCGCGATTGCGGTTTTTCGTATCGCGACATTGCTGCTCGCGTTGGTCGAGATCCAATGACTGTTAGCAGAATATGGAATCGGTGGGTTCAGTAGGGCAATACGGTACGCCGTGCTGTATCCCTATGGACTCGTATCACTAGCAGACGAGATGACAGGCATCTTATCCGCTTGGCTGTCTCGATCCTTGAGTCAACAGATGGGGACGTTTGCAAGACCACAACCACCTGCACGAACAGTTCGACACCGTTTGCAGCAGCATGGACTATCAGCTCGGAGACCGTGGCTGCGGTTACTCTTGACACTGCATCACAGACAGGAAAACCTGCGATGGTGTACTCAACGACGAACCTGGGTGCACGAATGGCAAAACGTAATTTTTTCAGATGAATCCAGGTTCTGTTTACAGCATCATAATAGTCGCAGCCGTGTTTGGTGACATCGCGGTGAACGCACATTGGAAGCGTGTATTCGTCATCGCCATACTGACGTATCACCCGTCGTGATGGTATGAGCTGCCATTGGTTACACGTCTCGGTCATCTCTTGTTCGCATTGACGGCACTTTGAACAGCGGATGTTACATTTCAGATGTGTTACTACCCGTGGCTCTACCATTGATTCGATATCTGCGAAACCCTACATTTCATCAGGACAATGCGTTACCGCATGTTGCAGGTCCAGTACAGGCCTTTCTGGATACAGAAAATGTACGGCTGCTGCCCTGGCGAGCACATTTTCCAATTGAAAACGTCTAGTCAATGGTTGCCGAGCAACTGGCTCGTCACAATACGCCAATCACTACTCTTGATGAACTGTGGTATCGTGTTGAAGCTCTGTTTGACTCAATGACCAGGAGTATCAAGGCCGTTATTACGGCCAGAGGTGGTTTTTGTGGGCACTGATTTCTCAGCTTCTATGCACCCAAATTGCGTGAAAATGTAATCGCATGTAATTTCTAGTATAATATATTTGTCCAATGAATACCCGTGTATCATCTGCATTTTGCCTTGGTGTAGCAATTTTAATGGCCAGTCTTCAGAATGAAGCTAATTTTCCTACACCTCGGCTCACGGTGGCTGCACGATCTCGCCATAATATTACAGGTAGTGGCTGAAGTAGCTAGCGGATCTCTGATTGTTGGAACCGAAAGGTCCCCAAAGCATTAACTGGAACAGCTCTGCGGCGGCTGTCAGGATCAGTGCCTTGATCTGACGAACAGTGAAACATGAATTAACAGGTAACTTCGCATTGTATTTTTAGTCTCTCGCTGAAATATGATTTTCTTGGCTACGGTTGTTCCGAGCACCGGCCGATCAAACTGCTCCTTACAAAACACTCTTCTCCTTCCTCTCAGTGATTAACGGATGACTTACATAATATCATCCTCTGTCGAAAAATGTCTTAGAAGTAGATACCTTAGGGGTTGCGAAGCAACTGAAATCGCTTGATACGGGCAAGTCTTCAGGTCCAGATTGTATACCGATTAGGTTCCTTTCAGATTACGCTGATACTATAGCTCCCTACTTAGCACTCATATATAACCGCTCGCTCACCGATAGATCTGTACCTACAGATTGGAAAATTGCGCAGGTCGCACCACTGTTTAAGAAGGGTAGTAAGAGTAATCCATCGAATTACAGACCTATATCATTGACGTCGGTTTGCAGTAGGGTTTTGGAGCATATACTGTATTCAAACATTATGAATCACCTCGAAGGGAACGATCTATTGACACGTAATCAGCATGGCTTCAGAAAACATCGCTCTTGTGCAACGCAGCTAGCTCTTTATTCGCACGAAGTAATGGCCGCTATCGACAGGGTATCTCAAGTTGATTCCGTATTTCTAGATTTCCGGAAAGCTTTTGACACCGTTCCTCACAAGCGACTTCTAATCAAGCTGCGGAGCTATGGGGTATCGTCTCAGTTGTGCGACTGGATTCGTGATTTCCTGTCAGGAAGGTCGCAGTTCGTAGTAATAGACGGCAAATCATCGAGTAAAACTGAAGTGATATCAGGTGTTCCCCAGGGAAGCGTCCTGGGACCTCTGCTGTTCCTGATCTATATAAATGACCTGGGTGACAATCTGAGCAGTTCTCTTAGATTGTTCGCAGATGATGCTGTAATTTACCGTCTAGTAAGGTCATCCGAAGACCAGTATCAGTCGCAAAGCTATTTAGAAAAGATTGCTGTACGGTGTGTCAGGTGGCAGTTGACGCTAAATAACGAAAAGTGTGAGATGATCCACATGAGTTCCAAAAGAAATCCGTGGGAATTCGATTACTTGATAAATAGTACAATTCTCAAGGCTGTCAATTGAACTAAGTACCTGGGTGTTAAAATTACGAACAACTTCAGTTGGAAGGACCACATAGATAATATTGTCGGGAAGGCGAGCCAAAGGTTGCGTTTCATTGGCAGGACACTTAGAAGATGCAACAAGTCCACTAAAGAGACAGCTTACACTACACTCGTTCGTCCTCTGTTAGAATATTGCTGCGCGGTGTCGCATCCTTACCAGGTGGGATGGACGGAGGACATCCAAAGGGTGCAAAAAAGGGCAGCTCGTTTTGTATTATCACGTTTTAGGGGAGAGAGTGTGGCAGATATGATACACGAGTTGGGATGGAAGTCATAACAGCATAGACGTTTTTCGTCGCGGCGAGACCTTTTTACGAAATTTCAGTCACCAACTTTCTCTTCTGAATGCGAAAATATTTTGTTGAGCCTAACCTACATAGTTAGGAATGATCATCAAAATAAAATAAGAGAAATCAGAGCTCGAACAGAAATTTTTAGGTGTTCGTTTTTCCCGCTCGCTGTTCGAGAGTGGAATAGTAGAGAGATAGTATGATTGTGGTTCGATGAACCCTCTGCCAAGCACTTAAATGTGAATTGCAGAGTAGTCATGTAGATGTAGATGTAGATGTAGAATGTCACGTCACGCTCTGTGTCATACCCAGGCCAATGAGGTGCTCTGCCTCTCCACCTGTTGTCCCTCACTTAGAATATATGTACGTTAACCAATACCAGCAGGTTTTACATCGAGTAACCATCGGGTCTGTGCAGTCAAAGCCTTCGGTACTCTGTGGTCCTCAGAGGACCAGGACCGATCATACCCTACCTGTCACTTAAATATTTATTTTTAACTTCTGTGATTTTCTGAGGAAACAGTGAAGTTTCCACATATTGAGCACAAAGGTGCCTACTGGAAAGTTGAGTCTCCTCACTCCATTTCCATGGCATAAAATGTATTTTCGAGTCATCTCATATGGCAGACGTTACTTGTGCATGCGTACAATTACCTCCGGCTCTGCACAGGAAAGCTGCTGGCCAGTGCACAGTTACCCTGAGGCCTTCCCCAGCAGTCGCCCATGTATCTGAGACTGAGGGCGGATCTCTCTGGTAAGCTACTAGCAGGTCTGCATCCTTTACTACCTGATGATTCCAACATGTTACTTCAGCAAAACATATAAATGTGGATTAAGGGTAAAAGAACAGCAATGCTGCAGTAGTTACTATCGCTAATACTGTACCGCGTCATTTCTATCGATGGAAATTTAGTATCCTGATCAAATGGGAGTTTCGTTACTGATCTGCATGTGTAATAAGCTTGTTTTCGGAAAAACTGTTCCATAACACATGTGTCATTGGACGAATGCTTCATGCCTACAGGTAGCGACTTATATATATGTATGATTACTCCGCATTTCACAAAGATGTTTGGGTAGTGTTCAGAGAACATATATATATGTTCAGAGAACCACTTTGAGACCTTATATATATATATATATATATATATATATATTACTCCTCACACAGAAAGAAAGAAAATATGTTATGTGGACACGTGTCCGGAAACGCTTGCTTTTCATGTTAGAGCTCATTTTATTACTTCTCTTCCAATTACATTAATCATGGAATGGAAACACACAGCAACAGAACGTACCAGCGTCACATCAAACGTGGTTCTCTGAACGCTGTATACAGGGTGTTTCAAAAAGAATATATGTATTGCGAATGCATAGATTCATCAGACTTTAAAACATACGAATATGAAACACATATATTGACGAACCTCTCAAGTTCAAATTACAGATGTTCAATATGTCCTCCATCAGCCATCCTCCCATACTTGGGGAAGCATGTCCTTCGTCACTGATGTTATTGCGGTACCTATCTGGTTCTTCAATTCTTTCAGGTTCTGTGGGGGTGGTGACACATAAACGTTGCTTTTAACGAAACCCCACAGGTAGAAGCCAGTGTGTGTCAAATCCGGTGACCTTGGAGCGCAGCTGAGACATGCTAAGTCGCCAGCGCCTTGGCGACCAGTCCAACGGTTCGGTAGAGTTTTATTCAGATATTTACGCACTTGGCGACTCCAGTGAGGGGGTGCCCCGCCTTGTTCAAAAATGAAGTTGTCTTCGTGCAGCCTCGGAAGGTACCAGTTTTTTTTAACATAGCGAGATATTTCTGACGGTTAACCGTGTTCCTATCAAAGAATAATGGACAGTAAACAAATAATCGGGATATCACACGAAACACATTGATTTTGGGCGAATCTCGTACATGCTCAATGGCTGCATGTGGATCCTGTAGGCCCCAAATTCGAACACTGTGTTTGTTTACCTGACCACTAGCATGGGAAGTCGCTTCATCACTGAACACGATGCGATGTGCGAATGTGTTATGATAGTCAATGCCATCATCAATGTCGTTACAAAATGCCACACTTTTGCGTTTGTCATCAGGACGCAGAGCTTGTAAGAGCTGTAACTCGTATGGCTTCATAGCCAACTGAAATATGAAAACAAGCCAAATTGTTGTTGGAGGCCGTTGTAACTCCCAACTGGTAGACGAGTTGGTTTTGGAAGACTACGTTGGAAAGCAGTTTGAATTCAACATTTTCTTGAGGAAGACGAGGGCTTCCAGGACTCTTTCCTTTACATACACATTCCGTATCTAGAAACTGCCGATACCACCTGCGAATGTTCTGCCCATTCGGAGGATCAATTTGGTACCTCGATCCGAAACGTCTCTGCACTGTAATCACGAAACTGCACTTCGCAAACTCCAGAACACAAAATGATTTCTGCCGCAGATTAGCCATTTTAAACATATGACCGTTACCAAGCAAAGCAGTAGACAACTGACATCTAGCGGCTATTAATATAAACTGGACCATGTATTCGTTGCTCCGATGGCCGAGCCGAGGCGCAGCGATCGATAGTTTGGAATAAATAATACTTTGTAATACGTATATTCTTTTTGAAACAACCTGCATATTAAAAACCGTAAAAGAACTAAATAACAATGAATATAAATAACTGAGAAATATTCATCATGAACAGTCATTGTATAATGTTTATTAGCAACTGAAGGATCATCTGAGAGTAATTGTTATTAGACGTTATAAATTTACTACAAGAAAGAAACTGAAGAAACCAATTGAATGGAGTTTTGCTCACAATTTTGAATTTGGCTTGTGGAAAGATATGAAGCATAGCAAACACAAGTCTACATTGCATTTTAAGCAAATTGTTGTGGAACGATTTTGCTTTTTGGATGTACTGCAATGAGAGCATCTTCGAAGCGTAGGACTCTTTGCCGGTAAATGCTCACGACTAATTGGCTGCAGATGATCGGCCATCTTCCAATCTGAACTACTGGGCATTTTATGATTCTTGCAGAGGACGAACAAGCCATTTCAGCTGCTAACTGAGAACCGTATTTCAAATGGCTGATAAGGTTTTCTGCTAGACTTACATTTACTGACTATATATTTATAGATATGTACCTATTTCAAATACTTGTTTCAATACAACAATAAAATAACTTTAGCCGCCATCATAAGGACTTCCATGAAATATTGTAGTATAGAGAAGCTAATCAAATAGATCCAACCCCCTCCCCCTTCTCCACCCTCCAATATGTCAGTCTGAACCCATGACTGACGTTGAACAAGGAACGTTCCCCGTAATGCAATTTTTAATAGACTTCAGAAGTAAACATTTAATGACAGCATTACTCATGGTACTAATTACAATGGATTACTTCAGTCATGTCTTTCCTATTTGCTGCTTCTATATCCTCAGCCATAACTGTATCACTTTCTCCCATTTTCAGAGCTAATTTATCTGCAGGGAAAAGCTTAGCGTCTGTATGTGGTACAAGGAAACAGATTTTCTCCTAGTAAATGTTTAATCACTACAACCTGTGATAAAAAAATATTTAAAAGAACACGTGGCACTCTAGTCCTTCACAAGGATCTGATTGTTTTTCTATGAAACGTTCACCTAAGGACTCGTTACAGTTACCGCCTTCGTTTTTACCCTCATACACTGACATTCCTGGACAGTACCCTGTAACAGCACATGCTTAGGTTTTATTATTATTTCGAAACCCCTTTTAATTTGTTTATTTGGCACATTAAGTTTCAAGGAACATGTCCTTTTCAATCCCACCGCAGAATTATCAACTATCAAACAAAATTCGTAGGTGTTTCAGTTAGAAATCTAAGACAAGCGTTCACATTTGTCATTAAAATCGTTTGTAACCTAACTTTTCGTGGCCAATGTGTGATTCTGACGATGTAACTTCTTAGCCGATACTTTGAGAACTTAAGAAAACACTCTTTAATGAATTAATGGAGCATAATTATAATCGACAATTTCATTAGAAGGACGAGAACTCCTATTTCGAAAATGAACAATTCTTCGGCTATTCTGTCCGCCTTGCGCAAAGCATAAGATAATTATTACAATAAATACTTCGACACGCAACGAACTTTAACAATTAATACAACAAATATACGCTGAATTCAACATAGAATTATTGCATTACCTTACAAATCAGTAATCTCAAGCGTTTCCAGCTTACAGAACTGTCTATTTTCAACTGTGTACTGATGTAAACAGTACCACATCCGGAGACGCTCTACAGTAAGAAGGTTTACTACTTTCACTACTTATAACGTGTTTAGAAGAGAACGAGGTGGGTTTTCAAAAAGTGGTAAGTATTTCTTGCAGAGTTCGTTAAAGTAAGTAATTTGTTATAATAAACGTCTACGTAAACAGACCTGTTTCTATAAAGGGTTACACTGCATTCCCAACTAGTCATATACATGCTGCTCTCGCCTATGTATACATATTAAACGAGGTCTTTTTCTTTGAACGATTTCGATAACCTTTCGTAACACTGCGCAACGCCTAACCAAAATTTAAGTAGTTAAATGACTGTGTAGTCAAATGGTGACTTAATCTCAACCGAGCGAGGTGGAACAGTGGTAAGACACTGGACTCGCATTCGGGAGGGCGACGGTTCAATCCCGCGTCCGGCCATCCTGATTTAGGTTTTCCGTGATTTCCCTAACTCACTCCAGGCAAATGCCGGGATGGTTCCTCTGAAAGGGCACGGCCGACTTCCTTCCCCATCCTTCCCTAATCCGGTGAGACCGATGACCACGCTGTCTGGTCTCCTTCCCCAAACAACCAACCAACCAACCAACTTAATCTCATTATATTCTTGTGAACGAACTTCAGTGAGTTAGTCAAGAGTAAGTAACAGCACGTGAGGGAATCTGAGGTAAAAAGACTGAAGTTGAACATACAACCCAACTCCGAGTCAGTATAGCTGACATTCTTGCCCAGTAATTTATGTTCAAGAATGCACATAGTATGATCAGGAATGTTAAACAAACATCATTCTCTGAGACTAAACATAGTTCTCACAAGTATTTACACCAATGTTTTCGAATGATGAGTGCACGTGCAACCACAAATATACCCATTCTCTCGAAAGACTCTGACATATCCAACAGAAGAAAATTGTGTAATATTGTAAGCAAATCACCACCAAATACGTATGAATCAATTGGAGATTTGAATGCAGCGTTCAAAATGGCTCTGAGCACTATGGGATTTAACTTCTGAGGTCATCAGTCGCCTAGAACGTAGAACTACTTAAACCTAACTAACCTAAGGACATCACACACATCCATCACGAGGCAGGATTGGAACCTGCGACCGTAGCGGTCGCGCGGTGCCAGACTGTAGCGGCTAGATCCACTCGGCCACCCCGGCCGGCTTCAATGAAGCGTCTGATGCAGTTCTCGACCATTGACTAAAATGCATATTTATGATAGGTTTGTTTGCACACACCATATAACAGCAGCTTGTAGATCTCCTCCATTCACAGTAAATTCTTTTATTATGTGAAATACCAGAATCGGCAGAACTTGGAGAACGTACTGTATGCATGGGAGCACGTGTGGCTGCTATTTCACAAGTTAAATGACGAACTAAAGAGAGTACGTGGAGTAACCACTGTTTTACTAGTGCAGGTCAATGATTGTCCTAATCCTTTTAACATCCTTCTGTACTGCCGTATCATCTTATAAAATACCTAAAATGCTGAAATACTAAAATAAGAGACGTTTCGGCTGTGTTGCGGCGGCCCTCATCATGGCTGAATGAGGGAGAAAATTGAATTCCTAGTATTGCAGGTAATGTTTTCGAAAAAAACTTTGTGCACATGAAACTGGGATCATACCTTAGGTGTGGACTTACATTAATCAATGCGTTATGAAAAGTTATTACCAAAAGCTTTTAATCACCTGCTCATCATCATCATCATCGTTTCCCAACTCTACTTTACCGAGTGTCTTGTACAAGCGCTCACCATCTTCTCGTGTCTGAATACAACGTACGTTGCAAAACAATTTCCCATTTGTGTCCTTTCTCCTCCACTCCTGACCTTACAGAGTCTATCCATTGCTTTCTTTGTCTTCTTCCTACGACGTTCAGGTTGCAATACTTTCTGGCAGGTCTTTCGGTGTCATTACTATGTGTCCACATCAATGAAGCCTGCGTTCCTTTATGACACTGGCAACAGGAACGTCAACAGCAACTACTCTTCTATAAACCTCATTCATGGATTTGTCATTTATAGTTGTTTGATTCATAGTTCTAAGGAATCTCATTTCCGTTGTCCGAATTCTGCTGAGGTGTTTGTTTATAGGGTACGGTACATGTTTGTAAGCCATCTACATCCATGCTCCGCAAGCGATCTGACGGTGTGTAGCGGAGGGTACTCTGAGTACCTCTATCGGTTCTCCCTTCTATTCCAGTCTCGTATTGTTCGTGGAAAGAAGGATTGTCTGTATGCTTCTGTGTGGGCTCCAATCTCTCTGATATTATCCTCATGGTCTCTTCGCGAGATATACGTAGGAGGGAGCAATATACTGCTTTACTCTTCGGTGAAGGTATGTTCTCGAAACTTTAACGAAAGCCCGTACCTAGCTACTGAGCGTCGCTCCTGCAGTCTTCCACTGGAGTTTATCTATCATTTCCGTAACGCTTTCGCGATTACTAAATGATCCTGAAAAGAAGCGCGCTGCTCTCCGTTGGATCTTCTCTATCTCTTCTATCAACCCTATCTGGTACGGATCCCACACTGCTGAGCAGTATTCAAAGAGTGAGCGAACAAGCGTGCTGTAACCGGCTTCCTTTGTTTTCGGATTGCATTTCCTTAGGATTCTTCCAATGAATCTCAGTCTGCCATATGCTTTACCGACGACCAACTTTATATGTTCATTCCATTTTAAATCACTCCTAATGCCTACTCCCCGATAATTTATGGAATTAACTGCTTCCAGTTGCTGACCTGCTATTTTGTAGCTAAATGATAAGGGATCTATCTTTCTATGTATTCGCAGCACATAACACTTGTCTACATTGAGATTCAATTGCCATTCCCTGCACCACGCATCAATTCGCTGCAGGTCCTCCTGCATTTCAGTACAATTTTCCATTGTTATAACCTCTCGATATACCGCAGAATCATCTGCAAAAAGCCTCAGTGAACTTCCGATGTCAACCATCAGGTCATTTATGTATTTTGTGAATAGCAACGGTCCTATGACACTTCCCTGCAGCACACCTGAAATCATTCTTACTTCGGAAGACTTCTCTTCATTGAGAATGACAAGCTTCGTTCTGTTGTTATCTAGGAAGTCCTCAATCCAATCACACAATTGGTCTGATAGTCCACATGCTCTTACTTTGTTCATTAAACGGCTGTGGGGAACTGTATCGAATGCCTTGCGGAAGTCAAGAAACAAGGCATCTAACTGTGAACCCGTGCCTATGGCCCTCTGAGTCTCGTGGACGAACAGCGCGAGCTGGGTTTCACACGGGCGTCTTTTTCGAAACCCATGCAGATTCCTACAGAGTAGATTTCTAGTCTCCATAAAAGTGATTATACTCGAATACGTGTTCCAAAATTCTATAACTGATCGACGTTAGAGATATAGGTCTATAGTTCTGCACATCTGTTCGACGTCCCTTCTTGAAAACGGGGATGGCCTGTGCCCTTTTCCAATCCTTTGGAACGCTACGCTCTTCTTGAGACCTACGATACACCGCTGCAAGAAGGGGGGGGGGGGGGGCAAGTTCCTTCGCGTACTCTGTGTAAAATCGAACAGGTGTGGTACATGGTCGCCTTTGCTTTTCGTGGCATATTCTGGTCCCAGTTTTCTGTTTTGATTGTAAAAATAGGATGCTTTCTATGTCCTTTTGAGTACTTCCTGCTTGTCTTGCGAAATCATGATTTCTAGGTATCTGAAATGGGAAACAGCTTATACTTTGACTCCCTCTATAAGCATATTTGACGTTGTCCCTTGCCTGTTGATGAACATTTCTATTGTCTTTGTTTTGCTTGTTTTTAGTCCGAAATTTTTGAGTATATTCCTATTATTAGGTTGCTACTGTGCCTTAGTTTCTGTCTCTTCCCACGCTATCAAATCGTCAGAAAAGCCAGGGCACTTCGCTATTATCTTTATAGATTTTATGATCTTGCCCATTACTTACAACAGGCGTGGTGATAGGGCACTTGCAGTACGGTGTGACCTAGCGGTTCTAGGCACGTTAGTCCGCAACCGCGCATCTGCTACGGTCGCAGGTTCGCATCCTGCCTCGGGCATTGATGTGTGTGATGTCCTTTGGTTAGTTAGGTTTAAGTAGTTCTACGTTTTAGGCAACTGATGACCTCAGAAGTTAAGTCCCATAGTGCTCAGAGCCATTTGAACCATTTTCGTTTTGTGTTAAATTATTGTTTTATTGTCACCTTTAAATATACCCTTCTATCAATAATTGTCTAATTTGGTCTTTAATGTTTTTAAAGCTTTTTGAGTCCAAATAATCCTTTTACTGACGTCCGTAAAGCATATAGCGACTTCTAATATAGTTATTGGTACCGCTTTCAATACTTTGGTGTTAAGTTGTATACCTGATTAGTTGGAGTTTTAAATAAACTTCAGTGTTAAATTGGAAATTTGTGGTAAGGTCTTATGGGACCAAACTGCAGAGGTCATCGGTCCCTAAGCTTACACACTACTTAACCTAACATAAACTAACTTACGCTAAGGATTCGAACCTCCGACTGGGGAAGTCGCGCAGACCGTGACAAAACGCCTAAGACAGCTCGGCTACCCCGCGCAGCCTTTAGTGTTGATACTTTGAACAGCGACGTTTTAAATGTTGTTTCGTGTGTCACCCTAATCAGATCTTTTATTGGTACTTCTGAACTATCTTGCAATACTTGCCCCATGAAATAATTATTTATAATACGTGATATAACCTATATTGGAGGCATTCAGATAATTACATGATATTGCTAATAACTGGCGTCTCTGAACTCTCTTGCATTACCTGTGGTTTTAATGTAATTTTGATAAGTGATCTAACCTGTTTCAGGTGCATTTAAATAATTGTCTCGTATTGTTCCTAATCGGCACTTAGTAATATTTTAACTTTGGCGTGTCACAGTGCAGTAACTGTATTGCTCCAATGAAGATACTGAGGTTACCAGTGTGTGCTTGATGTAAATTCATGGTTCTGAAATAATGTCTAATTTTTCTGAGTGTAGTAGTTCACCACTCCCGTACCCATGCATCCCTATAGCGTTTCATGGACTTAATTATATCCAGGATACTTAGCGGTTTTCCTTGAGATTCCAAAAACCTTTCTTAATTACAAAGTAAATTTGTTACATCTTAAAGAACAGTATTCAAATATAGAGAAACAAATATGTAGTGAACAAGACTTTCGGCGTTATTAGGGAAGTATTTCCAATGACAGGTGGGCCTATTGTAAAACTGCCTTACCGCGTTACGTTTCGTCGTTAGTCTGTAACAAGATTCAACAAATTTGATTAACTCATTTGCCGTGGACGAGAAATTTATTGCAAATAATATACGAAGAATGTGAGAAAAGTAATTAGACTGGCAACGCTGTGTCGCTCTACTTGTTTAGACCGCTGCGTTCGTCCCATGCAGATGCTCAGTCCGAGTTTCAGCTTCGTACATTCATTACGTTGTTTTTGGGAGCGCCTTCAGATGTGTTTTTGTTGCGTCCTACGAAAACGGGACAGCGGAGTTTAGAGCTACGTCATGCAATCAAGTTCTGTGTTAACCATGAGGAACCTGCGAGTTCGACCTTTGAAATGTTCGAGCAAGCCTATGGGAAACGTTCGGTATCAAGTGCACAAGCTTTTCATTGGCAGAAATCATTTTTGGTAAATCTAGAAAAAGTTGGCGATGAACTTTTCTCGGGGAGACGTTCAGCATCAAAAGCCTGACGAAACCGACGAACGCGTGCGTGATCTCGTGAGACCAGTCCGACGTTTAACAATAAGGATGACTGGAATCCTGTTAAACTCAAACAGTTTCACTCTACATAAATATGACCGAAGATTAGCACATGTGAAATGTTGGTGCCAAAATGGTGTGTCCACGAATGATTCAGTCATGTTATCGCAGGTGATCGGTCATGGACTTTTTAGCACAATCCTCACACAAAGCGGCAAACTGGGGAATGGCAAACTGAGACCAGGACGAGAAAACCTGGAATGACCAAATCAAAGATCAAAACGGCGCTAATTTTCTTTGTTAACAGTAGGGGTATAGTGATTAAGGAATTTGATCTGCCAGGATAAACTCGCAACCAAGTATTTTGCAAAGATGTCCTTGAAAGAATTAGGGAATGGATGAATCGAGTGAGACCAGACATTGCAGACAAGAGGATACCTCATCAATGTAACGCCCAATGTCATACGGCCACTTCCAACACAGAATTTTTGGCTTGAAAAGGAATTCCTATTGTACCACAGACATCCAGTAGTCGTACTTTTTTTCTTTTCCCGAAACTGGAAAATGTCTGAAGTCATTCTGGGACTGTAGGGATCATTAAAACGAATGTGACACACATATAAAAAACCTTACCAGTTGATGCCTTTCAGCGCTGCTGCCAAGACTGGGAACGATGAATCCGTCGGTGCATAGCTGCCGAAGGGAGCTACTTTGATGGGGACCATATTGCTGTTTGTAAGAAAAATTGGTGGATAAAATTGCAGTCTCATTACTTTTCTCACACACCTCGTATTTTGTGTGGATGGTGCCCGATGGTTCATAAGTATTCGACAATCAAAAAGTTATATTTCAGAACCGCCAACAGCTGCTGAGAAAATCATTTGTTACTACTGATTTGGATGATCTGAATCATCTTCAGGTATGATGCCAAAGAGTGAAAACAGTCATATAGATAGTTTTAAATAATATTATCAGATAAATAGAAATTATTTTATCATCACCTCTTGACGGTCTTCAAATACGCCTTTTTTTATTGTTACAGATGTACCCTTCTCCATCGCCTAAACCTTTTCGTACCTAGGAATTACATTTATTTAGTTATGACCTCTCAGAAAGTAAAACCAATCTGAATCTGCACATGTCTACATCTGAGTCACGGAGATGCTAAACAAACTCCACTGGCACATGTTACAAGAGATGCGCTGTGCATCACGGAGTGATTTGCTGTTGAAATTTTGGTGACAGCACTTTTCAGGAGGAGTCGGACAATATATTACTTCTCCCCACATAAATCTCACGTACAGACCACGAGGAGAAAATTCGAGAAATTAGAAACAATACAGAGGCTTACCGACAATCATTCTTTCCACGCACTATTCGCGAGTGGAACAGGGTTGGAGGGATCAGATAGTGGCACTGAAAGTATCCTCGGCCACACACCATTGCCGGCCGCTGTGACCTAGTGGTTCTAGGCGCTTCAGTCCGGAACGCCGCTGCTGCTACGATCGCAGGCTCGAATCCTGACTCGGACATGGATGTCTGTCAAGTCCTTACGTTAGTTAGGTTTACGTAGTTTTAAGTCTAGGGGACTGATGACCTCAGATGTTCAGTCCCATAGTGCTTAGAACCACTTGAACTATTTTTGAACCACACACCATTAGATGGCTCTCGGAGTATCATCTAGATGTAGATGTACTGCTCAAAATATTTCTGCTCGACATTTTCGGCGAAGTTTCTTCCTTCCGAATTATCGCAACAGGACTTCTTAAGTAAGCAGCTCGCTTAGTGGCTCTGAACTGACTTCTTCTAATGAAGGGCAAATTTTAAGACGAAGATGAACACTGGCACGCCACAAATAATTCTTTGGAACCGGAACTGTGTAATGCGCGCGTTCTCACAGGCATCCGTGTGTGTGTGTGTGTGTGTGTGTGTGTGTGTGTTTGCGTGCTAGCACGCTCTCCCGTTTGGCGTGTGTTTGTGTGTGCGTATGTGTTTGACCAGGAAAAAATATCCATGGCCAGTGAAAGTGTCTGAAGTAGAAACTGTAAACTCTGCGTTAAAACTTAAATTTTCTTTTGCATAATAAGTAGATACTTATGCATGAGAATCGTCTGTTTCAGCAAGGCTACTATGTGCAAAACTGTAACAAAATTCAACAGAATAAATTTGTAATAGAGAAGAGCCAAGAAGAAGAATGAAATTCACCGTCTTCAAGCGAAAATGTACGGTAATGTGCACAGCACAATCGGAAATACCGTGTAAGCCAAGGGATGAAATGGCAGCAGCATCGCAATGCGGGAAATTTATGGGCAGTTACAGCGCCATTCTCCGTGAATTGATCCCAATCTACATAGCGAGACTCTGTTCAGTACAAAACGGGATCAGGAGGTACTTAAAGAAAATAGTAGCTCATTCTCAGCCACAGAATAGTCTACAGACGTTGAACAGTTTAGGTGAAATAGTATTAATAGTCGTCAAGTTCAGGAAAATAGTCTGTGCGAAATAGGAAACACAGTTTACTAGGGACCCACCGCTTATTTTGTTTATTTGTGAATTCATTGCTCCTGGCAATACTGGATCGCTGGGGACCCCTCTTAATCAGTTAACACGCAATATCCGTAGTACATGTACAGTGGGTAATAATAATAATAATAATAATAGGTACGGTAATGATTACAAGAATATTAATCTTGAGCAATAAGCATTTACATCTACATCCATACTCCACAAGCAACTTGACGATGTGTGGCGGAGGGTACTTTGAGGACCTCTATCAATCCTCTGTTCTATTCCAGTCTCGTATTGTTCGTGAAAGAAAGATGGTCGGTATGCCTCAGTGTGGGCTCTAATCTCTCTGATTTTATCCTCAAGGCCTCTTCGCGAGATATACGTAGGAGGGAGCAGTACACTGCGTGAATCTTTGGTGAAGGTGTGTTCTCGAAACTTCAACAAGAGCCCGTACCGAGCTACTGAGCGTCGCTCCTGCAGTCTTCCACTGGAGTTTATCTATCGTTTCCGTAACGCTTTCGCGATTACTAAATGATCCTGAAAAGAAGCGCGCTGCTCTCCGTTGGATATTCTCTATCTCTTCTATCAACCCTATCTGGAACGGACCCCACACCGGTGAGCAGTATTCAAGCTGTAGGCGAATAAGTGTACTATAGCCTACTTCGTTTGTTTTCGGACTGCATTTCCATAGATTCTTCCAATGAATCTCAACGTGGCATCTGCTTTACCGACGATCAATTTTATATCGTCATTCCATTTTAAAACACTCCTAATGCCTACTCCCAGATAATTTATGGAATTAACTGCTTCCAGTTGCTGACCTGCTATATTGTAGCTAAATGATAAAGGATCTTTCTTTCTATGTATTCGCAGCACATTACACTTGCCTACAGTGAGATTCAATTGCCATTCCCAGAACCATTCGTCAATTCGTTGCAGATCCTCCTGCATTTCAGTTCAATTTTCCATTGTTACAACCTCTCGATATACTACAGCATATTCCACAAAAAGCCTCAGTGGACTTCCGATGTTATCCACAGGATCATTTATGTATATTGTGAATAGGAGTGTGGTAAGAAACAGTCTGAAAAGCTTGTAAGTGTGTTGCGAGGTAGTTTGTACTGAGAAATAATTGTTAAGAAAAAAATTCGGTACGTTCGACGTTTCCGAGATAATTAGCATTGAAGTTAGCCAATCAGAGCATTGCGCGCAGAAATTCAAGCGTCCCGCCAAAGACAGTGCCGCAAAACGTACCCTCCGTTCGCTTTTCTAAAACCCAAAAAAGAGAGGGACGCAGGAAATGGATACGAGACGGTAGTTAGCAACGAAACTGTTGTCAGTGTAGGAATTTGTGCACGAATTGACGTCTCGTTCAAGTTCCATAAACATTCCATGGATTCATGTCGAGGGATCTGAGTGACCAAATAATTCACTCGATTTGTCCAGAATGTTCTTCAAAAGAGTCGTGAACAGTCGCGGCCAAGAGACACGGCATATTATCATCTAGAAGCATACCATTGTTGGCTGGGAACATGAAGTCCATAAATGGCTCCAAATGATCTCCTGGCAGCAGAAATGACCATTTCCAGATAATAAACGGTTCTGTTGTCCAGGTAGGTTATTCAGGTAGTGAAGGGAGACGAAAATTTAATAGTCATGGGTGACTGGAATTCGTCAGTAGGAAAAGGGAGAGAAGAAAACATAGTAGGTGATTATGGATTGGGGATAAGAAATGAAAGAGGTAGCCGTCTGGTAGAATTTTGCACAGAGCATAACTTAATCATAGCTAACACTTGGTTCAAGAATCAGGTTGTATACATGGAAGAATCCTGGAGATACTAAAAGGTATCACATTAATTATATAATGGTAAGACAGAGATTTAGGAATCAGGTTTTAAATTGCAGGACATTTCCAGGGGCAGATGTGGACTCTGACCACAATCTATTGGTTATGACCTGGTTAAATCTGAAGAAACTGCAAAAGGGTGGGAATTTAAGGACATGGGATCTGGATATGCTGAAAGAACCAGAGGTTGTACAGAGTTTCAAGTAGAGCATAATGGAGCAATTGACAGGAATGGGGGAAAGAAACACAGTAGAAGAAGAATGGGTAGCTCTGATGGATGAAATAGTGAAAGCAGCAGAGGATAAAGTAGGTAAAAAATCGAGGGCTGCTAGAAATCCTTGGGTAACAGAAGAAATATTGAATTTAATTGATGAAAGGAGAAAATATAAACATGCAGTAAATAAAACAGGCAAAAAGGAACACAAACGTCTCAAAAATGAGATCGACTGGAAGTGCAAAATGGCTAAGCAGGGATGGCTAGAGGACAAATGTAAGGATGTAGAAGCTTATCTCACTAGGGGTAAGATAGATACTGCCTACAGGACCTTTGGAGTGAAGAGAACCACGTGTATAAATATCAAGAGCTGAGATGGGAACCCAGTTCTAAGCAAAGAAGGGAAGGCAGAAAGGTGGAAGGAGTATATAGGAGGTTGATACAAGGGTGATGTACTTGAGGACAATATTATGGAAATGGAAGAGGATGTAGATGAAAATGAAACGGGAGATACGATACTGCGTGAAGAGTTTGACAGAGCACTGAAAGACCTGAGTCGAAACAAGGCCCCTGGAGTAGACAACATTCCATTAGAAGTACTGACGGCCTTGGGAGAGCCAGTCATGAAGAAAGTGTACCAGCCGGTGAGCAAGATGTATGAGACAGGCGAAATACCATCAGACTTCAAGAAGAATATAATAATTCCAATCCAAAAGAAAACAGGTGCTGACAGATGTGAAAATTACCGAACAATCAGTTTAATAAGTCACAGCTGCAGGATTCCGTAGAAATGTTGGAACACGCGAGGCAATACTGACCTTACGACTTATCTTAGAAGAAAGATTAAGAAAAGGCAAACCTACGTTTCTAGCATTTGTAGATTTAGAGAAAGCTTTTGACAATGTTGTCTGGAATACTCTCTTTCAAATTCTGAAGGTGGCAGGGGTAAAATACAGAGAGCGAAAGGCTATTTACAATTTGTACCGAAACCAGATGGCAGTTATTAGAGTTGAGGGGCATGAAAGGGAAGCAGTGGTTGGGAAAGGAGTGAGACAGGGTTGTATCCTCTCCCCGATGTTATTCAATCTGTATATTGAGCAAGCAGTAAAGGAAACAAAAGAAAAATTTGGAGTAGGTATTAAAATTCATGGAGAAGAAGTAAAAACTTTGAGGTTCACCGATGACATTGTAATTCTGTCAGAGACGGCAAAGGACTTGGAAGAGCAGTTGAACGGAATGGACAGTGTCTTGAAATGAGGATATAAGATGAACATCAACAAAAGCAAAACGAGAATAATGGAATGTAGTCAAATTAAATCGAGTGATACTGAGGGAGTTAGATTAGGAAATGAGACACTTAAAGTAGTAAAGGAGTTTTGCTATTTAGGAAGTAAAATAACTGATGATGATCGAAGTAGAAAGGATATAAAATGTAGACTGGCAATGGCAAGGAAAGCGTTTCTGAAGAAGAGATATTTGTTAACATTGAGTATAGATTTATGTATCAGGATGTCGTTTCTGAAAGTATTTGTATGGAGTGTAGCCATGTATGGAAGTGAAACATGGACGATAAATAGTTTGGACAAGAAGAGAATAGAAGCTTTCGAAATGTGGTGCTACAGAAGAATGCTTAAGATTAGATGGGTAGATCACATAACTAATGAGGAAGTACTGAATAGAATTGGGGAGAAGAGGAGTTTGTGGCACAACTTGACTAGAAGAAGCGATCGGCTGGTAGGACATGTTTTGAGGCATCAAGGGATCACAGATTTAGCATTGGAGGGTAGCGTGGAGGGTAAAAATCGTAGAGGGAGACCAACAGATGAATACACTAAGCAGATTCAGAAGGATGTAGGTTGCAGTAGGTAGTGGGAGATGAAGAAGCTTGCACAGGATAGAGTAGCATGGAGAGCTGCTTCAAACCAGTCTCAGGACTGAAAACAACAACAACAACAACAGTTGTCCAGAGGACTCAGTCAATTCCATGTAAGCAAAGCCCACCCCATATGGAGTCATAGTCATCTTGCACAGTGCCTTGTTGACAACTTGGGTACATGGTTTCGTGGGGTCTGCACCGCACTCGAACTCTACTATCGGCTCTTAGGAACCGAATTAAGGACTCAGCTGACCAGGCCACCGTTTTCTAGCCCCTAGGGTCCAACATCTATGGGCACGAGCCCATGCACCGCACTCCTGTTACCAAACGCACTCGCGTCGATCGTCTGCTGTCATAGCCCATTGACGCCAAATCTCGCCGCACTGTTCTAACGCATAAGTTCGTCGCACCTCTCGCACTGACTGGTACAACTATTTAATGCAGTTTTACTTGTCTGTTAGCATTGTCAACTATATGCAAACGCAGCTGCTCTCGGTCGTTAAGTGCAGGCCATCGGCCACTACGTTGACCGTGATGAGAGATAATGCCCGAAATTTGTTATTTTTGGCACAGTATTTACACTGTGATTCTCGGAATATTGAATTCCCAAACGATTTCAAAACTGGAATTTCCCTTGCGTCTAGATCCAGCTACCATTGCAAGTGTGTAGATTCCCGTCGTGTTTCCATAGTCACTTCAGAAACGTTTTCACTTGAATCACCTGAGTAAAAATGACAGCTCCGCGAAAGCACTGCCCTTTAATACCTTGTGTACGAGATACTGTGGCCATCTGTATATGTGCGTGTCGTTAACCCATGACTTTTGTCACCTCAGTGAAGTATAAATATATGAACAGCTATGGTAATCAATGGATACAATGTTACATATAATCCATCTTGATTACAAAATGTTTATCCATATGACCGGTTTCAGTTCCTCTAGAACCATCTTCAGATCTGATACTTCGGTTACATGAGTAACACACACAGATAGCTTAACATGCGTGATGTGACGCAGCATGTGAAAGTTGCTGTGTGTGGACAACTTCTCATGTAACCGAAATATCAGATGCGGAGGATCCGAAATCGGTCATATGAATAAACATTTTGCAATCAAGACGGATTATAAGTAACATTGTAAAACCACTGATTGCGTCTATCCCAGCAGACATTATGTCTGTCTTTGCAAAATTAACAGATAGGCTCCAGAGACGTCAATCATATGGACAGCATGCTAAGAAAGTTCTTCAATAGTTGCTTGTCAAATGTCTCTAATCTCATATAACGAAAAAATAAGCCAGTAGAGCAGAAATAATCGAATGGTGATACTCTGACGAGTGAAGGGCTGAGCGAAAAATGATACTGTAAGGCTATCAGGCAACAACGAAAGAAGAAAATTTGCGCAGTCTTATAGTTTTGAATAACGACGTACCGCTATTGCTTGTAAGTTTTAAGTTTCGCCAGTAATACCTTTTGTTCCAGAGAAGGGCCACAACTACTTGAAAGTGTTTTTGAGATTTTAAATGTACCTCGTAACGATGTCAGGCCGTAGCAGCAATAGGTACATCACAACGTGAGGTGAAGGCGACAAACATGTTTATCGTTTCGTAAAGCATATTCGTTTAGAAAAGTCAACTTTTACGATGTGCAGAGATATTAGAATACCGTAGTGATCACGATTGTTATCTATGTGAATGTTGTATAGAAATTATCCAGTTAATAAGTACTTTAAAACATTTAGAACTATATTTGTAATGAGGTAATAAGAAAATAGAGTGTATTGTTCCTGATTAATAAGTTAGCTACGTAAAGAATAATAAGAATTTGGGAATTCATGACGCCCTTTCGCTTGTTACGTTAAAATTTTCTACAAGTAGTAAATTAGAGTCCAAAATCGGTATGTAGTGTCAGAAGCCGGTTAGAAAACATTTCTAACTACACCTTATTCATCCCTATAGACTAGTATATGTTGAGTTAGGGAAGTTGACTGGAGAAATGATATGAATTAATATGATGAGGCGAGCGTGGAAACGCAGACAATGTGACAAAGTTCCTCGTCCATGGCTGGACTGAAGGCAAACAGCTATGATATACCGAAAGCGAAACTACCCCAAAGACAACAGATAAGATGTTAAGCCCCTCTTGGATGGATAGTGTTTGAAATAAAACGCAGGTTACTAGGTAATTTACTTCTAAGTCGTGCGGTAGAAGAGGAGAAGGAAATGGAAATAAGATTTAGTGTTATTCATGTACACACCCAAGATAGTGATCACACTGGTGTGGTGATTGTAGGTATTTGATACACTATGTGATCAAAAGTATGCGGACACCGCCAAATACATAATTTTTCATATTAGGTGCTTTGTCCTGCCACCAACTGGCAGATATTCCAGATCAGCGACCTTAGTAGTCAAGAGACACCGTAAAAGAACAGAATGGGGCGCTCTGTGGAACTCACGTACTTAGAACGTGGTCAGGTGATTGGGTGTCACTTGTGTCATACGTCTGTACGTGAGATTTCCACATTCGTAAACATACCAAGTTGTACTATTTCCGATGCGAATGTGAAGTGGATACGTGAATGGACACCTACAGCGCAGAAGCGCACAGGTCGACCTCGTCTGTTGCCACACAGAGACCACTGACAGTTGAAGAGGGTCGTAATGTGTAATAGACAGACATCTACCCAGACCATCACACAGGAACTCCAAACTGCATCACGATCCAATGCAAGTACTATGACAGCTAGGCGGGAGGTGATAAAACTTGGATTTCATGGTCGCGAGACTGCTCATAAGCCACACATCATGCTGGTAAATGTCAAACGACCCCTCGCTTTCTGTAGAAAGCGTAAACATTGGATTATTGAACAGTGGAAAAACGTTGTACGGAGTGACGAATCACGGTACTCAATGTGGAGATCCAATGACAGTATGTGGGTATGGCGATTGCGTGGAGAACGTCATCTACCCGGGTGTATAGTGCCAAAAGTAAAACTCAGAGGCTGTGGTGTTATGGTCTGTTTTTCATGGAGGGGCCTTGCACCCTCTGTTGTTTTGCGTGGTAATATCACAGCGTAGGCCTACATTGGTGTTTTAAGCACCTTCTTGGTTCCTGCTGTTGAAGAGCAATTCGGGGATGGCGACTGCATCTTTCAACACAATCGAGCACCTGTTCATAATGCACGGCCTGTGGTGGAGTGGTTACGCGACAATAGCATCCCTGCAATAGACTGGCCTGCACAGAGTCCTGGCCTGCATCCTATAGAACACCTTTGGGATATTTTGGAACGCTGACTTCGTGCCAGGCCTCACCGACCGACACCGATACCCCTTCTCAGTGTAGCACTCTGTGAAGAATGGACTGCCATTCCTCAAGAAACCTTCAAGCACTTGACTGAACGTATACCTGCGAAAGTGGAGGCTATCATCAAGACTGGGGGAAGGCCAATACCATATTGATTTCCAACATTACCGAAGGATGGCGCCTAGAACTTGTAAGTCATTTTCAGCCAGGTGTCAGGATACTTTTGATCACATCGTGTACAAGAGGAGGTGTATTGAGGATTCCAGTGTCTAAGAAAGTGGTGAAGAAAAGAGAACGTGTTAAAACGATAACCACAATACTGTACATGTTCATCTGCGCTCCATGATTAATTATTGAACATGGGTTTTTCACCTATGGACCCCCTTACCTTTAGGTTATCCAGACATGCCTCCATATACCCAATACCAGTGACACCGGCCATCTAGTTCTGGTTGCAGGGCTGCATGTGAAGTAAGCTGTGGGACAGATTCTCCAGTCCCGCAGCCACGTGGATTCAATTATGATTAGTCAGCATGAACATTCCTTATTAGTAATTTTTTCCATAGAGTAATATGATGAAAGCACCTGAGATTCTGCTGGTAGTTGGTAGGTGAGTCTCGGTGTGCTGAGACAAATTTATTTATTCCAAACTGTAAGTAATAGATGAGATAATATTCTTTGATCTATTGTGATAAAGATGTTTAATCGACAACACGTTAGTAGTTAAATTTAGAATTAAGCAGAATGTAGGAACATCATCCCGATACAGGAAACTAAGGCTTTCATCGTCTTTCGTCTAGACAGTCATTGCGGACCTTTTGTTGTCACGACTATGTTAAGTCTTAGTTTTCATGTGTCGGAATGATGTTCCCTACATCCTGTTTTATTCTCAATTGGACTACCGACCTCTTGTTGGTTAAACAGTTTTATGACAATGGATCAAAGGATATTAGGTCATCTACTGCTTATGTATGAGACAGGCGAAATACCCTCAGACCTCAAGAAGAATATAATAATTCCAATCCAAAAGAAAGCAGGTGCTGACAGATGTGAAAATTACCAAACAATCAGTTTAATAAGTCACGGATGCAAAACACTAACGCGAATTCTTTACAGAAGAATGGAAAAACTGGTAGAAGCCCACCTCGAGGAAGATCAGTTTGTATTCCGTAGAAATATTGGAACACGTGAGGCAGTACTGACCCTACGCCTTATCTTAGAAACTAGATTAAGGAAAGGCAAACCTACGTTTCTAGCTTTTGTAGACTTAGAGAAAGTTTTTGACAAAGTTGACTGGAATACTCTCTTTCGAATTCTGAAGTTGGCAGGGGTAAAATACAGGGAGCGGAAGGCTATTTACAATTTGCACAGAAACCAGATGGCAGTTGTAAGAGTCGAGGGGCATGAAAGGGAAGCAGTGGTTAGGAAGGGAGTGAGGCAGGGTTGTAGCCTATCCCCGATGTTATTCAATCTGTATATTGAGCAACCAGTGAAGGAAACAAAAGAAAAATTCGGAGTAGGTATTAAAATCCACGGAGAAGAAACAAAAACTTTGAGGTTTGCCGATGACGTTGTAATTCTGTCAGAGAAAGCAAAGGACTTGGAAAAGCAGTTGAACGCTATGGACCTGTCATAAAAAGGAGGGTATAAGATGAATATCAATAAAAGCAAAATGAGGATAATAGAATGTAGTTGAATTAAGTCGGGTGATGCTGAGGGAATTAGATTAGGAAATGAGACACTTAAAGAAGTAAAGGAGTTTTGCTATCTGGGGAGCAAAATAACTGATGATGGTCGAAGTAGAGAGGATATAAAATGTGGACTGGCAATGGCAAGGAAAGCGTTTCTGAAGAATAGAAATTTGTTAACATCAAGAATAGATTTAAGTGTCAGGAAGTCGTTTCTGAAAGTATTTGTATGGAGTTATGGAGTGTAGCTATGTATGGAAGTGAAACATGGACGATAAATAGTTTGGACAAGAAGAGAATAGATGCTTTCAAAATGTGGTGCTAGAGAAGAATGCTGAAGATTAGATGGGTAGATCATATAACTAATGAGGAGGTACTGAATAGGATTGGGGAGAAGAGGCGTTTGTGGCACAACTTGACTAGAAGAAGGGATCGGTTGGTATGACATGTTCTGAGGCATCAAGGGATCACCAATTTAGTATTGGAGGGCAGCGTGGAGGGTAAAACTTGTAGAGGGTGACCAAGAGATGGATACACTAAACAGATTCAGAAAGATGTAGGTTGCAGTAAGGACTGGGAGATGAAGAAGCTAGTACAAGATAGAGTATCATGGAGAGCTGCATCAAACCAGTCTCAGGACTGAAGACCACAACAATAACAACAACTTCTTTTCATTTGGAATAAATTATATATCCGTATTCCTAATATTTGGCTCTAATGTTGCAAAACTAGTTAGATCAGGTATTATGTTTTACCATACAACTGAAGTGGTTCTATTTATTATGGTTCGCTCTACAGGTGTGGATACCCACAGCACACAATTTTCGGCTTCCATTAATTGAAAGGTTTTTCCTCCAATGCAGTTTCAGGTTCATGATTTTTTCAGTGTCACTAATGTTATCAGATTATTGTTATTATTCATTTCGCTTCACATATTTTGCTGTGGGATAATTTTTTCATGTGCTTGCATCTAGCAAAGCTTGGTACGAATGACCGTGTTACTGGGATCCAAAACACACACACGTAAAATTTAATGACATATATACGCATTGGGCTGAAACAGGAAGGCTGCAATAACGACAGCAGTTTTCCTTTGAGTATAAATTGTATTGAGACGAGGCGTTGCAACCCGACTCTTTGACTGAAATCATTTACTCTCGAGAGCGAACAAACACAGAATACCTTGTCCCAGTTCAGACTTATTTTCTAGATACTAACTTGTTGGAAGACAAAAAATTAAAAAAAAAACATTTTACTGAGGTGTTCATTGAAAATAAACCCCAGTTTTTCCACCTCGTGATAATACAATGCAGCGGATATTCCACTTCAACTAATATTCTTTTATGAAAATTTTTCTGCTATGCCTAACGTGTCAACGTTGGAATGTAATTACTTTTCCCAACAATGAAAAAGAGTTTCCGGTACAAAAATTTGTTTCAGAACGTTTCTCAGTTAAACTTCCGAACTCTACCAGTGAACTGACGAGCCTACTTTATTTACTGGAACGAGATTCTCGGTAATCAGTATGCAGATTATATTGCATTCCAGCCGTTCCGCGGCTTTCTATCTTTCCCTAACTCAAAATCTAAATGAAATTCGCGCTCTAGATTGCAGTGACCACAAGACCATAATATGAGAAGCGATGCTGTCTGTCAAGTAGAAATTTTATTTTTACTTTTTAAGTACGTAAATATCGGGAGGAACTGTTTTTGCTTCAGTACGTGGTAAGTCAGCGTACGTTTTACATGGTTCTACTTACGTCTTGTTACTCGATTCGACAGTTTCTGTAAATAAGATAAACTGCTGTTACGTCCTTACGTAATTCCTACTATCTCTTATTACTAAGTAACATGTTTTAAGGAGAGAGTAATATCACGCAACGTTCCACCAGAAATTCAGGAGAAAGGCTTTTCCCGAAACAAGAATATTATTGTACGTGATCGTGAAGGAGCTATAAATTTAAAAAAAAAATTGATTGCTGTTAACTGTGGCAAATGATAAAAGTTTCAGTTATTTGAAAAAAAAACCATTGAAAACTGTTCATTGGCCACCCTTGTTACATATACACCTCAGACGATTACATATTTGAATAAATAATTCGTTATGGCGTGAAGTCAAGCGCCGGCACGCCAGTCAGGAACGATAAAGAGGGCTGTGACAAGAAGTCAGTTAATAGAACGTTGACCGACCCCTCTTCAGGACGACAACACGACAACAGTTACGTCTATGTGAAGAGGACATAAGCGTGGCGCTAGAATGGTCGCGGCTCAGTCGAACAGCAGCCTCAAGACTAGCGAATTACATAGAAGTGTCAAATATCATCACTTTGCTCGTATTAGAATTCTTATACTGAAGAAGCTTGTTTATTTCGGATGTCGCCCTTTGCTTGTGACACAGCTTTCTAAAACTGGTTTTCGGTAGAGGACTGCAGTACCATTCCCCCTTTGAATTATCGAACAAACACAAGGATGGCTGACATAGTGATTAGTGTATCTGGGATCGTAAAACAGTTAAGATCCTTAGACGCCAGGAAGACGTCTGGGGCAGACGGTATACCCGTAAGATTATATGTTGACTATTTTACAAATATAGTAGCGTTGTTATCCATCATCTATCAGAGATCATTGTAACAGCAGAAAGTTCTACGGGACTGGAAGAAGGCCCAGGTCACAGCAATCTATAAAAACGGTAGAAAATCGGATGCACATCATTACCGGCCAACTTCACAGACGTCGATCTGTTGTAGAGTCATGGAACATATTTTCTGTTTAGACATATTGACCTTTGAACACTATGAGATTCTCATTTGCAGAAACCAGGACTGTTTTAGGAAACAGTGGTCATGCGAGACACAGCTGGCCCTCTTCGTGCATGATACGCAACAGACTCTAGATACCAGTTCCCAGGTAGTTGCCATATTTCTCGACTTTCGAAAAGCGTTAGACTCGGTTCCGCACTGTCGCTTTCTCCAAAACGTGATAGCTTAGAGTTTATCCGATGACATATTCGGTTGGGTAGAAAGCTTTTTTTTTCAGACAGAGAACAGTATGTCGTCCTAAATGGGGTGACTTCAACAGTAAAAAGCGTAATTTCAGGCGTGCCCCAGGGCAGCGTAATAGGTCCGCTGCTTTTTGCGATTTACATAAACGATCTGGTTGATGGTACTGACAGTGGCATTAGACTATTTGCCGATGATGCTATACTTTACAGGAAAGTAGCATCGCACGAAAGTTGTGAACAAATCATTGGAGGATATGCAGAAAATAAATGCTTGGTGTAATGACTGGCAGTTTCAATATTAGTATGTGTAACCTACTGCGTATAACAAGGTGAAAATCCCCATTAATGTAAGAATACAAAATAAATGCCCAGTCTTTGGAATCGGTAACCTCCGTCAAGTATCTAGGTGTGACTATTCGAAATGATCTCAAATGGAATGATCAGATTACACAAATAAAGGTCAAGGCGAACACTAGATTGCGGTTTATTGGTAGAATCCTGAAGCGATGCAGTCCTTCAACAAAGGAAATTGCTTGCAATACGTTAGTTCGTCCAGTCTTAGAGTATTGTTCGTCCACTTGCAGATAGACGACGACGCGCTAAACGGAAGGGTCTGCTCACTAAATTCCGAAATCCGATCTTCAAAGAGGATGTAGAGCGTAAATTATTGCCACCAGCTTTCAAATCACGCAGTGATCATCATTCAAAGATGAGGGAAATAACTGAAGCGTTCAGACAGTCGTTTTTGTTCGTGCGATCAGTGAGTGGAACGGAAGGGGGTGGAGAGGGGGTGGGGGGGGTGAATAAGACATTGTAGCGAATTGTGACCTCTGCCACACACCGCTTGGTGGCTAGCGGAGTATAGAAGTAGATGTAGATGTAGATCTATGTGATTCTCAAAGTTTTGTGATTCACTTTTCGTAATAAAACTCATTGATATGATTTGTTTGAATTGTTTGTCTAGCGATCCGAGAAAGCAGGTTTCCTAGACACTCCACATTCACGACTAGATAGGATTTAACATAATTGTCATCTGTAATTTGGTCTCTGTGCCAAAATACTTGGCGTAATTGCACGGAGGCAAGCTAGTACACTTAAAGTGAAACTTTTGCGAACTAGGTGATTTAACGAAGTGTTATTGATAAGAATAACTATCATAATTCTCAATGTTCTTTATCACGGGAATTGGAGAATTACTGAATCTGCTATTTCATATCCTTACTTTCTGAGAATAATTATATATATCAGTCACACACACACACACACACACACACACACACACACACACACACATATATATATATATATATATATATATATATATATATATATATACTCCTGGAAATGGAAAAAAGAACACATTGACACCGGTGTGTCAGACCCACCATACTTGCTCCGGACACTGCGAGAGAGTTGTACAAGCAATGATCACACGCACGGCACAGCGGACACACCAGAAACCGCGGTGTTGGCCGTCGAATGGCGCTAGCTGCGCAGCATTTGTGCACCGCCGCCGTCAGTGTCAGCCAGTTTGCCGTGGCATACGGAGCCCCATCGCAGTCTTTAACACTGGTAGCATGCCGCGACAGCGTGGACGTGAACCGTATGTGCAGTTGACGGACTTTGAGCGAGGGCGTATAGTGGGCATCCGGGAGGCCGGGTGGATGTACAGTCGAATTGCTCAACACGTGGGGCGTGAGGTCTCCACAGTACATCGATGTTGTCGCCAGTGGTCGGCGGAAGGTGCACGTGCCCGTCGACCTGGGACCGGACCGCAGCGACGCACGGATGCACGCCAACACCGTAGGATCCTACGCAGTGCCGCAGGGGACCGCACCGACACTTCCCAGCAAATTAGGGACACTGTTGCTCCTGGGGTATCGGCGAGGACCATTCGCAAACGTCTCCATGAAGCTGGGCCACGGTCCCGCACACCGTTAGGCCGTCTTCCGCTCACGCCCCAACATCGTGCAGCCCGCCTCCAGTGGTGTCGCGACAGGCGTGAATGGAGGGACGAATGGAGACGTGTCGTCTTCAGCGATGAGAGTCGCTTCTGCCTTGGTGCCAATGATGGTCGTATTCGTGTTTGGCCACGTGCAGGTGAGCGCCACAACCAGGACTGCATACGACCGAGGCACACAGGGCCAACACGCGGCATCATGGTGTGGGGAGCGATCTCCTACACTGGCCGTACACCTCTGGTGATCGTCGAGGGGACACTGAGTAGTGCACGGTACATCCAAACCGTCATCGAACCCATCGTTCTACCATTTCTAGACCGGCAAGGGAACTTGCTGTTCCAACAGGACAATGCACGTCCGCATGTATCCCGTGCCACCCAACGTGCTCTAGAAGGTGTAAGTCAACTACCCTGGCCAGCAAGATCTCCGGATCTGTCCCCCATTGAGCATGTTTGGGACTGGATGAAGCGTCGTCTCACGCGGCCTGCACGTCCAGCACGAACGCTGGTCCAACTGATTCGCCAGGTGGAAATGGCATGGCAAGCCGTTCCACAGGACTACATCCAGCATCTCTACGATCGTCTCCATGGGAGAATAGCAGCCTGCATTGCTGCGAAAGGTGGATATACACTGTACTAGTGACGACATTGTGCATGCTCTGTTGCCTGTGTCTATGTGCCTGTGGTTCTGTCAGTGTGATGATGTGATGTATCTGACCCCAGGAATGTGTCAATAAAGTTTCCCCTTTCTGGGCAAATGAATTCACGGTGTTCTTATTTCAATTTCCAGGAGTGTATATATATATATATATATATATATATATATATATATATATATATATATATATATATATGTGTGTGTGTGTGTGTGTGTGTGTGTGTGTCACTGATTCTGAAAGTCGGCTTCTACTATTGACTCACTTTATGGGGAAATGCAAGCATAATAGAATTTGAAAAAATTTCGTGGAAATTCTTGTGGCTTTATGAAGAAAATTAGAGAATTTACAGTAAAATCTCATTAATATGCTACCATATTTATACCATGCACTCTCAGGCGTTCACCAGTATGAAACGTTCTCTCACTTCGAACCCGGAAAAATTTCCTTAAATTCCCATGAAATGCATCTGTCGTTTAACAAAGACGACTCTTTTTAAGAAAGACATTGTGTCTCTCCGTCGGTCATCCGTTTTCTTGAATCTATGGGAGGTTAGAGATAGATTGTCATGTGTTGAGGGACGAAGTAGCGGATGCAATAAGGGAAAGAGTGGACCGATTTTAACAACTAAAAGCGGTAACCGTGCGTCCCAGGAGCATTCGAGACATCCAGTTGCCAACCACATTCCTTACGCAAGTAAAGTCACTTAAAGTTTACTGCCCCCCCTCCCTCCTCTCCCCGCCCACTGTATCGACAGACGTGAACAGGAAACAACTGGTTCACTGCCATGGAATAAAATGGTCACTTTCAGACAATCGCTGTGAAAAATAAGAGGAAAATGTTTTCAGTGGTCGAGAAATCTTACCAAAGGACGACAAAAGCAAGACATTTCAGTGATGTCATCTTTGACACTGTGATATTGTTAGCAAATCGGAGGACTTGTGAAAAAGCAAGAAGGTGTCACGAAGCAAAAGGTGAAACATATGCAGACGTGGGAAAAGTTTTAATTCGGAAATTACAAAAAAGTACGTCTATGTCAATTCCTCTTCGTACACCAACAATTCACGCAAAAACTCCATAAATTGCGTCCATGAGTCAATAGATTAAAGGGACTGCTGGACTCGTTTACCGAAAGATTTGTGGTGGTTATGATTCTACTTGAGAAGGTGTTACTGCTGAGAAGAATGGTGCCTCAGCATCATTGACGCCACAGACTGGTTTCCATCCACACCCATGACAACAGCATGAATCCAGCTATGATCAGCTCAGCAAAGACGCAGAGACGGGACACTGGAGAGATGAGTATAAAAGTGTTCGTCATCGGCTTAGCTGCAGAAACTGGTTGCTTCAAAAACGTTACAGATCATGGTGGCAAAGTGGTTAACACACTGGAATCGAATTCGAGAGGACGCTGGTTCAAACCCGCGTCCAGCCATCCTAATTTCAGTTTTCCGCGATTTTCCTAAATCGCTTGAGGCGAATGCCGGGATGGTTCCTTTGAAAGGGCAAGCCCCACATCCTTCCGCATCCTTCCCTAATCAGATGGGACCGATGAGCTCACTGTTTGTTCTCCTAACCCAACCAGTCAACCAATCAATCAATCAGAAACGTATGAAAATTGCAGTACAAAAACACACATTAACGGCGAGCATGGAAGTCTCTTCATCTAATCTAATAACTGAGTGCCTTCTATGACGAAATGATCAACGGAAAACCAAGGTTGTACTTTGTGTAGACGACTCTACTGCCGACTTGGAAGTTTCACTGCAAGCTATTGAAATTGTTTTTCTTACTTTCAGTATCGCCGGGCAATCCAAGGAATTATAAAACTGAAAAACCAGTGTTATCGCAAGCACCTTATTTAATTGACTCCTACAAGCTATCAGTGTACCTGAATATGCGAAAGCACTGAACCAACCAGGTGAATTGAGTTTTAGTCCAGCTTCGTGAAGTTATGCGAAACTTCATTTCGTCGAAATCTGTTCCAGGAATTTTTGGTCAGTTTATGAGATTCAAGGAACATTTAGGGTAATAGTTTTATACTATACACTGTGAATGAATAACTTTTCTTTTCGTAGAAAACGAATAGATCGGCGACTTTCAGTTTCAACACTTTGTTTGGATTGATGATAATGACAGTCATCTTAGATGCTGAATGTATACAATAGAAGATGTGGCACGAAATACTCTGCAGGATATGAAGCACAGATCGTACTCAAATCAGAGCCTGCTATATCGAAACATCAAGTCCTGGATCGAATAGTTCGATTCGCGGTTACCTCTTTGCGGGTAACACTAAAATGCCTGATGGAGTTAACTATGCCCCTAATCGCATGTAAAACACTTTGCTCAGGCATCAGCTACCCCCTGTTTTACGTGCAAATTCCGACGTGAATGAAACATTCTGTCATTTAGAAATGAATTGTGAGAGTGCATATTTTCTTTCCATAAATGTGGAACATCAGTGTAGATGCATATTTACGTAACTTCCTATTCTGCGATAGTTTCCTTTTAAGACGTTTTCCTGGTTAGAGCACTTCATCCACGGATCTTCGTAAATCGTGTTAACGAGATTTTACTCTGTATCTCTCTGAGACATATTGAAGATTCCGTAGTTTTTCCAGGACTGTATATGTGAGGTGTTACGTAGCACTTAAGTGTACTTACAAATTACACTGTCCAGTCACATTTTTCTGACACCTGTAAAATCCTGAATAACCACCTTTTGCAGCGCAGACTGCCGCGAGACTTGCAAAAAGAGGATCAGTGTGGTTGTGGACGATATAGGCAGTGGTGTGAAGCCGTGGTAGATGCACTGGATTTCTCGGTTGAGGGTCCGTGGCGCGAACAGCCCGACTGAGGTGGTCCCACAGATTCTCGTTTCGGTTTAAATCCGGATAATTTAATGACCAAGTGAGTATGTTAAACTCATCCCGATGCTCTACGAACCACGCACGTACACACTGAATTATGCTGCTGGTGGTTGCCACCGTGCAGAGGGAAAATAAATTGCATGTTAGGGTGGCCATGGGTCCAAAAACTGATGCACACCTGTGTTTAACCATTGTGCGTTCCAGAATGACTGCATCACCGAGGGAATTCCTCCGGCCAGGGGGCTTCCGACCATGGTTGCTGAGTGTTTGCTTTCAGACGTTTCACGCCGTACACACGAACGGCCACCTGTCTGGTGGTTTATAAAAGGTGATTCATCTGAAAAGGCCTCCTTTAGAAGACAGTCTACGTCCAGTTGCTGTACTGGCGTGCAAATTCCAGTCTTCGTCGCCGATGAACCCCAGTCAGCGTGGGTGCATGAATCTGCTGCGGAGGCTCATGTCCAGCAAAATTCGCAGGTCGGTCGTAGGTCGTAGCCTCTTGGTTTGTCTGGGCCGTCACTTGCTCAACAGTCGCTCTTCTATTGGCACATACTCATCTCCATACGCAGTGTTAGCCCTGCCTTATATGGCCAATTATGCACCACTGTTGCCACAGGGGGCAGTTTTCGATAGTGTCATTTGGTCGTGCACGGTTTACTTCAACCATGGCGAAACAAATTCAACTTATAAACTTTGCTATTTTGGAGATTCTTCCACCCTTGGTTTGAAAGCTAATGATCATAATAAATCGTTCCATTATTTTAGTTGCGACAGCGAGTGTATCGTTTTAAGCTTGACTACAACAAAATTCATATACCTTCCCCTGTTAGCGCAACCATCTGTTGTGAGTATTTATTGCAGTTGACGCCGAAAATGGGCGGTGATCACTTTAATGTGACTGGACCATATAGTTTGTATAGTGTTTCCATTTGCTCTGATGGTGATCACGGTCAGCAGGAGGATGTGACCAGACACTAGATTCCTGTGGACACATATGGTGTCAGATGGATAGCGCTGAAACAACCAATAGAGACCCGTTGTGAAAGCTTGTTGTAATATACCTTCCTCCTTCTGTCGAACTGAAACATCTGTACCAGTTGTATGGCGATACAATTGGCTTTAAAATACAAGTAGGAAGCTCTAAAAAAAGCACCGCCAAAGACGCCAGCCTTTTTTAATGGCGTATGTACAATTATTTTAAAAATATTTGCCCAATACTTTGAATGTCAACAGATAAATTTGACGGAACTAACTTCCATCAAGCCACGTTGCTGTGCGTAGTCTTCAAAAGACTTTGCATTCTTGCGTAAGAAAGGTGTTCTCAGAATGCCTTGAGATGCATTCTTGCGTAAGAAAGGTGTTCTCAGAATGCCTTGAGAATGTAGCAGACTACAAGCCTTGTTTGGAGTTATGAGTCGAGCACGAACTGTACGTCTATTTTGCTACAACCCAGGAAATATGACTCTGCCAAACATTGAATCTTAGACGGCAATTTCGTGGACAATGCAAAACTCAACTCGTGGTGTAGACGTCTTGTTACTCGTGGTGTCGACATCTTTCTGGAAATAATAAAATTAGAAAGTGGTGTAAATATGATAAAATATTCGCGTCATTCCATAGTGTGTGCATCATCATTCGGAAGTCATGGTCGGCATCTTCTCTTCTTACATTTTCCACCAAAGATGGAAGGATAGAACATACATTCCAGAACATAGCGGACACAAGGGATATAGTCCTAATGTAATTCGAGATTTTGCTGCATTGGTACATCGCAAGAACATTCATTTTCAAATCAGTGGGATAAAAACTGACTGAATATATATTACATTGATATGTCGATATGTAACTTGATAAAACACTTTACCCTGCTTTTTATTCACTATCAAAAAACACTTAAGCTACACAAGATCTGTTACTTGCTTCATAATCTTCAACAACACAGATCCGAAGATAAATCCAACACAAAAGTGAGGTTTTAAATTGCCACGGGAGAATCTGACAGTAAATTATGTACTGCATGTAAATTCATAACTCTGAGCGCAGCTGGTTAAACAGAAAAGAACATATGGTGTATTTCGATCAACCACTATGAACGACAATGTTATAGTCACCAAATGCTATAACTGTCGCGAGTGTGTTCACATTGGAAAGAACTGTAAGGAAAACAAACCTACACGCTCCCACTGTGGGGCGTAGGACCATCTATAGATGAACTGTAAAAATACCAGGCGAGCTCCATTGTGTATTCTATGTGCGAAAAGGCAAAAATCACGCAGCCATCGAGTTAAAGAAATTCAAGTGGGAAAATCAATGGACTGTACGTGGATGCTGACGAGCATCACAGGAAACCACGGATAAATGTAAACTCAGCGGATTTCAGGCCGACGGTCGAAGAAGATGAAATGACATCTAGGAAAAAAAATGTTAACCTCGAGCCCATTGACCAAACGTATCACACAATTACCTGTCTAGTTTGTAAGCAACGGGAACCTCCATCGAAAAGAAAGCCCAATGCAGGAAGTGTCAAAATATTCTGGCACAATGTGAAGGATAGAGCGACAAGAGACATAGCGACAAAACTGAAAATGTAACTGACCCTAGAGACAAGGGCGATAATGAACTGACTATGGAAAGTCAGTAGTAATAATAATGGAAAGAGGGAGCGGAGTTTCTCAAAGTGGCCAAGAAGAAAGGACAAGGAAGGCTTAAAGAAGGACATACTCTCAAATTCAGAAAAAGTTGAAAGTCCAATGAATGCAAGGTGTGTCAGCAAGCAACATGTTGTAGTGGCGAAGCGTGATAGCGCGCAACAGCTAATAGAGGAAGATTTTGAAAATTCCAGAATGATATTTTCACTCTGCAGCGGAGTGTACCCCGATATAAAACTTCCTGGCAGATTAAAACTGTGCGCCGTACTAAGACTCGAGCTGGGGACTTTTGCTTTTCGCAACCAACTGCTCTACCATCTGCCCTACAGAAGTGCTAGTTCTGCAAGATCTGCAGGAGAGCTTCTGTGAAGCTTGTAAGGTAGGAGACGAGGTACCGCGGGCAATGACGGCTATGAGGACAGGTCGCAAGTTGTGCTTCGGTAGCTGAGATGGTAGAGCCCTGGCCCGCGAAAGGGAAATATCATGAGTTCGAGTCTCAGTCCGGCACACAGCTTTAATCTCCCAGGGAGTCTGATTATGAAAATTCGCAGATCATAGAACATACACAAGGGAACGGAATTAGGAAAAAGATGTAAACAGTGATAAACGTGATATGAAAAATGGAAGACGTTTATGGTTGAAATGGTTCAAATGGCTCTGAGCACTATGCGACTTAACTTCTGAGGCCATCAGTCGCCTTGAACTTAGAACTAATTAAACATAACTAACCTAAGGACATCATACACATCCATGCCCGAGGCAGGATTCGAACTTGCGACCGTAGCGGACGCTTGGCTCCAGACTGTAGCGCCTAGAACCGCACGGCCACTGCTGCCAGCTGACAATAATAGGCAGCAACGGGTTTCCCATCGAAACAGGACATTGGATGAAAAGAAAGTGGGAATCAACAGATGTGTAAGAAGATCAGTTAATTCAACAACAACTAACCTAGCCTTAATCTACCGTAACGAATCAGACAGATTAACGCGAGTGAAGAGAGAGACATCGGAATCTACTTTTATCATTTGTATTGTCTACGAAATTTGTGGAAACACAATGAGATTAGCTAAGTTGGAGGATATGGCTGTGTTAACCTTATGAGTAAGAGACCTGCTTAGACACAGTCATCCAACAGTCTGTACCTTGGATTTTCCTGTCATAAAAAGTTGATCATATTCACCTCAATGTCAACAAGTTTCCCACAAACACAAAGGGACCTCAGACTTTACATTACGTCGTCTTTAATAGGAGCAAAAGACACTTCACACTGAGCATCTGCACAGGCAGTCAATGATGAGACAGGGCCAACTTGTATATGATTGCAGGTTATACCAGCCCCATAGCTACGTGCCCACTAGGTTGCTGAAACATTCGCTTAAAACCAAACCGTACACCATCAGCAGTGGAGCAGAGACAAATAATTAAAATCAGTCACAAAAATTCGACGCGCCATGCCATGGTGATGCAAGAACTCGGGAGAGGGACAGAGGAGTTAGAGCTACACATGCTACGCACACAGCAGCTAATTTCAGAAACTGGACGTTACCCCACATTCCACTTACAGTACAGTTTATAACGTCAGTTCACCATCCTCATGGACCGAGCGAGGTGGAGCAGTGGTTACCACATTGGACTCGCATTTGGGAGGACGACGGTTCCATCCCGCGTCCGGTCATCCTGACTTAGGTTTCCCGTGATTTCCCTAAATCGATCCAGGCAAATGCCGGGAAGATTCCTTTGAAAGGGCACGGCCGCCTTCCTTCCTCGTCCTTCCCTAATCCGATGATACTGATGACTTCGCTGTCTGGTCTCCTCCCTCAATCGAACCAACCCCCCCGCCCTTTCACTATCCGATAGCCGCGATTATGGTGCCAGATACAGACATAACAGAGACAAAGATACATCATGCCTGTGACGAACATGCGGTCACTACACTTATAATGACTAGTCTAGGGATATTTTCCATAACTAGTCACTATTTTCAATACAGTCAGGAGATACGACTACATACAGAAAATTTAAAAACGGCAACAACACTGGACCAACTCGACAGACACATTTTCGTAATGGACGCATACGCGAAATCAACATTGTAGCGTTTCAGAGCAACGGATTACAGAGAACTCTGCCTGCAGGACGCTATATGAGAATTTGGTCTTCATGTCATGAATAGGCCTGTCAACCCATCTACTTTCCAAAATCGCGTAGTTGTGGTAACAAATATGGATATCACCCTAGCTGTCAGTGACCCCATTGCCAAATGGCAGGTATGTGAAGGATCTACAACAAGAAACCATATTATCATTTACTTCACAATTACAAACGCAGGTAACGACTTATATGCTATCACCGAGAATCTACGCAAAGCGAACTGGCAGCTTTTAAACGAATAATTCGAGATGCAGCTACGGTAAGGAAGTGGGTTTGATGTTGACACCAATGCGGACGAACTGGTGCGACCCTTACAGATAGCTATCCCAGCATTTGTTAGAAAGTAAAAACGTTTTAAAATTCCCCGGAGTCGGGTCCTACAGTCCTTAAGACCTTAAGATGCATAGAAAGGCAGGTGAGGAGATACTACCAAAGATCCCTAAGGGAAACGGAACGACAAAGAATGCTGAGTATCTATCGAACAGTCAAACTACAATAAAGAAGAGTAGAAAAATGGGATGCTCACATTGAGGATCATTGATAACTGATGTTTCAGATTTTCCATACTAACTTGCAATAAAGAAGTTTCGACCACCTGCTATATTATCAACCCTGAGACAGTCCGATGGCACCATGACGACAGACTGGGAGACATCAGAGCAGTCTCTACTCCGAACATTGATGCAGGATGATACAACGTTGGAATAAAAAAGGTATCATCAGCAACTTCGTTCTGAATTACTAGAGCAACATGTGAATAAGAGCGCTGTGATTTTTCCAGAAGGACATGAGACTGGCAATAATTAAGCTAAAAAAGAAGACAGCACCAGGAGCTGATAGAATACTGGCAGGAGTGATGCATCAGCAAAATTGTGCCATATACAACTCTGTTGGTAAACGAATATATTTTTCAGAGTCGGGTGCCACTAATCTGGAAAATATCGAATATCTGTTAAAAAGAGGGGGAAGACAAAGACCAAAGCAATTGCTTTGTTTGGTACATTCTCCAGCCAAAGTACAGGAGAAGCTTCTGTGCCGCCATCTGAGAGACCACAGAACGGTAGTAGACATGAGCTCCCTGCAGTACGGTTTCAGGAAAGCGAAATCCACTGAAGACGCGATAAATCAAGCAATGAATATTGTGAACACCTCAGACGACAAGTATGCTATTGACATAATGATTGATATAGCTGGATTGTGTGATGATTTGTGATGGCCAGCACTGTTCACAAGACTGAAACAGATGGACTGTCCCAAGTGTTCTCATAACAGCCCACGAAATTATTGCACAGAGAGGCAGGTGCAGCAATTAGACCTTCCTGGAAATAAACTTGGCCGGCCGGAGTGGCCGAGCGGTTCTAGGCGCTACAGTCTGGAACTGCGCGACCGCTACGGTCGCAGGTTCGAATCCTGCCTCAGGCATGGATGTGTGTGATGTCCTTAGGTTAGTTAGGTTTAAGTAGTTCTAAGTTGTAGGGGACTGATGACTTTAGAAGTTAAGTCCCATAGTGCTCAGTGCCATTTTTGAAAGAAAATTGTGAAAGACATCACCTAAGGCTGACCACTGGGCTCTGTTTGTGGTCCATAGTTGTGGGATGTTGTCCTAGAGCTATTACTGAACGAGCTTCAGCGTGTTAGAAACACTAGAGACTACATTGCCTATGCAGGTAGTCTGATAATTACAGTATCTGCTAACAAAAGGTCTAAATTAGAAGTAGTTCGTGGAACACTAGGCAGCTGATGCGTAGAAAACAAACTAATGATAGCCGTGCACATATGTACATCTACATAGATACTCTGCAAATCACGTTTAAGTGCATAGAAACCTCCTTCAAAATTCTCTATTGTTCCGATCTCTTATAGCTCACGGACAGAACGAACACCTATGTCTTTCCGTACGAACTCGTGATTTCCCTTATTTTATCATGGTGATAGTTTCTCCCTATGTAAGTCGGGGTCAACAAAATATTTTCGCGTTCAGAGGAGAAAACTGGTGATTGTGAAGCAAAGCAATTGCTGTACCATGTGTGAAGTACAGATTCGAGCGAGTGTGCCGGGACTTGCCCCAGCTCACTGCTAGCAGCGCCACGTTAACGCAAAGCGTCTGCGGGTAGAAATACAAGTACTGCACTACAATTAAGTATGAAATTAAAAATCAAAATTTATGTTTAAAACTTTGTTAAAATATAGTTTAGTGTTATAATGTTTCAAGTATCGAGTCTTTGTGTTCTAGACATAACAGCTTACGTACAAATGCCGTTTTAAGAGAGAAATAAGTGGCGCTAAATAATAAAGCTAGAAAGCCAGAATTTGGGCAGAAAGTGTCTTTAGAACTCATAAGAAAGTGATGAAGGTTTCCAAAGCCATAAAACAAAAATTAACACGGGAATCCACGTTTTTAGGAAAAATCAAAAGCGCTAAATAATGGACTTAGAAACATGAAAATTCGTTTTATGCTTCAGTTCACCCCAGAAATAATAACTGAAAGACCACGTTGAGCTACTTCTTATAGTTTTTGAGTAATTAAGGAAAAAACCAATTTTTAACTTAAGTATACCTAATTGTAGTAGTTTAAGTACCTGTAATTTTAATGATAGAGAATTTTGGCTAAAGTGGATGATAAAACATACCAATTAATAGTGCTATTCCAAATTTTAGAGTTGTAGTATTAACAACAGCTGATGTAAGTTCCGGTAAAAGTATGGTTCAGAGGTAACGATCTACCGTTAGTTCTACTATAAAAACTCTAGACGTCAAAGTTTTCATTCTAGCGAGCTGAAACTTTTCTGCGAGTTCAGACAACTTAACTGTAATCAAGTAAAATTTCAGAAGTTTATGAATTGATTTGTAACCATGTCATTAGAGATTATGTGCCTGAGAATGCGGTCGTTCGGAGGCTGCTGCAGTTTTCAGATAGCCGTAGACAACAGATGTTCCCTCAGACGTCCGTTCTGGCACCTACTCGAGAGGCAGTAGGAATGTTGTCACAATCGGCTTGCGACGTTATCGGAGCTTGGGCCACCAAACGGCGGCTTAAGTTCAACGCAGGCAAAACTCAGGCGGTGATCTTCGCCAGGAAGAAGATTCCTGCCGACCTGCAGCCACTCAGCATCATGGGAGGGCCCATCCCATGGTCGAACACCGGACGCTACCTAGGCGTCACTCTGGACCGGCGCTTGACGTGGGAGGCACACATCAGGGAAGTGAGGGGTAGAGCGCTTGGCAGATTGCGCTTGTTGCACCCCTTACTCAACCCAGCGACGACCCAACCCCCACACTGTGGCATAACTCTGTATCTGATACTCATCAGGCCAAAGTTAGAGTACCCTGCTGTGGTGTGGGGCAACGCGGCCGACGCGTCCATCGCCAGGCTGCAGACGGTCCAGAACGAGGCGCTTAGGTTAGCGCTTCACCTGCAATGAGACTTCAGCACCGGAGAACTCCACAGAGTAGTAGAAGTGCCGCAGCTCAAACACCGATCCCGGCAGGCGGCGCATCGCTTTTACGCGGCCGCCCGGATGTAGGAGAACGACCTTGTACGCTACTTGGGAAAACCAAGTGCCATGGCGCCCGACCACAAGGTGGCCAGACCTGTTGCTGGAGTGAAGGGACGCCGCAACATGAGCCAGATGAACTAAAAGAAGCAATGCAACCGTGACGAAGATTCCGACGAGAGGACAACTTCCAACACACCCAGGTAGAAGTAGGAAAAGCGTGATCCGCTCACCCTACAACACACCGGAGTACGAAGCACCGTGAATTTGCGTAGCGTAGCAGTAGGAAGGTACACTTCGCATTCAGCTACGGTAATATCCACATATGTTAAACGTCGGATCGCGCTCTGTCTCGAATGACGTCTTAGATGAACTATGACAAAGCACGTATTTTGCCGTAAATAAAGATAGTGAACTCGCGAGGACTGTACAACGTCCTGAATTGCTTAGAATTCATGAAAATAACTGCTAGTGTGCCATTTGTGTGAATTAGAATTCCGCTTGGGAAGTGGTAACTTTATTTCCACTTTTATGGCGCGCATTAATTTTGTCATTTATTGCAAAATTTCATTTGAGTAATTTTAGTCAGGCAAAAAGACAATCTGGTAGGAACTATCGTAGAGTTCACCTCTGAACTGCTAAATGTGCTGTTAGCGTAGAAAGACTTGCTTTCAATTGACAATAGTGAATTTCTAAATGTTCTCTGTGAGAAAAATTACATAATATAAATTTTGACTGGAACTTTATTCTTTTATTTAAAATCATAATCCTGATCCGCAAAGAAATAGGAGAATAGAAACTTTTCTTTTAGTGAGCTGGACCAGAATGTGGCCGTGCAGGCTGGAAACTAAGTCAATATATTTCCCTTCGCTTTCTGTCTGACCACAAAATTAGTTGCCAGGCTCGCGTAAGACGGCATTTTAAGAAGAAATTTTTATTCCCCCCCCCCCCCCCCCCCCCCGAAATGGAATTTCGTGAGAACATTCCTTCGCAACGGAAAACAATAATGTCCATCCCATCCTGTCCTGTCCATCCTGTATCATTTCAGTGACACTCTCTTCCCTATTCCGCGATAAAACAAAACCTACTGCCCTTCTCTGAACTTTTTCGATGTACTCCATCAGTACTATATGATAAGGATCCCACGCCGCGTAGCAGTATTCTAAACGATCTTATATGTTACTAAAAGGAACATTATCACGACTAACCTGTGAAAAGAAAATATGTATGTAGGGACCTTGGAATTAACATTGACGAAAAGCAAAACTTTCGTGTACATGTTGAAATCGTTTGCTAGAGAGTCATTAAAGTCCTAAATGAAATAGTAACATTTGTCCAAGGAAGTTTTCAGGTTCCACTAAGTGAAATGACAACTACCACAGCGCAATCTTGCGGGTTACTGTTCGAGCTTTTGGACTCATAGAGCCAGAGCGGTAAGGACAGCACAGGCTCTACGGCAGCATAGGGGAGTGTAGTTCTATGCACGACAGGCACCTGTGGGACAACGTTGACTGAGGCGTTGCTGGTGATATTAGGCTTGATACCTCTAGACCTAACAGTAAGATACAGATGTGTACAATACTGGATCAAAAAGCGGTAACTGAGAGGAGATACTTGCCACAAAGAGCCACATCGAATAAGGAAACAAAGGCATGCATTGAAAGAGGATGGCAAGAAATCTCGGACAGTGTATAAAAGGTAGGAGATAGTACCAGATCCTTTCACTCATGAAAGAAAGAATATAGTGATATACTTACTTCCGACGAAGGGAGTTATACAGAACCTGTCGGGACATGGTTGGTATTCCAGGTACTATCTAAAAATGCGACAGCGCACCACAGATACATGTGAATGTGGAGCAAACGGCAGTCCGGATCGCATCATCTAGAATTTACTGTTAGACAAGATGTTATAGACCAGTACAGTAACGGTTCTGTAATTGTTACAGTAATTATGTAATGAGAAATGAGGAACTTTGGAATGAGCTGAACTCGCTGAAAGCTAAAATATCAGGTGAAGAAATGCAAGCCTGTATGGCTGAGAGAGAACCAAGAAGAAGTCATACATCATGACAACGAGAATCGCCACGGCAGAACACACACCTACAGCAACCTTCTGAAAGCAGTGAAGAGATGAGCCCCAGCGAGGACAAGGGAGGATTTCCAGAGACTCTGACAGTTATCTCCCAATCTCCTCACCTATGGTGGCACACCAGTGCTGCCCTTTTGAATACTGAGTTTGCACCTCAGCGCACCGGGTGCTAGGCATCCAGACACATGGGAAAACCAGCTTGGTTCTGATACCGAACACATTACTGCAGTAGTGTTGTCTAGTGCAGTGCAGTATAGTCTTGTATGGTAGTAAAGTCCAGAATAATAAATTATTAAACTTGTGATCACCAATGTTGCATAGTGTAATAGACCTGTGGAGCGTGCCTTCTCGGTTCAGTGAGCTAGATGGGCAAACGGTACTATGTAGACTTTTTTTATAATTTTTCGAGTTACTTTTATTGTTTCTCTCTTTATGTAGATCTTCAAAAGTCAAAATATTACTTGCTATATTCGTGCCAAATCATTTGCAATATTTGGTCTGCTCTTTTGTATAGATATCAGACTAAAAAGAAAACAGCAAATAAATAATTAAATAGTTTCAAATCCGGGTCCAGCACATTTTTTCTTTCTTCCCGAGAGTTTCAAATTACCTCACACTCCACTGTAAGATAATTTATCTTGGAAATAATGTAAATGGAAATACCCTTTCGTTTATAGCGAGTGTACGGAAAAGCGGACTTTGACAACTGAATAAGCTTACATACTGTTGATGCACGCAGTGGAAGCGACCACATGATTTCAAACATTGTACTAAATTATATTTTTGTCTTATACCACCAGAGAGTGCTACAAGTGTCCACAAGACGTAAATAAATTTGTATGTCTTAATAATTTAAATAATTCTATGTGATAAAATAGGTAAAATTCCCCGTAATGGCAGGAATGAGAAAAGGGGCTGCTAACAGTATTTTTCACTTCGATTGATAACGAAAATTACTGGTAATCAAAGAGACCTTAACCAAGAAACACGCTAAATGTTTACAGATTCTGAAACATAGTTCAAGAGTGTCTTGAGATAGAAAGTATGAAATGTTTTGAATTTCAGATGATATCGTTTACATCTGATACCAGCGACTCAGAACATGCAACAACACCCGCTACTCGCTTTTGATCTTGGTGCAAAATTCACAGATCCATTCACAACAGCTGAGAGAGTGAGACTAAGATGTAGTTTACCATGTAACCTAACATGTACGATGCTGTTTTTATAACAGGAGCTTCGGCGATTCCTTTTTTATTTACGACCACTTTAAAATCTTACATTAGCACGTGTGTCGTGATACGTTCGCCTTTCTTGATCGTGTGGTCAAAATTAGCAAATAATGCCGAATAAACATTAAAAATAAAAAATATCCTGCTGTAATTATGTAAGACCATTACGTGTAAGTGGTTATCACGAATCGAGGACGTATTGAAGGAGGAAATTGATAGACAGGATCAAAGTGTTATCAGAAACGGACTACAAATATGCAACATAAAAGAAACTTTAGAACAAAAAGTTTGCTGTTATATATTTCGGTTTTAGAACACGTCAGTGGCTTCATTACCTGTTTCGACCTCTTAGCAACTAATCATCACATGGAATAGCAAATCATGTAAGTAAAACTTTTGGAGGTTTCTCATAACCTGTTCAGTTGTAGTTTGAAGAGTAAAAAACAAAAAAATTATATATGAGAAAAAAACCATTCATTTTCTGTTACCGGCGCACCATAATGAGCAACACTGTGTTTATCGTTTTACGTATCTTCGGAGGAGTACATCTTCCCATAAATATCTAAAATTTAGTTATCTCTGCTGTCTAGTCAAATGGTTCAAATGGCTCTGAGCACTGTGGGACCTAACTGCAGTGGTCATCAGTCCCCTGCTCCCTAGTCAGAATGTATATATAACTGGGAGAAGGATGCGATGGTTTGGCCCTGTTTTATTTAATCTGAAACCAGCAAACCCTTTACTTCTCCTTACCACACACGGAATGACTGACTCTACTACATAAATTCATGGGTGAATGTTTTTTCAAACGTAGCGGAATAGGTCAGAGAAAATTCCTTGGTTCATAGTGTAGAAATACCAATCTAAATACAGTTAGTTTCAATTGACCTGAGGGATATGCGAGTGGCGGATAAGTCACATTTTGTTTTCTGTGGTCGTTCCTCCACTTGCGAAGAACTTCGGGCCGCCGTTGTTGCGTGTCCGCGTTTCCGTTGTCGGACGATAGACACTGTGAAGTTAAAGTTTAGCCCGTGGGCTTCACCAAGGGGAACTACGGATTACCAACATCAGCTGAGTATGCTAAAGGGGAATCGCGGTATTATTTCAGGTGCGGTCGAACAGGGCATTTTGTTCGTATTTGCGTTCAGCCGCGGACACCCTGAATCAATCAATGACGCCCGGCTGGGTAGAAACCCCGGGGTCGCGCCTTTAAACCCTGGTGTGCCTATGATGCTGCTCGATCATCACTCCCACTGCCTTATATTTGTTCTCGAGTAGGTGGCGAACCCATTTTGGCCCTTTTGGATTCTGTTATCTCCTTTTCATTGCTGAGCTTGAAATGGTTTCTTGAATTCGGTCATCTTGCGAGACTTAGGCCGGTCCCTTCTTCAGTGCAGAGATGTCGCGTTGCCAACGGGCAGGTGTTGCCTCTGCGTGGTAGAGTATGTCTGTTGGGGATTTCTCGGCGCCCTTGTCTTTGGCTTTGGTTAAGGAGCTGCTGGTCGATTTGATTTTGGGATGAGATTTTATCGGTAAAAGTGGACTTTTCTTGGATTATTTGGGCTACACCTTTTTATTTAAGTTCGATTCTTGTCAGAAATTTCGGTTCTGTGAGTGTACTAAACGTAAGGTGCATCGAGACGCGGGAATTCTGGCTGTTGATACTAAGGTTAGTGAGTTTGATCACACCCAGCTTTATTCCCAGCAGGCCTCTGAGATAGGGGGTTTGTTGAAGAGGTTCCCAGAGCTTCTCTATCAAAGACTGGGGGTTACTAATCTTTTTGACTACCATATTCGTCTGTATGATCATAGTACCGTCAGGCAGTCCACATAAAGTCTCACCTCGCCCCTGGACACCAAGGGGAAAGATATCCAGAATGCTTGAGCAAGGAATAACTAGGCCTTCTACATCCGCTTACGCCTCCCATAAATTCCTGGTCGATAAGGATCATTGGTGGGACTTTCGGCCTGTTGTTGACTACCGTCGCCTAAATAAGAAGGTTTTCCTCGAATCGGTTCCTATACCTGATCTTCATAACTCTTTTACTTGGTTTGCGGGGGCTAAATGGTTTACCTTGCTCGACCGGAATCAAGCCTATTATCCGATTCCCTTAGCCGAAGAAAGTAAAAAAACTTTACAGCGTTTTGCACTGATTGAAATCTGTTTGAATTTAATAGGGTCTCCTTTGGTTTGGCTACTGGCACAGCAGTCCTCCGAATAAGATTCTTGGAGACTTGAAATTAGTCTGTGTTTATAATTGCCTGGACGATTTGGTAATTTATAGTCGTTCGTTTCAAGAGCATTTGGAACATACCCAGCAAGATTTTGCTAAGTTTCAGAGGGCCGGTTTGACTGTGAAACGCAGTAAGGTGACATTAGCCAGGCAGCAGGTATCCTTCTTTGGTCACCTAGCATAAGTCCAGAGTATTTGCATCGATCAGGAGCGGACTGAGGCCTTGAGAGCTGCGCACTGATAAGCAAATGATTCTCAAGTTCATAGGGATAGCGAATTATTTTAGGCGTTTTGTTCCTAATTTTGCTCAGTTAGCGGCTCCTTTAAATGAGCTGCGCCGAAAGTGGGTGCGTTTCTAGTGGGGACCTGCTCAAGAGGCCGCGTTTTACCACGTAAAGGTGGCTATAGCCAATTCTTCGGCTGTCGGAGTGCCTGATTTTAATAAGAAATTCATTGTCCAAACCGACGCATCTAATGCGGGTATTCTGGCATTGCTCCTCCACGTGTTCGGTGGTCAAAGGCAATCTTTAGTATGCGCGTCTCGTCGGTTGACCAGCGCCGAACTTACATATTCTGTTTACGAATGTGAGGCATTGGCCGTCTAGTTCACGCTGGATAAGTACCGGCTTTATCTCAGACATAGAAGATTTCAGCGAGAGACCGACAATCAAGCCTTAAGCTGGGTGCTAGTCAGGCCACGTGTAACTGGTTGTATCGTGAGTTGGGCGGTACACATTTCGGCTTGTCAGTTCGAGGTTAAGCACATTAGCGGCACTGAGAATGTGCTGACGGACATCCTCAGACGTATGTTTCCTGAACAGCCATATAGTGAGGGCGTCCAAGAAGTTTCGGGAGGCAATCTTAGTTGTGTCTTGTTATAACACTACCGTCTGCTACCGCTGTACCATAACCTTAAAGCTGGTAACAGGTTGTGTGATAAAACTGTTTTATTAAAGCAATTATAGTACAAAGCAACAGAGCAATGTTACCCTCAGAGAGGAATTTTGTTGTGTTGACCGTGTTGTACCTAACGGAGGTGGCTTATCGGAAGCGAAAGTCACAATTACGGAAACATGTGAAGAGTGACAAACAAAATTTTGACTATCTGCAATGTTTAACAAGTAAAGAAAACGGTCGCCAGCCTAACTAGGCAAGAGAATGATTAACATTCTCGTTCAAGAAAATAGTTATTAGTAACTTGAATGGATAAACACAATCTATACTTTGTCACACGCGAGTGCAGTGAACTCTTGACACATACATATGTGTACGGTAAGATTGAAACTAACAGTTAAAGCAGCACAAACTATTTGCAAAATTATAACAGCTACCGAAACACACTATTACTTTCAGAGCTTACACAAACTGAATGGTCTTTATAACGTTATTATTACTATTAACTGCAGAATCATTAATTGGATATAGGTTAAGTCTCTCTCAGTTAAATACGTTACTATTTAAAATGAAAGTTAATTTGAATGCACTTACAGGTTGCTCCTCACTATCATTTGACTAAAGAAATTAAGGTTTTCCTAATTAGTGGTCTTTCCGTTACTTGTTACCGAGCATTAACCCAATAGACAAACTGTGGATCTTGTTATATTATTAATAAGCACTTCTAATACACAGGAGAGACAAACACTTAGCAAACTTGTGTGTATAACGTTCCAAACTGCAGTTTTCCACTTTTACTACATTGAGACACAAAATTAACATATATGTAAGATACTGACTCACCTTCTGCGATTTACAACAGGCAGTAATGTGATCATTTACTAAGGGAAACTTTATAAGCCTCAGTCTTCAGAACTTTTAATTTGAAGTTGGCAACAACACAATTAATAAGCAGTTATAATAGAAAAATTATTTTCTGCAAGCATCAATTACTTCAGTTCACTTTCTTGCCACTTTAACTTTCTCTTTACTATGTTCAAGAAACATCAATTAGCAAAACACAGGGCTTTAATGTTCTTTCAGTAAGGACACTCGGAAATCACTTTAGTTCAAACGGAGAGGAACCTGAGAGGTGTTATGATAAGGAGAAAAATCAAGGTAAGTACATAAATGCAGTTATAAATTACCTTATATTTGAGCACACTAACACATCCATTAAGCTGATCCTTCACTGTACATTATTATAGTACTCCTTTACAATGATTGCGCAATGTGGTGGCGATTGCATGTCGGTAGGTGGAATTGCAGGTAGAATTGCTAGACTCTGTCATTTCTTGGTGGCGATGATAGATACAAATTCCAGAATAGTTCCAGCTATTTATCCATCCATCCGAGGCATTGGAAAGTAGGACAAAAAACCTCTCTCAGAACCAGCACAGTATGCAACATTTACATGGCAGTGTACAATTAGGTAGCTAGTCCCCGACTGGTGGCTCGCCCCCGACTGACTCTTGTTCCACCTTTTCTACATGGGCCAACCACAATTTGCGCGCGCTACACAGTTCCGTTCCCGAGGGGAACCACTACACCTTTTACATAAAACTAACTAAGAACCCTAAGTGAGGATCAGCAGTTTACATAACAGCAAACAAATACAATAAATAAAACAGAACATTTGCACATATTGACATTTCTACCAAAAATTATTCACACAAAATTACAATTATATACAGTAAGTTTTGTTCCCTCCAAATGGGACAAAGAATTTAAATGACAGATACACTACATTGCATAGAATCAAATCATGACATCAAAGTTTTAAACAAAGAAAAGAGTATACAATTTTGTGACATCTATTCATTCGAAAACATTTACAGAAGCTTAACGATGTAATATAAAATGAAACAAATACCAAAATAAATCATTGGAGTATTAGAGCTATGGTGTTACAGTGTTAGGCGATATGCCTCATTTGTTTAGTGACATTGCCGACCATCAGGACCAGGGACCCCTCTTGAGGACCCGTTAAGAAACAAATTTCGGCGGGGGAGCGTTTGAATGAATACATTATCAGGAAAGGCATTTAGTGTAAAATAGTGGGACGTGCCAAGGAGATTAAGATCTGTCTACCAGGCACCCTAGTGCGCCCCGTTTTCCATTGTTTTCACAACTCGTTCATTGGCGGGCATTTAGGAACCCATAAGACCTTGCAGAAGATTAAGTAGCATCTGACTTGGCCATCTATTGACCGAGACGTTAGAGAAATAGATTTTTCGATGTCAGTTGTGTCGTGTGTCCAAACCGAATAACGCTCTTCAGCAGGGGTTCCTTAGTTCTGAGCGTGAATCTTGCCTCATGGACAAACTCTATATTGATTATGTGGGCCTATTACCTCGCAAGAAACAGACCATCGGTATGTATTAGCTACTATTGGAACGTTGTCGAGGTTTACCTGGCTTCTCCTAGTCGTAATGTAACTGCTTCCACCACCATTGCGCATTTAACTAACGTATTTAGTGTTTTTGGACCTCCTAAGCAAATCGTTAGTGATAATGCGCCGGCATTTCTGTCGGTTCCCTTCAAGGCCTTTTGTATTTAAGCGGTGTTAAGCATGTAACTACCACTCCGTATTATCTGCAGGGGTCCTTTGCAAAAAGGGTCAATAGTAACCTTAAACACGCACTGTTTATCTCTCATCAGAATTCTCCCAGTAAGTGGGATTCTAGTGTGCCTTCAATACCGCCAGCCATGAGGCTTTGAAGGCTACTCCAGTTTCCTTTATGTTTGCTTATCCTTTTAATTCCCCCCATCCGAACTTACGGGGGATTCAAGATCTAATCTCTGCGGAAATAATCCCTCAGGTTGTCAAAAAACACTAGCATCGTGCGAGGGGCAAAATTTTCAGTGTCCACAATAGACAATTTGGTCGTTATAACCGTAATTGGCGAGCCTTCAGGGGTAAACCAGGAGATCAGGTGTATTTCTGTACTTTTCCCGGGAGAGAGGTGCGTGTTGGCAACCTTGGTAAGTTTACTCCCTCTTTTCTGCGTCCGTGCACGATTATGAAGATTTTAGGCCCAGTTAATCCTATGGTTAAGGACAACCGTACTGGTAAGTAATACCGGATCCACCTTAATCAAATTAAGTTTGGTTAGGCCGCTATTTGGGTCTCCTTAATAGCTCTCTGTTGGAGGCCAGACCGTATTCTTTAGTTGGCATGGTTGCGGTTGTTTGTCTTCTTCTCTTCGGGGGCTGCCGCCACTCGTTTCGCAAGCGTTGCCTGTCTGCTAGTGTCAGCAGCGGCGGTTACTGATATGGACTAACGGTTGCCCTATCTTTGGGGCCACGTCGTTGTTTTTCCGGGTCGTGTGAGTTTGCGAGTTCTGCTGGGGACTCAGGAGGAGCCAGGCTGGCGCAGTGCGCGAACACGCCAGGACCGCTGGCGGCGCGCATGGACTGCCGAATGGAACGGCTGTGGTCACCAGGGTGTACGACATAATCGTAAACCAAATCCTGCAGGCTTCAAGAAGAGTGCATGTCAATTCAAGTAGAGAAACCTCCACCATTGTGACATCTCGCGATTCTCCAGTGACTTGGGTTTGTGCTGCTGCTCTTAGTGTTGCTGAGGCGAGAGCAGCGAGTGGAGAGCTTGGGGAAAGCGGATCTTATTAGCCTTCCTCGACCTCTTATTACTGTTTCCTGCATTCAGCTTGTTACAATTTGTTAAGTTCAACCAGCGGTATTTTTCCTGCCTGGTGGCCACTAACGCCCCAGTCGCCGGCCCTGGGTGTTAGGGTATGTAGCGGCTGTGTACGTTACCTCGCCTTGCCCCTGCTGTCCGGTAAGGTGTGTAGTTTTAATAGCTTTTTTTATTGTAGACACATTGTGATTCTTCTACTCTGGTGGTAGCGATTGCTTTCTCGTTGTGAGTGCTGTTAGCAGGGTATTCTGGGGGCGTAGCTGAGTCAGCTGGTTCCAGCTTTAGCGTATTTTTCCATTCTTGCATTCGGTTTATTGAACGTCAGGTACCTTCAGTAAGATTATCATTAGTAATTCGTTATACTGCCACTAGTCTGAGTCACTATCTTGTGAAGTGATTGCAACAATTAGCTGCTTATCTCATCGCTAACGAAAGTGTTTGTTGCTGGACCTTCTCAGAGATCGATTCCTGGAGCACCGTCTGTGACTGGTCCTTGTGTTTTATTATTGTATTATTTATTACCATACGTTGTAGTGCCTACATTAAATGTTATGTATGTCTAGTTGATAGTCCCCGTCACGTTCTGGAATAAAGGGTTGTATTCCAAGGTTACCATCATCTTATTTCACCCATTCGGTGATCAGTTTCATGTTTGTTTTATTTAACCTTTGCTTGTATTTGCTGTTTTACAGCAGGTTTCTATATCTTTTAAATAATTGCCGTCCCTGGCGTGTAAGGCCTACAGCTGTGATATTGGTCATTTGCCTAAAAAAAATACTCTTTAATCCCCCAAACCAACCAACCAACCTAAAAAAATAATTCAATATTTGTATTTTAGCAGTTAGCCTTAAAACTTTATATGCTGCCATTCCTTTCGTCTGATAGATTCTGCTGTGTTTGGGCCACTTACCTTTTAATATTTCAATACCTGTAAGTTGTAATTGCAGCGACTTCTTAAACATTCATAATCTATTGCCATTCTCGACGTTTAAGGCCTTCAGCCGTGATCACGGTGGTTTGTTTTTATAAACATTATCTGTATTTGTATTTTATGGTGATTTTCTAAATTTTACACAGTTTTTTATTCCTTCATTAATATTTATTATTTATTGTTGAGTCAGGAATTATTGTTCTATAAATAAATGTGTGTAACTGTAAAAGGCAACCAATAGTAACTGGTTACGGCTCTGTCCACAATCGTAACCGAATCAGGCCTTCTCTTTACTACCAGGTTTGTTTCATGCATGGTCCGTTATCAAATGGTTGAAATGGCTCTGAGCACTGTGGGACTTTACATCTCAGGTCGTCAGTCCTCTAGAACTTAGAACTACTTAAACCTAACTAACCTAAGGACATCACACACATCCATGCTCGAGGCAGGATTCGGACCTGCGACCGTAGCGGTCGCGCGGTTCCAGACTGTAGCGGCTAGGACCGCTCGGCCACAATGGCCGACAATCCGTTATCATGTGGACGCCTTACACTGGTTAAATTCATTGTATCGGAGTTGTCCTTACGTACAGTGGTGACGTGCAAGGATAATATACTGACTATTTCGTGTAAGCCAGGAGCATTGCAATCGCTTATCTGCTATTAGTACGAATGCACTCTTACGTGTTGCACTACTGAGATTTGGTATTACTAATTACCGAGAGTGAAGCCCACATCGTCTAGAAGTATAAATTGCGTATTGGCGGCCTTAATTTACAATGTTGCCTCCTTACTGGGAATTTTAAGAGCAGTTTCCCACCTCAAGGGCAAGAGGAAGCGCTGAAACTGTCTTCTCTCATCCGTAACAAGGTAACTAGCTGAACGAGACTGACTCCTTATGGAAGAAGTTTTCTGCCACCATTACTAATAGCTGCGTGGAGTGGCCGTGCGGTTAGAGGAGTTACGTCAGGGACTGCGCGGTCCCTCCCGCCGGACGTTCGAGTCTTCCCTCGGGCGTGGCTGTGTGTGCTGTACTTTGCATAAGTTAGTTTAAGTAGTGCGTAAGTCTAGGGAGCGATGGCCTTATCAGTTTAGTCCCTTAGAAATTCACACACATTTGATTTGAACATTACTGATGACTTTTATTCAAAATCTATAGGGAGACTGGCATCTAAACGGCGAAATAATATTGCTTGTCTGCTTAAGGTGCTGCTTCTAGATCACAGCGTAACAACACAGGAAGTGGACGATTGCTAGAAGTTACAGTGCGCTGAGATAACCTGGAAACGTTATTTTGATCCTATTTTTTGTTAACTGCAATTAGTGTATATACAATGCCGGAGAAAAAAATTAGTATGCCCTTCTAGAGACTTCCAGTTCACTCGAGGTATTTCTTGCAACAGTGCATATGGACCACATCAAATGACTACATTTACAGGTCAACAGTACAAGCGGTTCTGAGGCACTAGCTATCGGTCGTGCTCAGACATCCATGTCAGTTGTTAGTGTAGCCTCCACAGGCGGCAATGCTGGCACTGAATCTGGCATCCAGTGGATCATGTACAGATGACCGACACTGTATTGGGATGCATTGTGCCACGCCTGCACGACTTTTTCACGTAGTTCGGTAAGAATTGATAATCGATCAGTCACACGGGGTAATTCTCGTCTTGTCATAGCCCACACATGCTTGATGGGAGACAATTCCAGAGACCATGCTGACAAGGGAAGTTGCGTCACGTCTTGTAGAGCACGTTGAATTTCATGGGCAGTGGGTGAGTCTACTTTATCCTGTTGGAAAAACACATCTGTTGTAGTTGGCAGGAGAGCCAACACCTTGGTATTAAAGGAGGCCAAAATGCACGCGTTTTAGCTCACGCAGGCTGGCGTGAGGTCTGGAACATGACAAGGGAATTAGAACTGAGAAAAACGGACGTAGCTGGTGGAATACTTAACTTTAACCCATCAATGACTCACAATATAGATAGTACCGATACTGGCGCCTTGCTAGGTCGTAGCAAATAACGTAGCTGAAGGCTATGCTAACGATCGTCTCGGCAAATGAGAGCGTAGAGGTCAGTGAACCATCGCTAGCAAAGTCGGTTGTACAACTGGGGCGAGTGCTAGGAAGTCTCTCTAGACCTGCCATGTGGCGGCGCTCGGTCTGCAATCATTGATAGTGGCGACACGCGGGTCCGACGTATACTACCGGACCGCGACCGATTTAAAGGCCACCACCTAGCAAGTGTGGTGTCTGGCGGTGACACCACATTCCTCCCCCAGAAATCGGCGTACGGTTGTGGCATAAGCCTTCCGCCCGCCGTGGGGAGGACCCCATGTTGACATATGCGACGAGGTGGGAGCCTAACAACAGGCGAGGCTGTGCCACCCGCACCCTGCCACTCGGACCGCGGGGAGCTAGGAATCGCCTGAAAACCTGCTCCAGGGGCATGCCAACATGCGGTGTATGCGCCCGTAGAGAGACAAGAGGGGCCGAAGGGTCGACCTCCATCGGGCCGGGGCACCCGACGGGCGAAGAGGACATATGATCCGGAGCGGGCAAGAGTTCCATGTCGGAGGACAACTGGTCACTGGAAGCGATCTGCGGCGCGTGACCCAGGGAGGCGCCCGGCGGTTGCAGCGACGCGTCCATTGCGGGCGTCGCCGGCGGGAGAACAGGTGGCGGCGGCGGCGGTGGCGGCGGCCTGTCGCCAAGGGGCAAAATGGAAGGCAGCGTCGGTAACACCTGGGGCTGAGGCGAGCCAGTAGATGGGTCCCCGGGGCGGTGACCGGACGGCATCGTCGCTGTAACCAGACGGCGAAGGGCAGATCCCGTGTGACGACAGAGGCGCAGCTGATTGAGATGCCGACGCACCTCACCAGAGGCCCCCAAAACCAGATACATAGCGCTTCCGAGGCAGCGAAGAATGCGCCCTTCGAGCCAACGCCGTGAACCTCGATAGTGGCGATAGTAGACAACGTCGCCTGGAGCAAAAGCAGGTGACTGCCGCTGTACAGGAACCTGATGCGGCGGATGTAGCAAAGACATCAAGGTTCGATGATGACGACCATGGAGCAACTCAGCCAGCGAGCGACCATCTCGGGGCTGAGAGCGATACGAGGACAAAAAGAGCAATAACGCGTCCTCCCGAGAATGCGACTCTTTTAACTTCAACATCTGTGACTTGAAAGTCCTAAGCAATCGTTCAGCGGCACCGTTTGACTGGGGCGAAAACGGCGCGGACGTCAGATGTAGAATACCATTGGTCTTGCAGAATGACTGAAATCCTGCCGACATAAATTGTGGGCCATTGTCGGAAACAATAGTCTGTGGAAGACCTTCAATGCAAAAGATAGCGGATAACGCTTGGATGGTGGCAGATTACGTCGTGGAAGACATCCGGACAACAAAAGGAAAATTTCTGAATGAATCTACCACAACCAACCATCGAGCATTCCAGATTGGACGAGCAAAATCGATGTGTAAGCGTTGCCCAGGAGAAGTGGCTTTTGGCCATGCAAAGAATTTTAGCGGTGGCGCTGATTGTTGTTCGGCACACACCCTGCAAGAAGAGCACATATTAGTAATCGCGCCATCGATTCCGAACCAAGTACAGTGCTGACGAGCAAGTTGTCTCGTTCCCACTATACCCCAATGCCCTTGGTGGAGAAGCTGTAAAACAGAGGACTGTAACGAACATGGGACCACGACCCTGGACTGATCATTATCAGAACGCAACAGCAAAACACCACGTCGTTCAAAAAGTCTCTCCTTGTGAGCAAAAAATCGGCGAAATAACGGGACCACGATACGTGACTTTGACAAGAGCCATTGCGTTGCAACAAAACGCAGAACGGGTCGGCAGCTGTGACTGTAGCTACACGACGAAAACCAATCGGAACGTCATCGATTTCCGCATCATTGAACATGCAAGCAAGTTCGGAGGAATCGAATGCCCTATCCTCAGCAACAGGCAAGCGGGACAACGCATCGGCGTTTCCGTGCTTAGCAGTGGACCGATAAAAGATATCGTAGCGGTACTGCGACAGGAAAATAGACCAGCGAATAAATTTCTGCGCTGTACGTGGAGTTACAGGCTTGGTCGGATGAAAAAGCGATGTCAAAGGTTTGTGGTCTGTGATAATGGTAAAGTGACGACCATACAAGAAATCATGAAACTTTGTAACACCAAATACGAGAGCCAATGCTTCTTTCTCGATCTGTGAATAATTTCTTTGCGCACACGAGAGCAATTTGGACGCAAAGGCAACAGGGCGATCGTGCGATCCGTCATTGTGGGCAAGCACAGCACCGATCCCGAAATCCGATGCATCCACCATCAACAAGAGGGGCTTCTGGGGATCGAATGGCGTAAGGCAAGTATTGGAAAGCAACGCCGATTTCAACTGGCGAAAGGCGCGTTCGCATTCCGTCGTCCAGACGAACGGAAGACCATTATGGCGTAAGCGATGAAGCGGAGCTGAAATGGAAGAGGCATGCGGCATATATTTGTTATAATACGCAATTTTTCCGTGCACACTCTGTAGCTGCTTCAAATTCTGCGGCGACGGCAAGTCTTATATGGCACGAAGGTGCGCGGGTCTGGGATGTATGCCTTGGGCATTGAGTACATGTCCCAGGTATGGCAAGTCCCGAGCAAAATACACACATTTGTCCTTCCGCTAGCGAAGACCATTTTGTCGCAAGATCTGAAATAATGTTCTGAGATTGGCCAAATATTCTTCTTCCGTCTTTCCGGAGATCACAATATCGTCCAGATAATTTGCTGCAATAGGGACCGACGCACAAACAGTTTGCAGATATTGCTGAAACAATGAAGGGGCGGATGCACGCCCGAATGGCAGTCGTTTGAAGTGAGACAACCCAAGATGCGTGTTAACCACCAAAACGCCCTGGGATTCTTCGTCCACCGGTATTTGCAAGTACGCATCTGCTAGGTCCCACTTCGAAAAATATTTACCCGGGCACAGTTTGTCAAAAAGATCTTACGGGCGGGGTAAAGGAAAAGTTGCAATCACTAGCTGTGGATTCACTGTTGCCTTGAAGTCCACACAAAGTCTCAACTTTCTGGAAGGTTTTGGCAAAATTACTAAGGGTGATGCTCAGAGAGAAGCCTGCACACGTTTAATTACACCTTGTGATTGCAAATCGTGTAATGCTTTTGCGACCTCATCACGCAATGCGTGGGGAACATTGCGCGCTCTGAAAAATTTCGGTTGCGTGGTTACTTTCAGTTCCAAATGTGCTTTATAGTTCTTAGCGCAACCGAGGCCCGGTGCAAAAATGTCTGCAAATTCTTCGAATAGACGAGAAACACTGTCTGAAGGCACTGTCTGGTTCCTGAGAGGACCTGATTTACTATAGACAAGTTAAACAACTGAAATAAATCGAAACCAAACAAGTTCACTGCAGAAGAAGAACAAAGGACGTAAAATGACACAAGTTTTGTTTGTCCTTTGTATGTTGCAAGAAGGCTGCACTGTCCTAACACAGGGATTTTTTGTCCTGAATAGCTATGTAACTTAACATTTGCGGCACGCAACGGAGGTGTGCCCAGCAATTTGTAAGTGTCTTGATTGATCAGTGAAACTGCAGCTCCTGTATCGAGCTGGAATGGTATCACTTTGCCGTTAATGTCCACGTCTACAAAAAGTTTATTGTCCTGCTGACGACAAGAGCGACTGTCTCGTGCAACGTGAACTGACACTGGTACATAATCACTTGCAACTTGGCGGGAATTTCGGCGATGTCGACGCACACTATTTTTGGGACGAACACAGTCACTGTTAGAGAGAGTGGCACTGGGCGGAGTGGAATGAAGTTCATGAATTTCCATGGGCGACGTTTCGCGAGCCTGAGTATCCTTGGTTCGATGCCGATTCCGGCGCAAAGGGCCTGGATTGGTTTTGAGCTTCCGATCTGAGCTTTTTCTGGCAAACACTCTGAACATGTCCTTTTTTATTACAATAAAATCAAATGGCTTGGCGTGACGGGCAATTCTCACGCGAATGTTTAGTAGCACACCTCTGGCATGACTTGATCACTGCATTTGCTTGCCGGCGCGACACACGCGGCTGAGAGCCTGACAACAGCGGCGCGGCCGGGCGCGAGAGCTGTTTACTGCTCCGTGCAGCTCGCCCTGCGGGCCGGTTAACCTGACACACTGCTGTCGAGGTTTCAAATGATTCCTGAGCAAATTCAAGTGTGTCCTGCCGATCCAATATGTCCATCACTTGTTGAAGGGAGGGATTGACTAGTTTCAAAATCTGTTCCCTTATACGAACATCAGAAACGTTCTGTGCAATTGCATCACGTACCTTAGTATCTGAATAAGGGAGTCCACATTGACACTCAAAAGCACATTCCCTAGTAAGGCCTTGCAAGGTTGCAACCCACTCCCGATTAGTCTGACCTGCCGTACGTTTTGTACGAAAGAAGGTGTACCGTTTGGCAACTACATTGACTGATTCTTTGAAATATGCATCTAATGCAGACAAAATTTCTTCGCAGGACAGAGTTGCTACGTCATGTCGGGGAATTAATTTGACTATCACACGGTACGTGGTCACCCCTACTGAAGATAACAAAAAAGGCTGCCGCCCGTTACTTTGAATTCTGTAGGTGGCGAGATGGAATTCAAATTGGCGTGACCACTCCGTCCAGTTTTCCAGTGCACCATCAAAAGGTCGAAAAGTTGGTGCAACAGCGTGTTGTGGCTGCGTTAGCGGTGAAGTGGCTGCTGCCGCATCGTTTTGCATCGCACGTTGACCCTGGACGAGCTATCCAAGGGCATCCAGTAAGGCCTGCGTCTGCTGATTCTGTAAGCGATAAAATTCGGACAGTACATCTGGAGATTGTGGCGAAGCCATTACACAAGTGAATCAGAGCAATTTAGAGAAGAACACTTTTAATTTCGTGGCCAATGTTGTGGTTGGCAGGAGAGCCAACACCTTGGTATTAAAGGAGGCCGTAATGCACGCGTTTTAGCTCACGCAGGCTGGCGTGAGGTCTGGAACATGACAAGGGAATTGGAATTGAGAAAAACGGACGTACCTGGTGGAATACTTAAGTTTAATCCATCAATGATGAACGTCGCTCTTTATGGTACATGATTCACAATATCAATAGTACGGATACTCGCGCCTTGCTAGGTCGTAGCAAATAACGTAGCTGAAGGCTATGCTAACTATCGTCTGGGCAAATGAGAGCGTAGAAGTCAGTGAACCTTCGCTAGCAAAGTCGGTGGTACAACTGGGTCGAGTGCTAGGAAGTCTCTCTAGACCTGCCGAGTGGCGGTGCTCGGTCTGCAATCATTGATAGTGGCGACACTCGGGTCCGACGTATACCACCGGTCCGTGGCCGATTTAAAGGCTACCACCTAGCAAGTGTGGTGTCCGGCGGTGACACCGCAACATCAGCTTCCTATTCCACGAACGCCGAGAGAACAGGTCTAACAACATTCTGCGCCTACCGACAGCTGGTAGCGTCCCCTGCAGAGACATGAGAGGTGATCGAGAGTTTCAGCTTATAGCACCCGAGACCGCGAGGCTTCGGATGTGGCCAGTGTGTTTTGGAAGAATGCACTCCACTCCGTACGCACAAACGACCATCAGTTGTTTGCTTTCAGAACCTGCTTTCATCACTGAAGACTAGACAGGCCATTCAGTGACTGGACGGCACCAGTTGAGCCACCCACATCGATGCTGTGGCGTGAGAGGAAGAAGGGCTAGAGGTATGCTTTCCCGCACTCCCACTGCTAACAACTTGTTCGAAACAGCTCGTGTTGACACAACCGGAGTCACAAGCCCTCTTGTCTGTACTGTGATAACAGAACCACCTGCCACCGCTGCCCTTACAATACGACGATCCTGGAGGCCGTCCGGGCTGCGTGTACGTCCAGAACCTTGTCTACTCGTGTGAGACTGTTCACGTAACTATTGATGCCAGTGTCGTTGCGCAACTGTTGCACCAAGTCCAAAGCGTGTGGCTATTCTTTGAAAGCATAGTGCCGCCACTGTGAACGTCACAATCTGACCTCTTTCAAACTCACTAATTTGGTTCTAGGAAGCATGGATCTCTGTGGCATAGCTGCTTACTTGCTTAGACGAAGCCAGATAATGAGTAAAGCTTATGCCGCAATATACATTTCATTCTAACCCACGTCTGTAAGTGGGACGATATGTCCTGTCCAGTTGTTTACTATTCAGTGTTGTGATTTTATTGACAGTGGCGACTTCTTCGTCGCAACGACGGCATAAGATATATTTACATTATGGAGAGTATCACATTATTAATTGTCAGCAGTGGTTGTACACTGTGGTTACACACTTCATGGCATATCGATAAGCCCTCATGCAGGTATAAAAGGGCTGTTGAGAACACAAAATTCTAGGCTCTACCTCTACCACAGACAAAGCAGTAGCCGACGGCCTTCACCTAACGACCGAGAACAGCGACGTTTGCACAGAGTGGTCAGTGCTAGTAGAAGAGCAACACTGCGTAAAATAAACGCAGAAATCAATGTGGGATGTACGATGAACGTATTCACTAGCACTGTGCTACCTAATACCTATTCCTAATAAATGTATGAAATTCTAATCATTAGCAAACACACTAACCTGGTGATGTACATCTAGAACCAGGGGCCCAAGGAGACAACAATTTGATTAAATTTTCAAATGTGTAAGGGGGTGAGAGGGGGGTATTAAATAAAGTTGATTAACTTAAATTATACATTGAGCAAGCACGCATCGTCAGAAACTTGGATCAATGCCCAAGGACCTTGAGAGCACGTGTCTCTTATCGCGTCTCTTGTGGCGCTATAAGAGGCGCTCGCGAGGGCGCGCAGTCTAGAACAACCTTCTGCGAGCCCGGTGCGATAACTCGGGACTTGGAAATTTTCGCCGACTCTGGCTTTGAGCACTCAGGCGACAGCGTTGATGACCAGTATTTAACGGACCGTTGGAGTGCTGTCATACTGATCATTGCTGCTGAGGAAGGTGCCCCGCATTCGCAGATACAGGCGGCTTGAAGGATGAAACCAGATGGCGCTATGGTTGGCCCGCTAGATGGCGCTACCATAGGTCAAACGGATATCAACTGCGGTTTTAAAAATAGAAACCCCCATTTGTTATAACATGTTCATGTAGTACGTAAAGAAATACGAACGTTTTAGTTGGGCCACTATTTTCGCTTTGTGATAGATGGCGCTGTAATAGTCACAAAAGTATAAGTACGTCTTATAACGTAACATTCCGCCATTGTGGACGGTATTTGCTTCATCATACATTACCCGTGTTAAAATGGACCGTTTACCAACTGTTGAAAAGGTCGATATCGTGTTGATGTATGGCTATTGTGATCAAAATGCCCACGGGTGTGTGCTATATATGCTGATCGGTATCCTGGACGACATAATCCAAGTGTCCCGACCGTTCGCCGGATAGTTACGTTATTTAAGGAAACAGGAAGTATTCAGCTACATGTGAAACGTCAACCACGAACTGAAACAAATGATGATGCCTAAGTATGTGTTTTAGCTGGTGTCGCGGCTAATCCACACATCAGTAGCAGACAAAGGGCGCGAGACTCGGGAATCTCAAAAACGTCGGTGTTGTGGATGCTTCATCAACATTGATTGCACCCCTCTGGCAATACCACCATTTGAAAAGCAGGTTAGAAATCAGATTAATAACGTTTCTCACGCAGCATATGTTCGCTTTATCGGGCAACAACAAAGTTATTGACTGTGGATGGTACCTGCAGAATGGAAATATTGAGGTCACTGTAAAAAAGTCATTAATTTTTGCACTTATCTTGAATGGATTCCCATGTAGATTTCGTCGAAGTTGTTATGGCTCATCCTGTTGATACTAGCGTGATCTGTGTTTCAGCAATATTTGAAGACCTAAGAAATGCGTTTTTTAGGAAATTCTTAATGATCTAACAATCCCAGATAAAAACAATGGTATGGTAGAAATAATTTTTGACTTGGTGTTCACGATCCACATTTTTATTAAACTTCTTGTAAATTCACATATACTTCTTCTTAATTGTCACATCATCAGGAAAACAGTTTTTTATCAATCGGCATACATTTGATTTGCACTTTAACAAAACACAAGACTTGTCTCTTCTTTTACAAAACGAAATAACAACTTAACTTCTGCAAAGTAAAACAAAGGCTGCTCTGTGCGCATTCGCGCCAAAACGGTTACAGGTAAGTCAAAGGTTATGACAGTCTCACAGAAATGAATACACACAAGAACCATATCGCTGTCATATATCGATACATCGGAGTACTTATACATTAATAAAACCAGATGTGAATATAGTTAGAAAAATATGTCTGTTACTTCGCAGAAAAGTAGTACGATATTACTGGTATCGAGAACTGAGGTTGGAGTGCCGTAATGGTCACGTAAATAAGGAACCATTACAACCCTTACCATATTTCTATGTCAAAGGAATTGCATGGCGACGACTTTGAACGTCGTGTACAGTTCTGCCACTGGTCACAAGAGAAATTACGGGACGATGACAGATTTTTTGCACGTGTTCTATTCAGCTACGAAGCGTCATTCACCAACAGCGGTAGCGTAAAGCAGCATAATATGCACTATCGAGCAACGGAAAATCCAAGATGTCTGCGACAAGAGGAACATCAGCGACCTTGGCGGGTTAATGTACGGTGCGGCATTATGGGAAGAAGGATAATTGGCCCCCATTTTATCGATGGCAATCTAAATGGTGCAATGTAATCTGATTTCCTACGGAAGGTTGTACAGATGTTACTACAAGATGTTTCACTGCATGACCGAATGGCAATGTACTTACATGATGGATGTCGAGCACATAGCTCACATGCGGTTGAAGCGGTATTGAATAGCATATTTCATGACAGGTGGATTGGTCGTCGAAGCACCATTCACCGGATCTGACGTCCCCGGATTTCTTTCTGTGGGAAAAGTTGAAGGATATTTGCTATCGTGATCCACCGACAACGCCTGACAACATGCGTCAGCGCATTGTCAATGCGTGTGCGAACATTACGGAAGGTGAACTAATCGCTCTTGAGAGGAATGTCGTTAACCGTATTGATAAGTGCATTGAGGTTGTCGTACATCATTTTGAGCATTTATTGCATTAGTGTGGTGTTTACAGGTAATGACGCTGTAACAGCATGCTGTCTGAGAACTGGTAAGTTCTTAAAGGTACATGTATCACATTGGAACAACCAAAATAAATGTTGAAACGTACCTACGTCCTGTTCAAAAATGGTTCAAATGGCTCTGAGCACTATGGGACTTAACTGCAGTGGTCATTAGTCGACTAGAACTTAGAACTACTTAAACCTAACTAACCTAAGGACATCACACAACACCCAGCAATCACGAGGCAGAGAAAATCTCTGTCCCCGCCGGGAATCGAACCCGGGAACCCGCTACCACACGACCACGAGATGCGAGCCATAAGTCCTGTATTTTAATTTAGAAAACCTACCTGTTACTAACTGTTCGTCTTAAATTTTCAGATGTATGTTTGTGACTATTACAGCGCCACCTGTCACAAAGCGAAAAAAGTGGTCCAACTAAAACGTTGATGTGTGTTTACGTACTACATGAATATGTGATAAACAATGAGGGTTGCTATTTAAAAAAAACGCTGATGATACCTGTTTGACATGTGGTAGCGTCTTCTAGCGGGCCAACCATAGCGCCATCTGGTTTCCCCCTTCAAGCTAGACAAGTTTCGTTCTTTGTAGTGTTTTTCGTTTGACGCATATTTCGTGAGGTATTTGGCCCGGTCACGATCAATGGACCACCCTGTAGCTGTAACAGTTACTGGTAAGTGAAATTAACGGACACTGCGCAGCCTTTTGGAATGTAAAGATATGTGGGCCGTGCTGTTAGTAACGCTACAGCAGTGAGACAGTTAGATGCAGTAGTGACGAGCCATCGGCAGCTGTAACGGAACCGTGAGCGCCCCCGTTCCCTTTGTCCCCTGGGACGGGCTGGCGGCAGTAACGCGCTTGGAAATACCGCCGCTGCCGCCTCGCTTTGTCGCCGGCCGCACTGATACGCAAAGCGGTTATCTGTGCGCGTCCTCGCGGGACGCGGCGGAAATTTGATAAAATATGGCAGGGCAGCGCGGCACGTGAATAACTGAACGACGCTGCGCGGGTCCAGGGCACAGGGCTGCCTTCCTTTGCCGTCCGGGGTGACCGACCGGTTCTAGGCACTACAGTCTGGAACCGCGCGACCGCTTCGATGTCAGATGTCAAGTCCCATTGTGCGCAGAGCCGTTTGAACCATTTTTTGCGAGTGTCCGGACAAGATACAGGATTTGAGGTAGACATAAGGGGGTTTCTCGTTGCAACGGGGTCTGCTTTCAATAACCACCCTTCTCCTCCGGATGAGAAAATATTTTGTTGTCACCGACCTATATAGGAGGAAACGATTACCATAGTAAACTAAGGGAAATCAGATATACCACGGAAAAATAGAGGTATTCGTCTTTTCCGCAAACTGTTCAAGAGTGAAACAATAGAGTCTTGTTGTTAAATAACTCTCCCATAAACAGTATACATCGCTCTAAGACGCTACAAAACTTTAATTAAAGCCGTAAAAAAAAATCTCACTGGAAACTGTCAAATGAAGTACATTGTGCCGGCCACATACACATAAAACCGTCTGGATGAAAATTCGGGTATCAAGTTAAGTGAAAGGAACTGTGCAAACATACACGGAGAAACGTCCTGGCGGATTAAAACTGTGTGCCTGACCGAGATTCAAACTCGGGACCTTTACCTTTAGCGGGCAAGTGCTCTACCAACTGAGTTACCCAAGCACGACTCACGCCCCGTCCTCACAACTTTAATTCCGCCAGTACCTGAGAGAGGTTCACCGGAGAGCTTCCTTGAATTTTGGAAGGTAGGAGACGAGGTACTTGCGGAGTTAACGCTGTGAGGAGGGGGTGTGAGTCGTGCTTGGGTAGCTCAACTGGTAGAGCAATTGCCCGCGAAAGGCAAAGGTCGCGAGTTCGGTTCTCTGTCCGGCACACAGTTTTAATCTGCCAGGAAGTTTCATATCAGCGCACACTCGGCTGTACAGCGCAAAATTTCATTGTATGCACGTAGAAGATCACAAATCAGCCCACAGTCAGAACGGAATCGACGTCAGACAGACTAATAAAGAAAACCAACGAATACATACAAGTACTCGCCAGGGTAGCCAAGAGCGCTAACGCACTGCTTGCTTGACTCGGGTAGGCGCGCTGGCCCCGTATCGAATCGGCCTGGCGTATTAACGACGAGAGCCGGTGTGCTGGCCACAATGGATGTGGATTTTAGGCGGTTTTCCACATCCTGCTAGGTGAATACTGTACTGGTCCCCCATGTTCCTCCTGAGTTACACGGTTCACAGACATCTGAACACATTCGCACTATTCCGTGGATTACACAAGATTCCGACAGTTGGGTTACACTAATTCCGTCCGGGGGGTTGCCGGGTGGCGGCAGGAAGGGGATCCAGCAACCCCTTAACATTAAAATGCCAAATCCCATTAACCGTGGCCCACCCTGCGTAACTGCAGGCCAAGGTACAAGCGATAGTTACACAGATAGAACGAAAATATGCAAGTACCTTTCAACTGCTATAGCACGAAGTAGAGCACAGTGTAGAGCCAAGCATACATGCTGAACAGCTGACGCGTGTAACTGACAGGGGCGCTAGCAGTACTAAACGGCAGATCCCGCGCATAGCCGCGGTAACACAACGAAAACACAATGCATGGGGCTAGTACCTTAAGTTACGGAGAAAGCTAGCTACGATGGGACGGAATAACCTGTATCTAATATGAAGAAATAAATCAGATTAAAATTAAGGTTAAAATGTGGTGAAAATTAAAATTACTGAACAGTTAATGTGGGCCATCAAAATCACGTATATTATAGTGATTCTTACTGCACAGACTAGGTAAACAGTATTGTGGTAAATGACAGTAATATTGAAAGTAACTAGCAAGTACGACATGGATATAACACGCAGTAGGAACGTCCAGAAACAATTGAATAAATAAATCAACTGTAAAGTTCCAATAAAAGTTTTACAAACTTTAAAACGCCAAAAATTAAAGTAAAATTATAAAGTTTTATTACTTATGCAATAATTAGTAACAAATTAACCTTAACTTAAGTCACTACCACCGTCTATTGCACTTTCGTTGTGCTAGCGTGGCTACGTGCGGCCATCCACCGTATATTAATTCTTGTGTTGATGCCGGCATCTAGACCAACACGTACGTGTGACTCTACGCTCTCGTCTACTTGCCGTTAAAATAGTTCAATGGCATTTTTAAATCTTCGTTGATTTCCTTTATTAGTTTGACAGACCTCGTTCCCGTTGTGCCTGTGAGCCAATTTCAGAAATTTTCTGTCCGGTTTCCTCAGTTCCTTTTAGTTATTGTTTCAACATTTTTTCATCCAGACGGTTTTATGCCTACGTGGCTGACGTAGAGCTTTGGCAGCCGGTGCAATGTACTTCTTTTGATAGTTTTACGTGAGTCTTGTCTGCGACATTAATAAAATTTTTGCCGCGGCCTACAATGATCTCTAGGATTGTTATTTAATTACCTTCCTCTCTCATTTTTGATAATTGATACTGCTTAATCACAGCGAAACGCGTTTTAAAGGAAAATATCTTTGCAACCGTGATTTTCCAATTTTTAATATAACTGTTTGTACCACCTTAGAACAATTGCTTGCCGCGTTCTGCTTCAACAAGTGTGCTCAATATGGCAGCGTGCCAGCAAGTCCTTAGTGTAAGTAAAAATAATAAATCAAGAGGCTTGTAGCGCGTCAAATAGTTGACAGAAGAGGCTAGGAATATAAATTTATACGTTATTCACAGAATTACGTTTATTTACAGAGCCTACATGGATTCTCAAGACGTAAATGAAAAATAGATTTCTCAGAATGAGTAACGAATATACATGCTAGCGACACATTCTACATCTACATTTATACTCCGCAAGCCACCCAACGGTGTGTGGCGGAGGGCACTTTACGTGCCACTGTCATTACCTCTCTTTTCTGTTCTACTCGCGTAGGGTGCGCGGGAAGAACGACTGTCTGAAAGCCTCCGTGCGCGCTCGAATCTCTCTAATTTTACATTCGTGATCTTCTCGGGAAGTATAAGTAGGGGGAAGCAATATATTCAATACCTCATCCATAAACGCACCTTCTCGAAACCTGGCGAGCAATCTACACCGCGATGCAGAGCGCCTCTCTTGCAGAGTCTGCCACTTGAATTTGCTAAACATCTCTGTAACGCTATCATGGTTAACAAATACGCCTGTGACGAAACGCGCCGCTCTTCTTTGGATCATCTCTATCTCCTCGGTCAACCCGATCTGCTAAGGATCCCACACTGATGAGCAATACTCAGTTATAGATCGAACGAGTGTTTTGTAAGCCACCTCCTTTGTTGATGGGCTACATTTTCTAAGGACTCTCCCAATGAATCTCAACCTGGTACCCGCCTTACCAACAATTAATTTTATATGATCATTTCACTTCAAATCGTTCCGCACGCATACTCCCAGATATTTTACAGAAATAACTGCTACCAGTGTTTGTTCCGCTATCATATAATCATACAATAAAGGATCCTTCTTTCTATGTATTCGCAATACATTACATTTGTCTATGTTAAGGGTCAGTTGCCACTCCCTGCACCAAGTGCCTATCCGCTGCAGATCTTCCTGCATTTCGCTACAATTTTCTAATGCTGCAACTCCTCTGTATACTACAGCATCATCCGCGAACATTATTTCCAACAAGGCAATGTCATTTACTGTTCCGGAAAGAGTGGAAGACTTGAATCTACTACGAGGCAGACTGAAAATACAATATACACTACCGTGACAAGCTCTCGTTTAACAAAAAGGGAGTAACCTATGGCGTTCTATTTCTCCACGTGCAAGGATACCCTCACGATTGTGAAAGCGGAGTAATGGGAAGGAAGCTGAGAGTAACTTTAGAATACACTTCTGAAATTACCTGTACACTCACCTAATATTCACTGAGTAAGTAATTGAAAGGACCTCCCGCTTCATCATTAAAAAATTCCGAAATGCCTCATGCCAACACCAGATAAATCCAAAAACCTATTCAGGTCAAACAGAATATCACTCGGAGAAAACCAGCACCAAAGTGGCGAATGCACTTTTAATTTAGAGCACCTCATGGTCCCAAACCCACGAAATTTTCTAATTTGCTGATAGTAAAACCGATCTACGAAGATGTAAAATGCTTCAATGGAAACACAAAGAGATTGCTGAAGGAACATATATCGATCAACCGAAACTGACAATGCAGAAACAAGCAAAGCGTTCCGAAGATAATGTGGCGACTTTTATAAAAGCGAAATAATAGTGAGTACAGAAACGAAACTGTAAGTGAACATGCAACTTTCAGAAGGAAATACCAAGGGTAATAATACCATAATTGGCAATGGACGTGATACACTAAGGAGTTCACTGCTGAAGTTAATTGACATAAATTATTTTTAAAGGGGCTTCTCGAATGCTCTTTGAGCACGAGTTAATTAATATATTTAGAGTGGATGCTGGCCAAAGTCACTTCTTTATATGGATGGAAAAACTGAATGGGAGATAAGATAACGTCTTTTCATACCAAAAAGTACCCTTAAACGAATGAATTATCAAAAGCACAAATGCTGATCGTGTCGAATCTAATTCACACATAAAAAGTAAGTTTTGCATCACCCCGGTTTCCAGAACTCCTGAAGCCAGACGTTGACTGTGGTTATTGCATCACTGAAACAGTCCCTTTGACTGTTCAGAGATGCCACTAAACCCTCCCAAAGATGTAAACAACTATGCGTGAGCAGCGCCTATTAGACAGAAGGGATCCGACAGCCGATGAGTTCCAGTCATTCCACCAGGAAGGAGGTACACGGCTCTTGTTGTCTGTAGTTCAACCGTGACTAGATTGTCAGTACCGTGGTTCGATCGTGTCCACATTGTTACTTTGCACCAGAAAGGGCTCTCAACAAGAGAAGTGTCCAGGCGTCTCGGAGTAAACCAAAGCAAACTTTTTCGGACATGGAGCAGATACAGAGAGACAGGAACTGTCGATGACATGCCTCGTTCAGGCCGCGCAAGGGCTTCTACAGCAGTGGATGACTACTACCTACGGGTTATGGCGCGGAGGAACCCTGACAGCAAGGCCATCGCGTCGAATAATGCTTTTACTGCAGTCACAGGACGTCACGTTACGACTCAAACTGTTCGCAATAGGCTGCATGACGCGCAACTTCACTCCCAAAGTCCAAGACAGGTCCATTTCTTCAACCACGACACAATGCAGCGCGGTACAAATTGGCCCAATAGCTCAGCCTTTGCATCACGTTCTCTTCACCGATGAGTTTCGAATATGGCTACAAATTGGCAATCGTCGCAGGCGTTTTTGTAGCTAAGCCGGTCAGGGTGAACGCCTTAGACACACTGTCCAGCGAGTGTAGCGAGGTGCAGGCTCCACTGCTGTTTTGGGATGGCAATAATGGGGCCACTGGTGGTCATGGAAGGCGCCGTAACGGTTTTAGAATACGTGAATGCCATCCTTCGACCAAAAGTGTAACCATATTGGCACCATATTGGCACCATATTGGCGACTCATTCGTCTTCATGTTCGACAATTCGCACCCCACCGTGCACATCTTGTGAATGACTTCCTTCAGGTTAAACAGACATCGCTCGAATAGAGAGGCCAGCATGTACTCCAGACATGAAGCCAATCAAACATGCCTGGGATAGAGTGAAAAGGTTTGTGTATGGACGACGTGACCCACCAAACAGTCTAAGGGATTTACGCCGAATAACCGTTGAGGATTGGGACAAGCTGGTCCAACAGTGCCTCGATGAACTTGTGGATAGTATGCCACGACGAACACAGGCATACAAAATGTAAGAGGATGTGTTACGGGATATAAGAGGTACCGGTATGTACAGCAATCTCGTCCACCACCTCTGCAGAGTGTCTCGCTGTATGATGCCACAACATGCTATGTGTGGTTTTAATGAGCCATTGACAGGGCGGAAATTCCAATTTCTGTACAGGGGGGCGAGGAACAGGGTTTGTAAAAGTCTCCGAAGTATCGAGCAGCGGCGCGGCGACAGCCGCTACGCCTCAGCAGGCGGCAACCAGGAGAGCAGTGGCCAACTTACAGCAGCGAGCGGCCTTGCCGGCACCAGCAGCGGTGTCGGCATAGCGTCGGCGTACCAGTTGCTGAGCTGGCTGGACCCGCGGGACAGCGCGCAGGCGGCACACAGATCCTCCGACGCTCCGCAACACTGTGAATTACGAGAATAAAGTAATGCCACCAAATACCGCTCTACCACTCTGCACTACCCCTTGATGGTCTTGAACTTGCTCGGCCTCCTGACGAAAAACGGCGGTGGGTCCCGGCTTCAGCGCGGCTATCTGGAGTCCTGGGTTTGACCAAGCTGACAACCCCACAACATTCTTTTGTCTGGCTGTGCATAAAGTTTTGTTGTTGACATCATTGTCATGCAGCGATTAACTGAAAAAATTGCCTCAATCTTGCCAGCTTTAGACCACGTTAAGAGTATCCTGAAGCTTCCAAAACCTTTAAGACTTTTCGAGCATGATAACTAATGTGAAGCCACCGTACAACTGTTATTCAAGAAACATTGAGGATATTCAGTCCAGTTTTAAATCGTGTGATAATTGCCACATCATGTTTTGGGACAACAGTGTCCCATTTTCAAGCAACTAAACTTTTTTTTTAAATTGGATAATTTTTGGAAAATGGGATAATTTTATCCTGAAGCACGTCATGGCAATAATTGCATGATTGGCAACTAGCTGAATGTACTCAATATTATTTTCGAGCACTTTCCGCCTATACATTCTTCGTCAGAAGAGGGAAAGCATTTCTAATCTTGGACTTTCCAGTACAGTTTTGCTAACAGCCCTTTAGGGCTTTGTTGTCACATAACAAGTTCACTGGATTACTTTGGTCCTTGATACTTGTGTAATCCGCTCACTTCCTACAATGTCACATGTCTCTTTATTAATCGTGCCTGCGTTCATTCCCATCTTTGAATCGCCTTGGGATTCAAAGACGTTGAGCTTCTCTTACTCTGCCATCCTGGACATTTACGTTTCTTCTTCATTGTGAATAGTTCATTGCATCATATATATATATATATATATATATATATATATATATATATATATATATATATATATATATATATATATTGCGCTACTAGTCTGATATAAATGGACATTGGATCCGAGTACATTTCGCACAATAATGTAGCACCGCGCTCCTACCAGTATTTTCTCTGTCCCTTCTGGGATTTTTATCGGTCCCTTCTTTCAATGTAGCAGTGATTGTTAATGTGAAAAATACAATACCTAGCGGTACTGTGATTCGAAGCAACACCAAAGTCTAGGTCCTCCTACATTTTGATACGTGGTTATGGTATATCGTATCATTCGCACGTTCATCTCACAGTTAACAAGTTCATAGATAAAAATAATGATGGAGAAATTGTTTAAAAATAAGAAACGTAAAATGGGTGCAACTGTCACTTCATATGTAAGTTACTGTAGCGTCCGTTTTCCATTTTATATGGTTTATGACGGACGGATTACATGTCCACCTACATTTACAAAATCTGATGATGCCCCAAGAGGATGGAACGCGTCATTGACATTAAATGATCTCGCAACAAAGAGTGTCTTTATTCTGAAATAATTCCAAACTGTTTGCTGTAGTACCTTGCCACAGTGGAATGGGGTAACCCATAAAAGGAATAAGGAGGAAACACATGTGGAGGGATGTGAGAGTTAAATACAGTCAGATTCGTGAGAACCACATGGTGAGCCGAGCTAGAGATAACGAAAGATTATAATTTGACTAAGGTCGCTGATCAGTAGCCAGTTCCAGCCGCACGAAGCCATTGTCGAACAGGGTGGAATAGCCGCGCATAAATAACCGAAAGCCAGCGAGGAGCGAAGTCAGACAACGGCGTTTGGAATTTTGGAAGGGTGCTGCTGGAATACTACCTGTTACACAAATAAAAATACGACGTAGTTTGCAGCGACAGACACCACTCAAGTATGACATAATGGAATCATCCAAGGCAGTGCAGAATTGAAGGGAAAAAATAGCGCGTCATAGAGTTAGAAGTAGTAGGCAAAAAGTTAGGCCATGTATTATCGTGACAGTGCCTGCACTGTAGCCATGGGTTAGGCCATTATAATATGAAAAGAATTAATAGTCCTAGAGAGCTTTGTCTGACGTCACTACATCCCATATATGTTAGCAGTGGGGATGGCGAATAGTTGTTTAGAGAGACCCAGCTGGTGACGAAAGTGGGATAATAAGCTCTATTGTTGCTCACATCTAGTTGAAAATCAGTATCAAGTATCTTCTCGTAGGTAGCGAAATTTTATTCGTGTTGACAAAGCCTATTTTGATTCGTGACAATTTACACGGACTTAGACAATGCCAGATAAAGAGCAAAGCTTATGCCACAATATACACATCATTCTAACCTACGTCTGTAAGTGGGACGATATGTCCTGTCCAGTTGTTTACTATTCAGTGTTGTGATTTTATTGACAGTGGCGACTTCTTGGTCGCAACGACGGCATAAGATACATTAACATTATGGAGAGTATCGCATTATTGTCAGCAGTGGTTGTACACTGAGGTTACACACTTCGCGGCATATCGATAAGCACTTATGCAGGTATAAAAGGGCTGTCGAGAACACAAAATTCGAGGCTCTACCTCTACCACAGACAAAGCAGTGGCCGACGGCCTTCACCTAACGACCGAGAACAGCGACCATTGCATATAATGGTCAGTGCTAACAGAAAAGCAACACTGCATGAAATAATCGCAGAAACCAGTGTGGGATGTACGATGAACGTATTCACTAGGACAGTGCCGCAGCCCGCCCGGTTGGCCGTGCAGTCTAACGCACGGCTTTCCGGGCGGGATGGAGCGCCTGGTCCCCGGCACGAAACCGTCCGGCGACTTTGCGACGAGGTCCGGTGAACCGACCAATATGTTGATGCTTTTTAGGTGGTTTTCCATCTGCCTCGGCGAATGCTGGCTGGTTCTCCTTATGCCGCCTCAGTTGTTACTATGTCGGCGAATGCTACGCAACCAAGTTCTCCATGTACGCCTATACGACCATTACTCTACCACGCAAACATAGGGTTTACACTCGTCTGGTGTGAGACGTTCCCTGGGGGGTCCACCGGGGGCCAAACCGCACAATAACCCTGGGTTCGGTGTGGGGCGGCGGAGGGGTGCGGTAGTCTTCGTGGGGTTGTGGACCACTGCGGCTGCAGCGGGGACAGAGCCTCTCCGTCGTTTCTAGGTCCCCGGTTAACATACAATTAAATACAGCACAATAGGACAGTGCGACGAAATTTGGATTTAATGGGCTACGGTAGCAGAGGACCGATGGAAGTGCCTTTGCTAACCTCACGACATCACTTGTAGCACCTCCCCAACGTTCGTCACCATTTCCATTGAGCCTAGACTACAGTAAAACCGTGACCTGGCCAGATGAGCCGAGGTTTAGGCTGCTAAGAGCTGGTGGTAGGGTTCGAATGTGGCCCAGACTCCACTAAGCCGTAGGCGCAGGTTGTCAGCAAGGCACTGTACTAGCTGGTGCTGGCTCCATAGTGGTGTGGGCGGTGTATTAATGTAACGCACTGCGTCCTCTGATCCAGCTGAACCACTCATTTAGTGGAAAAGCATATGTTAGGCTATTTGGAGACCAACAGCCTTTCACTAACTTGATGAACGTTCTGGACAGTTCGAGAAAGTGATTTGGCCACCCAGATCACCCGACATGAATCCAGTCGAACAATAATGGTGCAGAATCAAGAAGTCAGTTCCTGCACAAAATGATGCAGAGGCGAAACTTTCGGAAATATGGGTGACTGTAGAGGCAGCATGGCTCAGTATTTCTGCAACGAACTTTAAACGACTTGTTAAGCCCATGCCAAGTCGCGTTGCTGCACTATACCTGAAAAATGAGATCCGACAAGATATATGGAGGTACCCCACTACTGTGGCTCAACAGTATATTACTATTTTACCAGACTCATTTATGGGTGTACCAACCTCTCTCTGAGTGTTGTTGCTGTGGTTGTTGTAGAATAATTCATGAGCAGAGTTCATGTTGTGGTGCACAGTTTACTGGCATCTGCACAGCAGGTAGGTTTAATAGGTTGAGGATGCGTAGACTGACTTCAAATACACAGTAACAACAGGTAGGTCTGTGTGGTAGCGGACTCATGCATCGCTGTCAGGCTTCCGCTTCCTGGTACGGGAAGTTTGTTCGTTATGAGGAATAACTGGAGACGTTATCTCTGGCTGGGAAAGCTTGTAAAAAGTTTGGAAGAAGGTAACAGCATACAAACCCACATATAATCTTCCGTAGTTAAGCACTGTGGTTTTCAAATTTAGACGCAAGCTTTACTTCTTTTCAGAATTTACCCCATTGCGCAATATAAGCAATGGTGATAGGTAATTAAATTTGTTCCATGGTTTAAAAATTATTTAGCTTGTTCAGACGGTGAGACTCAGTTTAAACTTTGTCTTGGTTTCATTAATCTATACGTCCTATATCTCCATTAATTGCACCATTCCTAAAAAGTTACTAACCTCTTCGTAGAACCGATTTACCTGTCAACATACACAAATAACTTTCGACTTTTTGTAAGTGTTGCTAAACGGTGCTGATGAAGTATGTGGTGCTATTCCCAGTACCGGTATCTAACGCCTCCATTTTCCTGCATTTATTTATTTCTGTTTATCTTATTGATATTGCTTAGGTTCCTTGTGTATTCTGTAGTTACATTGATAATTGTTTCTTCTTTTAATTGGTTTATGTGTCAATCTCCATGTTTTATACCGCCTGATGTATCATTGTCAAGTACTAATTTTATTTTATTAGTTTTGTTTATTAATAGAAACTGTTATGTAGGTATGCTATTCCTATTTTGTGTTAAAGTTTTTCCTGTCTGCTCCATTTTCATTCATTTAGCGTTCCATTTTTACTTTTTTATTGCATTACCACCACACCATCAAAGATGTTAATTACTGTATGTTTCTGCTTCAGTCTAGACTTGTTACTTCTCTTCCAATGTAGTTTGCAAACATAGTAACTTCTTTGGTGACAATACTCAGTAAATGTCTTAAGATGGTCTTGAAAGCTGAAAACCGTTAAATTCAGTAAAAGTAATATTGTAGAACAAAAGCAAACTGGTTCTTTTCATTTATGACTATTGTAGCCTTAATTTGAACAGTTTCATCAGTCGCTAATTATACATTCGTTGTAAATAATTCCGCTGAGCGTTAATGAACCTTAAATCACATGGCACGCCTTGAAACATGGAAATCTTTCGACGTACATATAGTCAAGATGAAAAATACTCTTCCAGATGTCCTATAGTTCTTCATTTTAAAAATTAATGAGATGGGGGAAAGTTCATCGCGCAAAATGAGTCTGTTATGACTATTGAAGGTTTAAGAATTTAAACAGATGTTACAACTCAATTGTTATACGAAGAAGCTATTATTTATGTGAATACATGCATCTGAAATGTATACAAGGTGATCAAAAGTCCGTTAACATTTGAAAATGCACTAATTCACGGAATTATGTAGGTACAGAGGTAAAATTTTGACAGATCCGCATGAAATGAAAGGGAGTTTTATTGAAAACGAAAACAAGTGCAAAATCTGGCCAACAGATGGCGATTTCTTCGAGGAAATACGGGATGTTGTTTTTCGAACTGTCAGCTTGACTGGTGCTAAGTACGTCGATATGTTACGGAACCACATCATCCCTAGGCTGGCTGACAAATTGCAGGATGGCGCACTATCTCATATTGCTACACGTGTGAAACGTCTCTTGTGTTAGGTGAGGACAGCGCCACGGCCGTCATGCTTGGCCTCCTAGCTCCTCAGACCTCAATCCGTTTGATTACTGGCTATAGTGTTACCTGAAGCCGCAAGTATAGCGCCTTCCGACCTCATTAGAGATGCTAAACGGCAACATCCGACAGCAGCGTCTCACCATGTCTGCTGCTCGGCTGCTCAGCACTGTTCACAGTACATTGGCCCTCGACTACAGGTATTGATGATGAATGATGCTCGACATGTTGAGCATTTGTTATCCAGAACACCGTCTATGCTACAGTTTAATTTTTCTCCTAAGTATTCCTTTTGTATCATATGAAGCGACGTGTGCAGTTCGTTTTGTGCATTTTGTTTTGGTTTCAATAAAACCCCATGTAATTTCAAACATGTGTGGCAATTTTTATCTGTCTCTATCTACATCCCTCTATCTACAATAATCTGTAAAGTATTGAATTTTCAAATGTTAACGAGACCGATGACGTCGAAGATGAGTCCCCTCTAAAAATTAAATTAACCAACTTTTGGGTCACCGTGAACATTAATGAATCGCTTTGACCATTTAGTGCATTTGAAATGTCTGATGATTGTACTGCAGTCCGTCTTACCTGCAGACAACAGAAATACTAATTCCATTTATCAACATTGTTCTTCTTCTTAGATATCTTTAGGGAATGGTAACATAATTACACCGAAACTCAGAGTGACTGGTACTCTCTTAAGTTCTAAAAAGCACGCAGGAGTTACCTAACGCATGTCTGACACAATGAAGTGTGAAATTTCCCTGGAGTGACCTGAATCGAAAGATTCTGCAGCAGTAATCGCCCAGAGCGTTCGCACTAGGTTGTCAGTTACTTAGCAAAGAAAAGACGGAAATAAATCATCTTGTTCGATAGTCTTGTTAATAAGAGCGGTGCTTCGGCTCTGACAACCCATCCATCACCTGCGACACCAGCCAAAACCCGAACTCAGCAGATGACGTCAGCACGAGCTCTCAGCGCGATTGGCACCGTCTCTGAATTACCTGGAGCAAGCACAGCTATGCGACGTAATCTGAGTGTACTTAGTGCACATGCTATATGCGTACGCGCGCAAGCAATCGCTCTTGGGCGTGTATGTGTGTGTGTGTGTGTGTGTGTGTGTGTGTGTGTGCGTGCGTGCGTGCGTGCGTGCGAGCGTGTGCCTGTGTGAAAGCGTACTATAACTACGAACGAAATTACTAATCGCAGAGGCATTTAGACAAGCTGAGATATTACGAAACTTAGCCAGGTACCTGCAGTAAATTTGTAAGGAAGGATGTGTCATATTTTCTGTATGCCACAGCATTTTCTCCAGTGAACTGCTCGACTTCGTTACATGATGGTACTTTGTTACTTGCAACTTGCTACTTCGCAGTTGTAGTAAGAATCCAGCACCTGACAATTAAGTGGAGTTGCCTACAGTAAATATTGTGGGATATACTAAACAAGATATGACCAGGGACCGTTGGTCGAACGTGCCGCTGGGATAGCCTAAAGAGTCAAAATTTCAATGTATCCAGTCGAAGGCCATACAGTCCAGAATCCGTATACTAATCAGGCTACATGGCTTCAAAAATGGCTCTGAGCACTATGGGACTTAACATCTAATGTCATCAGTCCCCCAGAACTTATAACTACTTAAACCGAACTAACCTAAGAACAGCACACAACACCCAGTCATCACGAGGCAGAGAAAATCCGGCTGCATGGCCATGAGTAGTGAAACAGCTGGAGGAACCAATTTGGTAAAATACCATGTCCTACTGTATGCAGAAGTCCGTAACTGCCTGCAGCAAATCGTCGTCCGTCTGGAATCGTCGACCTTTCAACTCGTTTTTTAAGTGGCCGAAGGCGTGGTAATCCCATTGGAACAGATCATTAAAGATCAAGGTCTTACGTTGAATACTACCCCGTACACATTCTTCATTCTCCGGAGGATACCTACCTGTGTTTATCCTTTGGCATAAAAGAAAATGGTTCAAATGGCTCTGAGCACTATGGGACTTAACAGCTGAGGTCATCAGTCCCCTAGAACTTAGAACTACTTAAATCTAACTAACCTATGGACATCACACACACCCATGCTCGAGGTAGGATTCGAACCTGCGACCGTAGCGGTCGCGCGGTTCCGCACTGAAGCGCCTAGAACCGCTCGGCCACCTCGGCCGGCTATCCCTTGGCATCCAAGAAAAGAGTAACACCTCGTTGGTCCACCTCGGATGCATTTGGTAATACCGTCTCCATTGTTCACGTTTCAACATTCAACACACGGAGTAGGGACGACTCGAATGCCACATTAATGCTTCGCGTGGCAAGTCGGTGCTTATATACCAGCATCGGAGCTGCGCTGCAGAAACGCACTCGGACGAAGATTAATGATCATCCGTTGTTGCTTCCCACAGGACGGTGTGCTATAGCAAATTTTGATTTTCTGCGAAAAAGTGGGCGAGAAGAAAATAACGTAGTACCATTATGAAAATGACAGACTTTTTCCAAGGATGACGTTCACCAAAAAAGATCATTTTCTTCGAATACTGTAGTCGCAGCCTCTCGTTGTCACTTCGTTATAGCGCTCTATTATTCTTACCATGATAGCTACTTTACATCGTCCGCCGGCCTTATAACCAAGCGGTTCTAGGCGCTTCAGTCTGGAACCTCGCGACCGCTATAGCTGCAGGTTCGAATCCTGCCTCGAGCATGGATGTGTGTGATGTCCTTAGGTTGGTTAAGTTTAAGTAGTTCTAAGTTCTAGGGGACTGATGACCTCAGATGTGAAGTCCCACAGTACTCAGAGCCATCTTTAAATCGTTCGACTCTATCCAAGTCGAATGCGGGAAATTTGGGGTGAGATCTGAGTTCCTTAAACTATCTTGTTGAAAGTAACAAGGAAAGTAGCTGCCATTATTTAACGTGATGCTTTTTCTATTACTCTGTAGACTATGTATTAGGCTGTTGACGATTTTTGACGCCTCACACCTTGCTGCGAAAACCCAGAAGTTTCAAATGTAATAACCAGACTCTGAAGCCCTGTCAGTGGTCTCCGGAAACTGCAAAACACATAAAGCGGAATTGGACAATAAATTTCCTTTCTAAGCTCAAAAAATATGCTAGAATGATTGTTGTTTTATCATTAATGTGACTTTTTGCTCTTCAGTGCTCTCAACCGTCTTTGGTGACCTCTCGATCTATATTCTGTGCTCAGTAAGCTGTTTATACCATTCGACAGCCCCCACCCCCATAATATTTTTCTCATTCTCCTCTAAAGAACTCATCGGCGACGGGGCGTTATACCCATCACAACTTTCACAGAGGGCAGCAGTATCACCACTGGGTCTCATCACTGATGTTCTTTCATCTACATGATAATTTCACTTGTAAAACGTCCTTTTTTTTGTTCCCTTCCTCAAAATATGTCAGCCTGAAACAAGAAGAGAAAGGCTTGATTCCTGCCATACGACATTTTTAACCTGAGTGCTTTCTCTCCACCTTCTATTACCATTAATCAAAAATGGCTCTGAGCACTATGCGACTTAACTTCTGAGGTCATCAGTCACCTAGGCCTTAGAACTATACAAACCTAACTAAACGAAAGACATCATACACATCCAAGCCCGAGGCAGGATTCGGACCTGCGACCGTAGCGGTCCCTCGGTTCCAGACTGTAGCACCTAGAACTGCACGGCCACTCCGGCCGGTACCATTAATCACCAAGACTCTTGTGCATGTATATTACCCGTCATTCCGTGTAAATGTACTTACATGCTCAGTGGTATGCGAAAGTCATGAACTGCGTTGCAACTGATTTGTGTCTAGCCCATAGAACATAACTTTCTTGCAGCTGCTCCAACCTCTTCTCGGTATAGTCCTTTGACTGTACAAAATTGCTACTACACGAGACCACAAGGGAACATATTTCAAGAAGCAAGTTTCAACTAAAGATTAAGTGCCGATAATATTTGTAATGGATGTTGACGCGCCGTTTCTATCGTCTATGGTCTATCGTCTATTTTCCCCGTTAACTAGCCACTGCGAATCTTAAATACGGTTTCAATCGCAACCAACAATTACAAGTACTAACAAGTACAAGGATTTGTGTAGGACAGAGATTATAGCTCAGTAACTAATTGACTGTACATAAAGCACAATGAAATGTCAAATACAGAATTATTTCATCAGTAAAGACTGAAACTGAAATGAAGAGACGAAAAAGTTTTGCCTTACCCAGTACCTATCATCGTTGTATTCTCGCAACGAATAGGGGTTAAACAATGGTTTATTTTCCCAACTGTGAAATATGTGCATGTTTGAAATGGAAACAAGGTGACGAAAATTTCTGTACAGAGCTGTCAACTACATATCAAGGAGAGTTAATTATTGGATTATTTTTCACAGTAGCTACTAGAAGTGATGTGATGAAGAGTTCTCTTTCTGACTGGGAGCTGAGTCAGGCACCTATTTTTGTTGTTGTCAGTGCATGAAGACGTTAAAAATTACAATTATTTATCACCTGCAGTTTTGGGATGTGCATGCTACAACTTGAAACGATGTAATGAAGCATTTTGTGCCAAACCAGAATAGGATACAAGCCACACGCGTTTTGTGCAGACGTTAAGTTTGGAATGTTGGGGAAACAACAAAGCGCTGGAACTGAAGCAGTGATGCAAGGGGTACCAAATTTGTCATAAAAGTCCGTAAATTACCAAACCGATACTATTTCTCACTACAGGTATTTCGTTCATTCCGAGCAAGTATCAATTCGTGACGTCATTCTCCAGACACGAGTTGACAGTGATCTTAATCCGTTTTAGCAGACTAATAGTTTCATTCATGGGATAAAATTTTATTCATTATGAACTACAACTTCTTGAAGTTTATTTAGCATAGTAAATGTTTGATTAGTAATTACATGCCACAATTTATCTCTTTAATATGAAGGTGTTTTGACTAATGCTTCCATGTAAAAAGTGTGCATTAATGTGCAGCTTTTACTGTTACACGAGTTACCACTTAGTGTGCTAAGAGTGCGCGAGTACAGTTCGCTGACCTGTGCGGTGAATTTCATTTTGTAATTCTGAGCCCAATAGAGACAAATCCAGTTTCATTTAGACTTTACGTGAAATAGACACATCACGCTATTACAAAAAGTCGTTTAGCCCATCAGGGAAAATTGAAACCTGCGCGCTCGATTTGAAACGCGTTACACGTTAGCGCGTGATTAAGCTTTCCATTAAATCACGTATAATAATTGAAAACGTGGTTGGAATTAATGCACGAAGTTTGAAATTACTTTTCGAGACAAGTACTGATTTTTGATAACAACGAACCGAAAATTTATTCAAAATATCGAAGTTCTGTTTTAATTAAGACACATATCACCTTGATCACGTTGCTTAGCAACAATGTAATGCAAATCAATTTATTCATTAGAACGATTTGCGACGTAATAAGTTACATTTCACATACAAACTTTTGCGATTTCAAAATTTAACTTAGCAACTGTTGTGAAACTTCATTGATATCGTGACTCTCCACAAGAGATCTCTAGAAGTCAGGATCAAGAAACAAGGAAAGAAGAGACGTGGGTTTAGTGCGTCATGAAAAACAGTGTGGAAGTGGAGATCTGAGTTCGAATCCCAGTGCAGGACCAGTATTTTCAACGTCAAAAGTTAAAGTACGTTATGATAGAATGCCCTTTGATCTCACGTAACGTGTGGTTCATTAATAAGATGTAACTTTTTTTTGCAAGAAATACTGTAACTCAGTTTCTATTTGCCATGACTTCCACCTTTGTCATTGTTCAAACTACACCAAGTCTCTTGCATACGATAAGTGAAGGTCGTCATGTTTAACGTGAATTTGGAATTCCTGTGCATCCCAGCGTTGCTCAACTCGCGTTAGATGAAGCAAAAAGTGTCTATTCGTAGTTGGTGAATATGGTGACCTGAAGGTTGAATAGAATACAGTCATTAGGCTTAAGCCTTCAACACCCTACCAAACTACGCGTATAGCTGGCTCATAATTTCATCATAATGAATATTTTGTATGAGACTCCTGACTCCCTGCATGTGGACTGTAACCTGTTTAAAACATACAGCATAAAGCATTGAGTTTCAAGAAATATCTCGGCTAGCCAATCTGTATTCCCAACTTGATTTTGAAAACACTAAAATAAAATAACATAACTGAACCGGGAACACTTTAGGATACGAAAATTTGTACAGGAACCCTTGTGTTCTACTCGCACTCCTGTAATGCTGTATGTATTAGGTTTCTAGTTCAAATGAGACGCAATGTAAATGCAATGCCGAAATACTTTGCAAACTACATTTTCTTTCAATTAATTGTGAAGGCAACGGCGTTGTGTCCATTGGTCATCCATCATACGATGTGGAGAATTTTGAGGTATGTAACTTACCACGGCAAAATTTATCTGAAGGAAGTAGGTTGGTGACTAAACTTATGGAAATTCTGTCTGGAGTGTTGTCACGTGGATTACCATAAGTATATCTATCAATCGTCATTTTTTGACTTTCTAGAATTATACTTGCGGTGTACTGCACTTTTAAGATTATTAGGAGCCTTTTTAAGGTGGTGGAAAATGGGGCTGAAACGGAATCGAAACATTTGTGACATTTTTTGTTCTATACGATTAACAAAGATTTCTGGTAGCGGAGGCACTTGTTTGTCGTTTATGGGGAAAGTGCGTCAAAGAAATAACCTCAGAAAATGGTTGGGTCGTTTCGTCATGAATTATTTGCCACATTACAAAGCACCAACTGGCTTTGATGGTCGAAGTCTTTATGATTGACCGCCATGGTCCACTCGATTATTTTCAAATGTGATGTATTGCTACCAATTCACCTTCATAATACACTTGTGTTCAGTGGACAATGTTGGGGTAAAAGAAAACAAGGATGATTGGTGTTAAAAGTCCTGATGATGCCATCATTTGAGACGAAACGCAAGACTAGATGGGAGAGCATAATGAAAGAAATCGTCTGTGCTCTTTCGAAAGAAAGATCCCATGTAAAACGTAAGCTATTCAAGGACATAACAGAAAATTTGAATCATAATGGCTAGATGGAGATCTGAACCACCGAGTATCAACTTCATGAAAAGAAAATAAATGAAGGGCCAGAGGAATTGTTTGGACATTACTCCTATTCAGTAGCTGACATGGCTCTTTTTGATTTCTAACCAAACTGTAAACAAAATTGCTCATTTCCGGAAAACGATTCCCTTTTGTAACGCTATCCTAATAAATAAAGTTTTCTTTAAGAATGGCACCATCTCTACCACATACGTTACACTAATGGAATGATAACCAGCACTGATTACAGAACAAGAACATTCACAAAGAAATTCTGTGAACTGTGAATAAAATGTAAGTTTCAGTTTCAAATCAGTAAAGCAAATTGAGAGAGAAGACCTTACGCAGTGATCGAAAAATAGTACTCAAAAAACTGTGAAGAAGTGAACGCGTGCGGTGACGGCCTATTGCAGCTTCTGATAACAAGAAAGGAAAAAAGAAACGTCATGAGAATGTGGAATCTTGAACACAAAAGACTGATAGTAAGGTCTCGGATAAATCATCCTTAAGAGAAACGATCATTCAGTCTGTAAACTCAGAGGAAGGAATATATCATCTATGTTAAACATAACTGCTCGTGAGGCTTTGTGAACAGAAGCTGAAAGCACATAAATAATGAGGTATTCCATTTTTAGAGACCTTAAGGTAGAGAGAAACCAACGTACTGAAAGATCACCTAGGCGAACTTGCACTGATATTCTATGCTACCGCTCACAGCTGCCGTATTTTCCTTGTTTTTATTTCCTAGTTGTTTCACACTAACGATGTCTGTAAGCTATCAGAACGTTCGTACGAGAATTATGGAAGTGTAACTCTTAAAACAGGTTGCTACAGTTAATACTGCGATACTTGTGACCAAATCTGCTCACTAGGCAACACTAATTGTAATTTCATTTTATCTTGGAGACTGTTGAAAGGCTTCATAAGACTGTAGAAATAAGCCCCTGTGAACATCTAAGAACTAGTGTTTCTTACGGACTCTAGTCAATTGTTCCCTAAAGATGGGCCAGTAAACCGAAATTTATATAGCAAATTACAAAAATTAGTAGAAGAGAAGAAGCAGTTAATTCGTTATTCAAACGCAAATATAGAGTTGTTCTAGTAGGAATTGATGGGACACTTCATCAATCAAAAAATAATACAACTGTGTTTGCATCATTCACGGGCATTAAAACATTTATACAGTTGTATTACTTAGACAAGCTCAGTGAAGCCGTACACTGAGGTTATTGCGCAGGAACACGAACGAAAGCAATAATTTTCAGAAAAAATTTCAGTGTTATGAAGAATAACGTCCTCGATAAACTGTGTGAAATGTACAGATTAAGGGAGACAGGGAGATATAAAACCAGAGCCATACTGGAAAAGGAGATACAGGGCAGCATAACTGACTGCGGTACCAAACTTTTTTATGAGTGTTGCATAAAGCAGTGTCTGATAAGCCAATACCGGTATCTTCTCTTGCTTTTACATATGTAAAAATTGGTTCACAGAAATGGGGCAAAATAAGAAAGAAAGACGTGAAGACTGTTGACCTCACTTCTGTAATCGCCAAGGAATAACTCGAGAACGATGAAAATTTGCTACACGACATATTTAAATGTTATGTGGTTGATGAAATAAATTAAGCACTTCGAGATCAAACTTAATTCATTGTTTCTGTGAGTTTTCTCATTTTTAAATCATCCGTACAACGCGTACAAACGCCAAATACTTGTTAGTGAAGATCTTTTCCAGTTTTATTAGAGACGAACTTTTTAACTCAAGATAACGGATGGAACTGTCTGTTACCCACTTCTATCATCGCAGTCCTGGTGCGAAGCAATGTCTAATCTCACTGTCCAATGCTGCTACACTACTACAGGAAAAACCTATCGCCAGATTCAGATCAACTCCCAAATTACGATTTCGTATTATCAAATTGGTAAAAAACTCTGATCTGGCCCTCACATATGCGTAGTTCACACTCACCAAACTCATGGGCACGCCAAGCAATGATATAGGAGGACTGATCACTTTTCGTTTGAGGCCGCTGCTGCACCATATACATAACGTAGTACCACTGCGATGCGGGTATGTAAGCAGCATGTAGATGCGGATTTAGCTACCTCCTCCTCTCAGATGTAGAACTTCACTGTGACGTATACCCTTCCTTCCCACTGTAACCTGGCCTTGTGTCCCCACCCCATCCCCTCCCCAGGGCCCCTATTTCCTCTTCCCTCCTTCTCCCAGAGCGGATTTTCCTCCCAACCTCCCTGAGTCCCTGCACCCTCTCCTCGGCTGTTTTCCACTCCCGTCCCTTCCCTCCCCAGCCCTCCTTCGGAGCACACCCACCTCATCCCCCTTCTCGTTAGTGTTGTATTTGGTGCCGTTTTACAGCGTCATCTAGTGATGTGATTTTAATTGTGTGCTCGACCTGTATATAGACCATGATTGTTTGTGTGCTTCTTATACTGTGGCTGCCTTTTACGTTGTTTTTGCTTTGAGTGTTTTTAGGTGTGTCACATTGCCAGCTGTGTTCTTTTACCTTTGTGTCGACTTTTAACTGTCCCCCAGTGCATATATCTATTAGTGTATATTTTAGCTGCCCTCATCTCCATTTCCAGTGTTTTTATATCCACCTTTTTATCTAGGAATCTCCCTTTCTGTACTTTATAAAGCCGTTTTGCTGAAGAGCAGTGGATTGTGCCACTGCCAGCCCTCCCCTGTCCGTGTGGGCAAGGGAATGAAATTACAATAAAGAAAAGAAAAATTGGGTTCAGTATGGCATTCACATCTTCCTAGCCTGCCTGCAGCACTGCAGCAATGTGAACTCTGGCGATGATGTTACCAAATGTGTCCAAACAGAACCAAGGTACTGTTATTCCTTTTTGGCTACCAAAGGACAACCACTGGCAGAAGTCCATTGGACGATGAAGAAAGTGTATGCGGCAGCATGTCTGTCGAAAATATTGCAATATGTTGTGCCAAGTTCCGTACTGGTCACGAATCGACACAAGACGCCATTCTAACTAGGAGGCCAGTCTCACTCAAGTGGTAGTGACTCGAGCACTCGCCTTATAGTCCTGACTTCGGCCCATGTGATTATCACGCCGATTGTTTGTGAAAAACAGGCCTTCAAGGGTTGACGATTCCCATCCGACGAGGATGTGCAGCAGGCAGCTAAGGACTTCTTCAAGTAGTAGAACACCGTGTTTTACCAAACGTGTACCTTCAAACTTGTGCATCTGTGGAATGAGTTCCTCAGGGCTCATGGCGATCATGCGTGATTAGCATGCCAATTCTGGACGGTACAGCCTTCGAACAGAAACTTTTCGATCGCTGCTAACAATTTCAGGGAGACATTCAAAATCAGAGAGTAACACAATCAGCAATTAACAGGGAATGAACCGCAGTTTACACGGAAATAACGTGATTTAATCTTCTAGTAAAAAGTCTAATATCGCTATTACATTCCTTACAGACGCCGATAGAGGTCATTAATTTCGATAGTACATTAGTTTCTCAAGACAGACTTTTGTGATAGGTAGGCTGAAATATTCGAAGGACTCCCATGTTCCACGCCCGGACATGGAGTTGTATCGAACTCCCCTGAAGCTATATTAGAATCAGTGTACATTTCCAGTTTAGTAGTTAGAATCTAGAATTCATCTGAACATAATTTGACTGCTACAGAGATGATGGTGATACAGAGCTGATAACTTGTTCATTCTCGCCTCGTAGATCAAGGAGAGACCGGTGAATCCTGTCTAATGTCTTTCGTTGGTGCCAAAATGAAGGGAGTTGATCTGGGGCCGTTGATAATTTTTTTCTATAATTGCGTAATTGCCTCTCGCAGTGAGATCACTTGCTGCATCGTACTGGGACTTCTGTGGTGATGGTAGTGTGTTCCACACACTGACAACCGCGACCTGGAGTTACCGAAGTGAAAGTCTACAACTTCCCGCAGTTATCATCAATTACAAGAATTTGGCGTTTGTTATATGGACGATGTAGAAACGGGGCTACTTTGGGAAGCTGTTAACGAGGTTTGACCTCGAAATTAATTTATTCCAGTGCCATGTCATCTAAAACCGTTGCCTTACCAGTTTTTGAATTCGCCGTGCTACTTGCACAGTGACATTACGAATCGGGTGTCTAGCAACCATGTCTATTTCGCGTTTCTGTTTTGCCCTGTTAATGTGGCCTCAATTTTTTACTTAAACAAGAGTTTATGAACAATAGCACGAGGAGACAGTTAATGTGCTCAGGGGCCATCTTGAAAACGTTGTCAAGTCTTTAATAAATGAAATGAGTAGTATAGCAATGTACTACTTGTCTCATAGTTCAAGTGGCCACCACTAGTAGGCGCTGCAGTCATGTAAAAAATCCAAGATGGCAGTGGCAGGACATTGAAGTATTTAATATTTTTGTGATACAAAATATCGAAGATGGCGGTGGCGAAGGATTAAAACGTCGAAGATGGTGTCACTTCCCCAATACAGCTAAGTTAAAAATAGTGAGAAATGTTTAAAAAATACAATAACGCGAAATGAGTTTGGTTGTGTTTTGAAACCTTTCAGAACATGCTTTAGAAAATATACACCAAATTCTATTCAACGAAACTTCTGTCGTTATGAGGACGCCAAACATTGTATCTGAGATACAATCCACTTGTGCATGAGCAACGCCACAGCCAGCAGCAAGGCTATATAACGGCTGGGCCGTGGCGACATGGCAGTCATTTGGTGCTTGACAAGGGTCGAGGACAGCTCAGTCGCAAGCTCGAGGGATTTAAATCTCTTGATGTGGTTAGAAGCCCGGGATGATTTTATTAATTCATATCACCACAAGTCCATGCATTCATACAATACTACACTATTGTTTTACTTTAATAATTCAACACAAATTGCTAAGAATTGTCAATGGTTAACACTTTAACAAAGGACACTCTTTTCTTTACACATTATATGTCTTCCAACTCGTCTTTCAATAAACCTATACCTTTTTTATTCACCAGCAGAAAATTATATCTGTTATTTACAGGGAAACCTGAAGTGTCACACCATTTATACCTTACATTTCCAATATTCTCATAAATATCTGAATTTCAAATGTGATAAGCTAAACTGTCAGTATCTATGTAATGAATGATTTAATGGAAACTTTTTTAGTACATATCCCTTATGTAGATCTATAAGATGTGTCTTTGAGGTATCTAAAATAACCAATGCTACCGGCATTTGCTTATCAGACAGTACATTACACATGTTTAATGCAACAACAACTAATTTTCTATAAAAACAACGCTTATAAGAAAATTAGGTACCACAGTCAATGATGCTGCCCTGTATCTCTCTTTTCTGTACTGCTTTAGTTTTATATTCCCCTTAGTTTCAACGTTTTGCGTAGTTTTATCTAAGACACTATTGATCATAAACCTGAATACCTTCTTTTCTGAAAATCATTGCTTGCATTCACGTTTCTGTGCATTAAATTCAGTGTACAGCTTCATCCACTGAGTTTCTCTAAATGAGCAAACTGTACGAATGTTTTAATGCCAATTTATGATGCAAAAACTGTTTTAGATTTCTGTAGTGAATAATATTTTTTTTCTGTTGATCAATTTCTCCAACAGTTCTTGCTAGAACCGTTCCATATCTAAGGTTGAACAACAAGTAAACTGTTTTTCTTCTAAACATTTTTATATACTTGTAAACAGCTTTCAGATTGATGGGCCATTTTAAGGAAACACTAGTTCTTAGGTGACCAAACATTGTATCTGAAATACAATCCACTTGTATAAATGTCGTGCACAAAATTTGTTTTTTAACAACTGTGTGCGATGAAAAATATTAAACACCATGAATAATTATGCCACACAATATTATATGGTTATAGGTTACATGGTTGTAATGCTGAAGTTGGAGAGGTCGTGACATTGGTTGAGAAACTGTCAAACAGATCATTTATGATTAATCTTGTGCACCAAACACCTTCCTTAACACAACATATGTGAAGAGTGCTCTGTTTGACAGTTTCTCAAACAATGTCACCAAAATAGACTTTGGTGGAATTTTTTAATGACCTAAATGCAGATCAGAATGCAACTCCCGAATAATAAAAAGGATACTTATTATTACTATTTATTTCCTTTCTCAGACGTTATGTCTGGTTAAAAATGGAAAGAGACACAGAACTTGATCAAGCGTGACTTCTTTTTAACTGTACGATATATGTTACATTGCAACATCAAACAATAATCACCAGATATTACAGCAAGCATATTATTAAAGATCCCAATACCACAACACATAAATGCAGACTTTGCAAACAACAAATAGAACAGTAGATCACATCACAAGCGGATGTACAATACTAGAAAATACAGAATACACCACAAGACATGACAATGTAGCAACAATACGTTAACTACTTGTCATACAACGTAAACTAATAAAAAAAACAGGTTCCCACATACAAGTATGCACCATAAAATATACTGGAGAATGATGAATACAAATTGTACTGGAACAGAACCATTATAACAGATAAAATAACACTTAATAACAAACCTGATATCATACTCACCAACAAAAAGAAGCAGTTAACACAACTAATCGAAATATCCATACCAAATACAAGAAATATACAGAAGAAAACAGGAGAAAAAATTGAAAAATACATCCAACTGGGTGAGGAAGTCAAGGACATGTGGCATCAGAATAAGGTTGACATTATACCAATTATACTATCAGACCACACAATATCCACCAGTACATCAACGTAATACAGCTACAAACCTATATATACAACTACAGAAATCTGTAATTATTATTATTATTTCTTTCCTTTCTCAGACCTCTTGTCTGGTTAAAAATGGAATGTGACACGGACCTTGATCAAGCGTGACTTCCTTTTAACTGTACAGTATATGTTGCATTGCATTTAGGAACTTTTGGGTAATTGAACATGTATCAATAATAATAATAATTCTTAGTATTACTGTTACTATTATCATTATTACTGTTATTAATATTTATTTACTGAATTAAGGTATTGAGAAGGTGTATCCTGGAGCAGATATAGACTCAGATCACAATTTAGTAGTGATGAAGAATAGGCTGCAGTTTAATAGATTTGTCATGTAGAATAAGCATTAAGTGCAATACGGCTCTACTAAGGAATGACTAGATACGATTGAAGTTCGCAGAGGCCATAGATACTGCGATATGTATTAACAGTAAAAAGGGCAATCACAAGAAACTGGAAGGAGAAACGGAGGTACCAAGAAGGAAACTATGAAAAAACCATGGCTAACAGAAGAATAACTTCAGTTGTTTGAGTAAAGAAGATAGAACAAAAATGTTCAGGGAAACTCAAGAATGCAGAAGTACAAATCGCTTAGGAATGAAACAAACAGGAAGCGCACAGAAGCTAAGGTGGAATGACTTCATGAAAACTGTGAAGAATATTGAAAAGAAATTGCTGATGGAAGGACTGGCTCGGCATATGGGAAAGTCAAAACAACCTTCAGTGACATTAAAAGCAAGGGTGGTAACATAAAGAGTGCAACGGGAACCCCACTGTTAAATGCAGAGGACTGAGTGGGTAGATGTAAAGAGTACACTGAAGGTTCCCCTATTAGCGGACAGATTTGTCTGACGTAATACACTCTTGGAAACTGAAATAAGCACACCGTGAATTCATTGTCCCAGGAAGGGGAAACTTTATTGACACATTCCTGAGGTCAGATACATCACATGATCACACTGACAGAACCACAGGCACATAGACACAGGCAACAGAGCATGCACAATGTCGGCACTAGTACAGTGTATATCCACCTTTCGCGGCAATGCAGGCTGCTATTCTCCCATGGAGACGATCGTAGAGATGCTGGATGTAGTCCTGTGGAACGGCTTGCCATGCCATTTCCACCTGGCGCCTCAGATGGACCAGCGTTCGTGCTGGACGTGCAGACCGCGTGAGACGACGCTTCATCCAGTCCCAAACATGCTCAATGGGGGACAGATCCGGAGATCTTGCTGGCCAGGGTAATTGACTTACACCTTCTAGAGCACGTTGGGTGGCACGGGATACATGCGGACGTGCATTGTCCTGTTGGAACAGCAAGTTCCCTTACCCGTCTAGGAATGGTAGAACGATGGGTTCCATGACGGTTTGGATGTACCGTGCACTATTCAGTGTCCCCTCGACGATCTCCAGAGGTGTACTGCCAGTGTAGGAGATCGCTCCCCACACCATGAGGCCAGGTGTTGGCCCTGTGTGCCTCGGTCGTATACAGTCCTGATTGTGGCGCTCACCTGCACGGTGCCAAACAGCGCATACGACCATCATTGGCACCAAGGCAGAAGCGACTCTCATCGCTGAAGACGACACGTCTCCATTCGTCCCTCCATTCACGCCTGTCGCGACACCACTGGAGGCGGGCTGCACGATGTTGGGGCGTGAGCGGAAGACGGCCTAACGGTGTGCGGGACCGTAGCCCAGCTTCATGGAGACGGTTGCGAATAGTCCTCGCCGATACCCCAGGAGCAACAGTGTCCCTAATTTGCTGGGAAGTGGCGGTGTGGTCCCCTACGGAACTGCGTAGGATCCTACGGTCTTGGCGTGCATCCGTGCGTCGCTGCGGTCCGGTCCCAGGTCGACGGGCACGTGCACCTTCCGCCGACCACTGGCGACAACATCGATGTACTGTGGAGACCTCACGCCCCACGTGTTGAGCAATTCGGCAGTACGTCCACCCGGCCTCCACAATGCCCACTATACGCCCTCGCTGAAAGTCCGTCAACTGCACATACGGTTCACGTCCACGCTGTCGCGGCATGCTACCAGTGTTAAAGACTGCGATGGAGCTCCGTATGCCACGGCAAACTGGCTGACACTGACGGCGGCGGTGTACAAATGCTGCGCAGCTAGCGCCATTCGACGGCCAACACCGCGGTTCCTGGTGTGTCCGCAGTGCCGTGCGTGTGATCATTGCTTGTACAGCCCTCTCGCAGTGTCCGGAGCAAGTATGGTGGGTCTGACACACCGGTGTCAATGTGTTCTTTTTTCCATTTCCAGGAGTGTAGAAGAAACAGGAGTCCATATAAAAAATGGCTCTGAGCACTATGGGACTTAACATCTATGGTCATCAGACCCCTAGGACCGCGAGACCACCGCGGCCGGCGAGTCCATATGGAAGAGATAGGGGATCCAGTATTAAATAAGAATATCAGAGAGCTTTGGAGGACTTATGATCAAGTAAGGTAGAAGTGATGGCCAACATTACATAAGAATTTCTAACGTTACTGACAGAATGGTAACAAAACGCCTGTTCACCTTGGTGTGTAGAATGTATGCGCTGACGACAAACCATCTGTCTGTCGGAATAATATCATTCACAAAATTACGAAGATTGCAAGAGCTGAAAAGTGCGGGAATTATCGCACAGTCAGCTTAACAACTCATGCATCCAATTTGCTGACAAGAATAATATACAGAAGAATGGAAAACAAAACTGTGTATGTATTAGATGACGATCAGTTTGGCTGTAGGAAATGCAAAGGTACCAGTGGGGCAGCTCTGACGTTTCTGCTAAACTGAAGAAAAATCATGACACGTTCATCAGGGCCTGTCGACCTGGAAAAAGCGTTTGGCAATGTAAAATGGAGCAAGCTGTTCGAAGTTCTGAGAAAAATAGTGGTCAGCTATAGGGAAAGACGTGTAATACACAGTATATACAAGTGTCAAGGGGAAGAATAAGAGTGAAAGACCAAGAGCGAAGCTCTCAGATTAAAAAGAGTGTAAGAAAATGTCATCTTTCGCTCCAGGTGTTTAATCTGTAGACTGAAGAAGCAATGATAGACGTAAAAGAAAGGTTCAAATTCGAGATGAAAGGATATCAATGATAAGATTCGCTGAGGACATTGCTATTCGCAGTGAATTTGAACAAGAATTACAGAATCTATTCAATGAAATGAACAGTCCAATGAGAACAGAATTTGGGTTGAAAGTAAGTCGAAGAAAGACGAAAGTAATGAGAGGTAGCAAAAAAGAGAATAGGGAGGAACGTAACATTAGGATTGTTGAATACGAGGTGGATGAAGTTAAGGGATTCTGTGAGGTAGGCACCAAAATAAGCTATGACGGACGTAACGAGGATGACATAAAAATAATACTAGCACTGGGAAACGAACATTCCGTCCGAGAGTTGTCTATTACTATCAAATACATGAGTTAATTTGAGTAACAAATGACTGCGAATGTACATTTCGAGCACGACATTGTATGGTAGTGCAATATGGACATGGGAAAACCAGAAGAAGAAGAGAACTGAAGCATTTGAGATGCGGTGCTGCAAAAGAATACTGAAAACTAGTGGGAATGAATGTAGAACACTGACAAGAAGAAGGTACATCTGTTAAGACATCAGTACTTTCCATGGTGTTAAAAGGAGCTGTAGAGAGTAAAAACTCTAGGGGAGGGCAGAAGTTGAAATAACTCCGGCACATAATTGAGGATCTAAGTTGCAAGTGCTTCTGTGGAATGAAGAGGTTAGCAAAGGGAGGAATTCGTGACAGGCTGCATCAAACCAGTCAGAGACTGTTGGTTTACGTATATTTTTCTTATTGGTTGCGCTTCGCTGCTAACCCAGCACATCTTTTAATGTTGCCTACTCCTACACTTTAGCCATTTGTAATTAACTGTCTAGTTCTTTAACGATTTGGGAGTAACATCAAAGTTTCAAGATATTTCAGAAATACTTCTAATATGTATTGTGTGTCAAATCTGGCTGGTACATTTTTCGTATCGATAGTTTCAACGCTTTCTGGAGGAAGCCATACGAACACTGACGATACTGATACTATAGAATTCCACATTCCTATAACGACTGATTCTCCTTTCATGTTTCAGAAGCTGGGATTGAACTTGCACTGCACTCGTTCATCTGTTTTATTTATTCACCACTATTTCGTGTCTTGTTATTCAATCGCTGTGCAAAATTACCATGCACAGCTTCCTGTTTTTCTTTAAAACTACATGATATTTACAGATTATGGAAGTTGTTTGTGAATGTTTGTGTTTTGTAATTAGTGTTACGCTGTCTTTTCATTTGTGTTATTATGTGTTATAAGGGATGACAATGAAAGCATTCATCAATCGTTTTTAAGAGTAGAACATTAAATGGAATGTTATTTACTCATAATTTTAATAGCATGTGCTGATCCTGTAAAATCTATACTCTTTTTATGAATAAGCTCTTTAGATTGCCGTACACTTAAGAGAGAAAAGAAAATAGCTCTCACAGCTATTGAAGAGGTATGCCAAAACAATTGCCGTGCTCTTTAGCTATATTATTCGAGTTGCAGCCATTGTATCTCGATATTACTCGTAATTACGCCCGAGATCCAAACCATACTTACCAGAAATGTGAATAAAACTCATTGATTAATAACGTTTGTATTTTAGCACTGAGTGCGAGTGGCTGCAAGTCGCACCATTTCATCACACTGAGGTCTTCCCAAGTGCTAGCCGCTTCAATTAACACATCTGCGGTGTAAACATATTCTTCCTTTAAAAATGATACTTAATTGAAACTCTCAGCTGCCGACAGGTGTCGTTGATATACCTCGATGGGGAATATTCTTCTCCCCAATCGCAAACAATTGTGCTCCAGTTAACTGCACGTACACTACTGGTCATTAAAATTGCTACACCACGAAGCTGACGTGCTACAGACACGAAATTTAACCTACAGGAAGAAGATGCTGTGATATGCAAATGATTAGCTTTTCAGAGCATTCACACCAGGTTGGCGACGGAGGCGACACCTATAACGTGCTGATATGAGAAAAGTGTCCAACCGATTTCTCATACAGAAACAGCAGTTGGCTGGCATTGCCTGGTGAAAAGTTGTTGTGATGCCTCGTGTAAGGAGGAGAAATGCGTACCATAACAATTCCGACTTTGATAAAGGTCGGATTGTAGCCTATCGGGATTGGGCTTTATCGTGTCGCGACATTGCTGCTCGGATTGGTCGAGATCTAATGACTGTTAGCAGAATATGGAATCAGTGGGTTCAGGAGGGTAATACGGAACGCCGTGCTGGATCCCAACGGCCTCGTATCACTAGCAGTCGAGATGACAGGTATCTTATCCGCATGGCTATAACGGATCGTACAGCCAATTCTCGATCCCTGAGTCAACAGATAGGGACGTTTGCAAGACAACAACCATTTGCACGAGTAGTTCGACGACGTTTGCAGCAGCATGGACTATGAGCTCGAGATGACAGGTATCTTATCCGCATGGCTATAACGGATCGTACAGACAATTCTCGATCCCTGAGTCAACAGATAGGGACGTTTGCAAGACAACAACCATTTGCACGAGTAGTTCGACGACGTTTGCAGCAGCTTGGACTATCAGCTCGGAGTCCATGACAGCGGTTTCCCTTGACGCTGCACCACAGACGGAGCGCCGGCGATGGTGTACTCAACGACGAACCTGGGTGCACGAAAGGAAAAACATAATTTTTCCGGATGAATCCTGTTTACAGGATCATGATGGTCGCATCCGTGTTTGGCGACATCGCTGTGAACGCACATTGGAAGCTTGTATTCGTCATCACCGCATTGGCGTATCATCCGGCGTGATGGTATGGGCTGCCATTGGTAACATGTCTCGGTCACCTCTTGTTCGCATTGACGGCACTTTGAACAGTGGACGTTATATTTGAGATGTGGTACGATCCGTGGCTCTACCATTCATTCGATCCATGCAAAACCCTACATTTCAGGAGGATAATGCACGATCGCATGTTGCAGATCCTGTACGGGCCTTTCTGGATACAGAAAATGTTCGACTGGTGCCCTGGCCAGCACATTCTCCAGATCTCTCATCAATTGACAGCGTCTGGTCAATGATGGCGGAGCAACTGGCTCGTCACAATACGCCAGTCACTAGTCTTGAAGAACTGTGGTGTCGTGTTGAAGCTGCATGGGTAGTTGTACCTGTACACGCCATCCAAGCTCTGTTTGACTCAATGCCCAGGCTATGAAGGCCATTATTACGGCCAGAGGTGGTTGTTCTGAGTACTGATTTCTCAGGATCTACACACCCAAATAGCGTGAAAATGTAATCACATGTCAGTTCCAGTATAATATATTTGTCGAATGAATACTCGCTTATCATCTGCATATCCTCCCCGTATAGCAATTTTAATGTCCAGTAGTGTAGTTGTTTGCGTACATGGAGTCCATGAATTGCTGAAAATGGTCTCCAAGTAGCCGAACATAAGCACAGTCAGAGATCGGTTCAGTTGGAACAGAGGACCCAGCACATTCCATGTAAATACAGGCCACCCCATTACGCAGGCACCATCAGCTTACCCTGTGCCTTGTTGATAACCTTGATCCATGTGATTCTGGTGTCTGCTCCACACTCGAGCCCTAAAACCATCTCTTACCAACTGAAGTCGGGACTCATTCGATCAGGCCACGGTATTCCAGTTGTATTGGGTCCCACCGAAATCGTCACGAGCCCAGGGTTGGCGCTGCAAGCGATGTTCTGCTGTAAGCAAACACACTGGCTTCAGTCGTTTGCTGCCACAGCCGATTAACTTCAGATTTCGCAGCACTGTCCTTACGGATACGTTCGTCGTACGTTCCACATGGATTTCTGCACTTATTTCACGCAGTGTTCCTTGCTTGTTAGCTGTGACAACTCTACTCGAACGTCGCTGATCTCCGTCGTTACGCGAAGGCCATCGGCCACTGCGCTGCCTGTGGTGAGAGGTAATTCCTGAAATTTCTATTCTCAGTACACGCTTGACACTGTGGAACTCGGATTATTCTGTTGTCTTAAAAAAAAGTCGGATGTCTTCTGTCCCTCTCTTCTGACCCCAACCACTATTCCGCGTTACAAGGCTGTTAATCCCCGTCGTGCGGCTATAAACACGTTTGAAACCTTTCCATATATATCACTTGAATACAAATGAAGCTCTGTCAACGCACATTGCACGCTACTATATCTGTATATGTACATATCGCTATCCCATGGCACCTCAGTGTGTGTTGAAAAACTGTGTTGTCAAAATTATGCTTTCATTACAGGAAGTTAGTTCCACATAGGGGTCGCAATGAATAATTTAACTGGATCGGTATTTGGATCTCCGCGCACCACTACATTTTCATATTTTATGATAGCCTCCGAAATACGTTTTGGATATGACACAGATGTTTCTATAGACATAGATGATACCGTAGTCAAAAGTGCATAACACATTACTAAAAGGTGGAATTTCGGTTGTTTCATGCTTTTTTCTCTTGTTTATTATGGTAGAATTCTATTGTAGGCTTATGACGACACAATGTAATTAATTTCTATTAGAGGAGTACTTTATTTTACTGCGTTTCTAATTGGTTTATTGAATATATAAAATACACGTGAGTGAGAAATTAATCAACAATGTATTCTCGGGGTGGCCGAGCTGTACTAGGCGCTACAGTCTGGAACCGTGCGACCGCTACGGTAACAGGTTCGAATCCTGCCTCGGTCATGGATGTGTGTGATGTCCCTAGGATAGTTAGGTTTAATTAGTTTTAAGTTCTAGGGGACTGATGTCATTAGAAGTTAAGTCCCATAGTGCTCAGAGCCATTTGAACCATTTTGAACAATGTATTCTGCCACAGTAAGTAAAACAGTCTGCTGATGCGTATGCAGTTTTTGGATTCCAGCACTGTGGAATAGTACTGTTTCCGACATCAAGATGTCATCAATCCAAGTTTAAAGGGAAGCGAAGATATGACGCTGTTTATCAAGCGTCTGCAGAAGAATTAAACGATTTCTTCTCAACAGCTGTAATCTGCCACGCAGCGACAAATTACCAGCCCCAAGATATCAATCTCTCGAGAGACAAGTTTTTCCTAAAACATGTCACTACCGGCACAGTACACAAGGCAATTATGAGAATCTCTTCCGAGGCAGTAGGAAATGATGGAGTGAGCATTGGCATGATTAAAAACGTCGTAGACACTATTATTCCAGTTATCACAGACATCTTCAACCTGTCTCTTGTCAGTAGTATATATCCTACTGAGTGGAACCAAAGTTTAATCCAGCCTATACCCTAAGTCGCCAGGTGACTACAGGCCGATCAGCATACTACCTGCAATATCTAAAGCCCTAGAATACATCGTCCATGAACAGCTGACGGATTACCTCAAAACTCATAACATCTATGACGAATATCAGTCAGGCTTTCGAAAGCACCATAGTACAGCAACTGCATTAATGAAAGTAACTGATGACATTAAACATGCTATAGACAGACGTGAAGCTACTATCCTAACACTGCTTGACTTTAGCAAGGCTTTTGACACAGTTGACTTCGATATATTACTAATTAAAATGAAACAGCTGAATTTCTCAATCAGCGCAATACACTGGTTCGACAGCTACCTCAAAAACAGAAGTCAACAAGTCGTTTGTGGGTCGGAAAAGTCATCATGGAAAAGCGTGCACTCTGGAGTTCCCCAAGGCTCCGTCCTTGGTCCACTACTCTTCTCACTGTACATTAATGATATTTCTTCAGTGATTCACTCCTGCAGACATCATCTATATGCTGACGACATCCAACTGTACATAAATGCAAGCCCCAAAAACATTGCTGGCGCAGTAGCGAGTATGAACGCAGATCTTTGCTCTGTTTCTCGATGCGCACAGAACCTAGGCCTGAAACTAAACCCCAAGAAATCCCAGGTCACACTTATATCTCATCCAAAGTTAATCAGCCGGTACTTTCGCGAAACGGTCCCTAAAATACTCCTCAATGGTACCCAACTACCATACCAAAAAACAGTAAAAGACCTTTGAATAATCTTGGATGAACACCTAAACTGGGAAGAACAAACAGTCACAGCTTGCCGGAAATCGCTCTCCTCCCTACATGCAATTCAAAAATTTTGAAAAATATTTCCAACCCATGTTAAACAAAAATTAGTCCAAGCACTAGTCTTGCCTAATCTTTACTACTGCGATGTAGTTCAACACGGCACAAATAGTGAAAATTCTAGATGCCTCGAGCTAGTGATGAATGCTTGCGTTAGATACGTGTGCAATATTCGGTTGTATGATCATATCAGTCCTTCATACTCCCAGCTAGGTTGGATACGCCCACACTAGGTTGGATACGCCCACATAAGGCACACGATCTCCACACGATGTGCTTACTTCATCGATTTTTTAGCCACTGGTGCCCCCAATACTTATCTTCTCACATTAAACACCTATCATCATTCCACAATCGCAATACCAGATCGGATACGTCTGTCATCTTGGCTGTACCTTCACATAACACAAAATCTTTCTCCATGTCATTCTCCATCTCAGCCATACTACTATGGAACGCGCTCCCCTGTGATCTGCGTCTTATCCAGAACTACTCAACATTCAAGAGGGAACTCAAAACTTACATATTAGGGACGGTATAGCCACCATTGTTGTGCCCCTTTCATCTCATTCTTTCTCCTCTCCATCACAGCTTCGAATTTTACCAATCTTTTTCTCTTCCTTTAACCTATCTACCTCTTATATATCTCTTTTACCCCATTCTATCGTCTTATGTCTCTGCTCGATGAGAAAAACTCACAAGCTGCAAGAATATAACGAGAAAATTCCCAACTAACAATAGGACTGACATTCACAAAACAAAAGTATGTTTACTTTCATATACATAGTCACTATTATTATTATTATTATTATTATCATTATTATTATCATTATCATTCTTGATTGTTATAATTATTTTTATTGTTGTAATTATCATCGTACTACTGTTATAATCTCAATTTTTTGTTTAACATCAATACTGCATAATACATTAAATGTCCTTAATGTTATTTAGAAACTGTAACTCGTTCAATCTGAGTATGCCTGGTTAGGTGTAAGTTGGGCCTCACGGCCCTAATCTTGCCAGGTAAAATAAATGCATAAATAAATAAATAAAGTGCAATTTTGTTCACAAGGAAGGTTTGTTGGTGGATGGTATATAAGGAGCGAGAAAGATGACCATTCGAGGACTGTAAATTACAAGAATATGCGCAGCTGGGATGGCTTTCCAGCCAGGCTCCTGGTTCTTTCGTGACATCATCAGAATGGAGAGTAGCGTTCTCGTACAGTGACAACACTTGAAGCAGTTTCCTTCGGCGTTTTTTTTTTTTATACTACGTCTCAGTTGTTGGCAACAGATGCCACTGCATGGACGCACTTGTGGGATGCAGTTCGTAACACACAAGACCTTTCTAGTGGCACCTGATGTATAACATTACCATTTCTGAACTTAAACTTGTAAGTAGGCTACTTGGGTTTTCTTACTGTTAACGCCACATAGCGCTCTGTATGAAAAATCACTGGCTGTGCTGTGCGCAGTCTGTGGCTAGTTTGCATTGTTGTCTGCCATTGTAGTGTTGGGCAGAGGCAGCTGGATGCTAACAGCACGTAGCGTTGCGCAGTTGGAGGTGAGCCGCCAGCAGTGGTGGACGTGGGGAGAGAGATGGCGGAGTTTTGAAATTTGTAAGAATTGGTGTCACGAACTGATATATATATATTATGACTATTAAGGTAAATACATTGTTTGTTCTGTATTAAAATCTTTCATTTGCTAACTATGCGTATCAGTAGTTAGTGCCTTCCGTAGTTTGATTCTTTTAGTTAGCTGGCAGTAGTGGCGCTCGCTGTATTGCAGTAGTTCGAGTAACGACGATTTTTTTGAGGTAAGTGATTTGTGAAACGTATAGGTTAATGCTAGTCAGGGCCATTCTTGCGTAGGGATTTTTGGAAGTCAGATTGCGTTGCGCTAAAGATATTGTGTGTCAGTTTAAGCACAGTCTAGTATAAATTTTTCTAAGGGGACGTTTCATATGTCGACCCTTAGCCACGGATACCTCGGATACCTCACTGGAATCTTCCGATTTTTTTTCTTGTAGTTTGTGTAGTTAGTGTAGCCTTTGTTTATTGCTAGCGCGTAATCATAGAGAGAGTTTCCTATGTAGTTGCAGCTTCGCTTGCAATTAACTAGATATTATTTTCAGTGCTATGTTAATGTGTTCTCTTACTATTGCTCTTCAAATTGTGCTTTTATGTGTTATCGTGTGAAATATTGTGACAATAATGGCGTGTGAAAAACGTAGCACTAGGCTCCAAAGTAAACTGAGAAATAATAGTGACGACGAGCGTCGCTTATCAGCACCATTGTGTAGCGAATTAACAGACATTCGAAGTAGTAATTTGGTAATTGTGCATAGGGAAATGGAGCGGGCGGCAAATAATGGTGTAGACAATGAAACAAGTAGTGAACAGGGAACAATTATCGATCGATCAGTCGGCAACAGCTCGCCTCAGGAATCCGAAATGACAGAACAAAATACTGCAAATACTGTAGACTTAGGTTATGGATCCTCACCGTTTACTCAAATGACTCAAGACACATTTTCTGCCTGTCAAAATGTAAATGTTGCCGGTGAAAATGCACTGCCAAAAAACATAGAAAAACAGATTCCAGACACTAATACATTATTATTGCAATTAATGCAACAAATGGAACAAAATCAGAAACAAATGGGACAAAATCTTCAAAAATTAGACACAATGGAACAAAATGAGAGACAAACACAGCAACAGTTGGACACAATGGAACATAATCTTCAAAAGTTAGACACAATGGAACAAAATCAGAGACAAACACAGCAACAGTTGGACACAATGGAACATATTCTTCAAAAGTTAGACACAATGGAACAAAATCAGAGACAAGCACAGCAAAAGCTTCAAAAGTTAGACACAATGGAACAAAATCTTCGGAAGTTAGACACCACACTTGAAAAAACACGTGAAGATTTAACTACTGAGTTACATAACATTGAATCGAAATGTCAAAAAATCTGTAATGACGTAAAAACATAAATTTGTGAGCATTTTCAACCTATTTTTTCGCGGCATGAAAACGCATTACAGAATCACGAAGCAGCCACAAAAGAACTGCAAACAATTGTTCATGAAAATCATGAGACCTTGCAAGCTAAAATTGACCCAGTTGCATCTACCGATTCGGTTATGCAACTTGCAAAAATTCAAGAAAACTTAAAGGACACAGTAGATACTCTGAAAATTGGTTCAGAAAGACACATGGAGGACATTAGTTCATTATCAGAGAAAGTAGTTGAACTTTCGGATCAGCTAAATAATTTATCTACGAAGGTAGATGATAATCTGAATGACACAAAACCGGTTGTCTTTAATGACACAGAAGAGTTCGAACAAATTAGGAAGTTCAAACAAAATGAAAATCAAATTAATACGCAACACCAAAGAGAAATCCGGGACGTACAAGATCAGCTGACACAGGTAATACAAGAATTACGTATTTCAGAGGAGTCTCGCACACCAATACGGGAAGAGGGACATAAAAATACGGAACCGCCACAAAATAATAACACAGGGCACTTTGGAGATTATGAAAGAAATTGGCAGAGTACACCGAATTTTGAGATGGAACCGCCGAAACGACGTAACAGTGACCGACATGCAACCCGCCGACACGATGATTTTGACTATAAGCTGTTCATTACTACACGTAAATTCAAAACATTTAAGAATTCTGACAACGACATTCATCCACAAGCGTGGCTTCATCAATTCTCTCATTGTCCCCCCCCCCCCCCCGCAACTGGTCATTAGAGCACAGATTAGAATTTATGTGTGGCTATTTAGAGAATGAACCAGCTGTAAGAATGCGATCGGTCATTCACGATTGCCACAGTGAAGGAGAATTTTACCACGCCTTCCTCTCTGCATATTGGTCTCAAGCCACACAAGACCGAGTAAAACATGGCATCATAATGATGAAAAATTTTGAACAATCTGAATTTTCAAGTCTTGTGAAATATTTTGAAGACATGTTACATAAGAATCAGTATCTTTCAAACCCATACAGCCCGTCAGAACTCATCCGCATTTGCTTAATCAAATTAATTGAACATTTACGGCATATTATTTTGGCAGGCCGTTGCAAAGACGACATTGAAGCTTTTCAGGGACTGTTACAAGAATTATAAATTGACACTGACAATCGCAGAACGCGAAAACAGGAACACAACAATTACAGGTCACATCCGTCGCAATTCCGCGATGAAAGAAATAATAACTGGACACGACAAGGCTATTCTCACAACACAAACCGTGACCAAAACAGACACCACCCGTATGACAACCGCAGGCAGAGTAGTAATAATTACAGGGAAAGATCACCTCTCCGCAGTAGTGACTATCACAGAGACAATCAGAGAAACAGACAATATGGGAACCAAAATAATTATTATCAAGGGAGACAGAATAACTTAAGACGCAACGGTCTACGCGCAGTTACGATTCAGAGAGAAATTCTCCACCACGTGACCGACAAGAAAGAAACTATGGAATCTACCGACATGACGACAGACGATATGATCGTAACGACAGACCTGAATTGCAGCAGAACTGGCGGGATTCAAACAGAGCAGGGCCCTCTCGACAAGGTGAATTTGTAGAAGTTAGGTCTCCAAATCCCAATAACGACGCGCGCCAACAAAGACACAATAGGCAATGACTCATACCGCTGGCAGCCACAAAACGTACTTATGAAACTGACGACGCAGCTGCCGTAGCTAGTAATTACATTAAAATGGAAGACATTAGGGACATATTACTCCAGGAACACGACGTAAAACATAACAACGTTGCATATCCTGTGATTCACATTACTGTAAATGACGTAAAATTTACGGCAGTACTTGACTCAGGCAGTCCCATTTCAGTAATTAGTGAAACCGCTTTTAGCAAATGCAACAAATCGAACGATTGCCCCACACTTCCGTTACGCAAGATTAAATTACAAGGTGCAGTCATTGGAAAAAGTGTAGATGTACGCCAACAAACCAACTATAAATTCTTTTGTCAAAGCCACAGCTTCTCTACGAAGTTTCTTATTGTTCCATTATTGTCGACGGAAGTTATACTGGGAGTAGACTTTTTGAATGAATACAAAGCAATCTTAAACTTTCACGATGCTGAAATAAGTTTAGAGAAAGAAGGTAAGTCAATAGCTTTGAAATTTGAAGATTGGCTCTCAAACCATGACGAGGAAATTAATCGGCTTTACCTTCTGTTAGACAACAGTTCGGAATTTTCTACGGAACTAGACACTAACAGTCGCTCTGCAAGTACTGACAGGGATGATATCGACGGCACAATTGAAACTAATGAGTTAATTCAGAATAAAATTCAAACAATTGAGAATTGTAATGACGCTGATAGGCAGGAACTTTTTGAGATTTTACAAGCCCATTCCACAGTTTTTACTCACAAAACAGGAACAATCAAAGGATTTCAATACCAATTTCGTGTTCGTGAGCATACTAAATTTTGTGTTAGACCATACGTAATTCCAGCACATTATAGGGACCGTGTTAGAACAGAAATACTATCTATGCTTGACGACGGCATTATTGAGCCTGCAGTAAGCTCATACAACAATTACATGTTGTTGAGAAGAAAAATGGATCCATCAGGCTTGTCTTAGATTCGAGACAAATCAATATTATCATTATTCCTGAAACAGACAGGCCGCAAACGTTGGAAGAACTTCTTCAGAATTTTAATGGTGTAAACGTGTTGTCTTCCATTGATCTCAGATCCAGCTTTTATCAGATCGAACTTCATCCAGAATGTAGAAAATACACAGCTTTCCTTTGTTTCGGCGTTTGTTATCAGTTTCGGAAACTTCCTTTTGGTTTGAACATTTCCTCAGCAGCATTCATTCGCGGGCTAAATTCCATATTACCTGAGCTCTTAAAACGTCACATCACCTTATATGTGGACGATAGTCTGATAGCAGAAGCCTCATGGGAACAACATAATCGCATCCTCAACAGCGTGTTACATATTTTTGCAGAATCTGGAAACTTGGAAAAGTCTGAATTCGGTAGGAGAAAAGAGAAGTTCTTGGGACATATTATTTCTTCTGAAGGCATTCAGCCGGATCCTGAAAAGTTAGAAGCAATCAGAGCCATTCCAGTTCCATCCACAAAAAAACAAGTCCGCAGTTTTCTAGGTCTCGTAAATTTTTACCGTCGTTTTCTAAATATGCAAATTCTAGTTACACCAAAACTTTGTTCTCTCACTGGAAAAAATACTATTTGGAACTGGGACGAACAAACACACTGGGAATTCAATTCTTTGAAAGAATCGCTACTTAACGCGCCAATACTAGCTCATCCAGATCTGTCACAAGATTTCTGCCTTAGCACGGATTCTTCTAAAGTCGGTCTTGGTGCCCATTTATTTCAAGAAGCCATAGAAAATGACACTACCGTTCAGAAAACCATTGCTTTTGCTAGCCGAGTGCTAACAAAATCTGAAAAGAAATATTCCCTTACTGAATTAGAATCTTTAGCTATCGTTTGGGCATTTAACAAATTCCGTTTCTTTCTTTATGGTAAGCACGTAAAAGTATACAGTGATCATCGTGCATTACAATTTCTTATGTCTTCAAAATTAAATCATGACAGGTTAAAACGTTGGGCATTGTTTCTGCAAGAATTCCACTTCACAATAGTCTACATTCCCGGCAAGGAGAACATTGTTGCGGACGCACTGTCACGCGCACCGGCTGGGCTTGAGAAAAGTAACACAGAAAGCAACATCGAGAAAAATTTCAGTATTCTTTACATTCAGAAAGTTGCCTTTGAAAACTTCATCAGCACATCTTTAAAGGACATTACTCATGAACAAGATAAAGATCCGATTTGGAAAGACATCAAAAGTAAATGACATGAGAAGACACACACACAGATTCGACATTATTATCTGGTTAGAAACAACATACTGTTCAAACGATGCTCTGTTGATGACAAGCTATGGGTACTTTGCATTCCAGACGATTTTGTTAATAAGGTCATTTGGTACATTCATTTCAGCTATGCACATTTTGGTCCACGAAAATGTTATCATATTCTTCGAGCGACTTGTTATTTTAACAATATGGAAAAGAGAATTCGAAGAGTCTTGTCTATTTGTAAACTTTGTCAAAAGGCTAAACCATCTACTGTCTCGCATCGTGCTCCATTGTTTCCTATCATTCCTACTAAATTAAAAGAATTTGCTGCTGTTGATCTCTTGGGACCGCTTGTTAGAACATCTAATGGATTTTGGTACGTTCTAGTCGCTGTTGAACTTACTTCAAAATTTGTTTCTTTCACTCCATTACGTAAAGCCACTGGACGGTCTGTATCCATCGCCTTTGTTAAAAATTTCTTACTTGAAGTTGGACACGTTAGTAAAGTCATTTCAGATAACGGACCGCAATTCAGATCTGCTGTTTGGTCACGCATGCTTCGTAACCATAAAATCAAATCTGTTTTTATTTCATTGTACTCACCACAATGTAACCCGTCTGAATGGATTATGAAAGAAATCAATAAGCTTTGCAGACTTTATTGTCACAGAAAGCATCAGCATTGGGACAGATATTTACACTTATTTCAAAACGTGCTGAATGAAATGCCTCATGACTCCACTGCCTTACCACCTGTTCTTGTACTGAAGAATAAAGAACCACCGAACAGAATCAGAGAGCTTGTACCTTTTCCGAATACGCGTAAACTTCGACACAAAGACATTATTGACTTGGCTATTAAAAATATAAATTCTGCTGCAGACAAAAGGAGAAAATTACACGGTATAGCAAATGCAAAGAAATTATATATTGGTCAGAAAGTTCTCACTAAAGCTCATTCATTGTCACATAAGAAGAAACACTTGAGTCACAAATTCTTTCTAGTTTACAATGGACCTTACAGAATCCGACGTATACCACATGATAATTGCGTTGAAGTTGAAACTCTGCGTACTAGGAAGAGTAAAGGTTTACACCACATTTCACATGTAAAACCGTTTATTGAAAGATAATCTGCTTTTTAACTTTGTCTTTGCCATAAAACATTTCACTTCACATTTCTAGTATGCTTTGCCACACTGAGAAACTGTTAACATGCAACAATGTTTTGAAGTTAACTATATAGTCTAGAACCTAGAGAACATTTTTAAACGGAAATTACGAATGCATTGTTGTAGTGAACAGAAGGCACAGTGTTGCTATTTGTACATTCTTGCTTGTTAGTTGCACGATTACGTAACGACTATAAGGCTTACATACTTAGAACATATACTGTTAATGAGGTTTTAATGCAACATTTTGGTTCAGTTGAAAAGACATTCTTTATTTGAAGTACTTTCTGTGAGATTGAAGATGACTTAGCGTTCGGTTTCTTTGATAGCTACACGATTATATCACGACGCTACTAATGTGTGACACAATTTACATTGTGCTTTTGCGGTGTATCTGTTTTATATCTGCACAGTTTTTCTGAATTATTCTGGGAAGTAAAACATGTTTTAGTGGTAACTTTTGTGATATAGCGACAATTAGACAGCCTTTTCCATAGCACAGCAATACGTTACAGCATAGTACTGTCTTCATCACAGCAATAAGCGTAATAACTAAGATATTTATACGCAAAGCAATTCACTTCCTTTATTACGAGGTAAGTACATTGACTTCAGCAGAACTTTGCTTACAGAGGACGATAACTACGACACTTCCACATAATTATCTTACAACAAGACGCACATTTTATCGCTACAGTACACGTATTTGAGTGATTAATTTTGTACTTAAAACATTGATTTTTAAAGATATTTGAAGTATAATAATACAAAGGTTTTCGGTGATACATTTCATTCCATTGCTGTAATCTGTAACACCTGAGGATATAATCACATTAATCCTCAGGGGGGTACACGCTTACTTTGTGTACCATGTGTTTAGTAAGCACAAGGAGCCCTAGCTAATATGGTATTTGCTTATACAACTCTACACATCGGTACGATATTTATCTAACACATAAATTACACAGCTATCTGATCATTTAACTGAGAGAGACAAACATTTATTATACTACATCAGTAACAGATGTTTACGTAATTACACCGTTGGATAACTTCAAACTAATGAAATTGTATTTTGTCTCTACTTTGTGAAATGTTCATATTTTTTCAGAACTATTGTGATACTATAAGAGCTGTGAATGATGTGTTTGGCATGGGATCATTATTTTTAAAGTACGTTTGAAGCAGATGACACTTTTGACATGAGCAGAGAATTTTTTTTAGGTTTTGAAAATATTGGAGGAAGCTTTGACGATTTTGAGAGTTGATTGAGGTATTATGATGTTATTATTACGATGACTATGTGTGTTATGCTGTTGTGGTATGTTTATGATCAATAAGCTGATGCTGTATGAGTTATTTGATTATGCTACGTGTCTGTTATGATGAAATATTGAAGAAGTGTCGACGAATAAGGTAAGGAATAATGGGTAGTGGTTAGGAACTCTGGTTTGTGGAAAAGGATGTTGGAAACCGAGAATCGTACTTTAAGAGTTATGAAATGAGTGTATATGCGTGAATGTATCACTATGCTGGCGAAAATTTTTGTACACTATTATATTTAAATGATTTTATGTCTACAGATTTGTAACGCAAATTCTTGACCTGTGAATTTTTTTTTTTTATATATGAGACTGCCACTGTAGCGGAAACTGGTGTCGTAAATATTTCGATAAGACAGTTAAGTGACCACCTGCACGTAATGCGTCGTGAGCACCCAGCTGCGCGGCAACCAGCTGACAAAAGAGAGCCATTAGTGTGTGCCTTTCAGAGGCACAGGTAAAAAAAAAAGGAGTGCCATTATCCTCGCTATTGGCATTCCTTTGTAGAAAGCGTCGCAAATACGACACACTCAAACTTGAAAACATATGATTACACTTTGGAGTTCTTAATTTATGATATTTACTGAAATGAAATGATGAGAAACATTTCATGTCTATTGTCTTGCTAGTTGGAAGATTGTTTACTGCATTATGAAACGACTTATGGCTAGCAAATGATGTTTCACGCCTTGCTTTGCCTATTTTGTTTAATATCTAGTTTCTAGCTGCACTGCAGCATTGGTTACAATAAAATTTAATGGATGTACTAATATAGATATTTTATGCCTACAGATCCAGTAAATAATTATGATGTACTTAAAAAAACGAAGGAGCACAAAAAAGACTTCCCTTCACAGGAACTGCATACATAATTTTCTTTTCAAGTACTTGGTAATTTTTATGGTAGAATAAGTTGTGGTGCACCACTTTAATTATATAGACATTAAGATGTGAATCGACATCTCCCTTTTCTGGATTGTTGTCTTTACTGTAATATTTTTTCTGCTTGACCTTTCTCACGTTTAGTTACAAGCTGTTGCATTTGCTGCTGCTGTTTACCAGGTACAATGTTACTGAATTTGACTTTTACTACGGATTTATTTTTTCTTGTTTGCTGCCCATTGCGTTATATTAGTTGTAATATTGCTGCCTTTTTTTTGTCAATTTCCGTTTTTTTATCATTGCTGTTTGTGTTAATTGTTTTGTGCTGCTGCACTGCCTTGTCCCTTAGTTTAGCATCTGAGGTCAGTAGATTTTAAGTTAGCTTAAGAGGGGTAGACTATATAAGAAAATAACTATGATGAATTGGAAGAAATGCATTGAGAAGCTATAAGAAAATGGTTTGGCCAAAAAAGTAGTGTATAGTGGAGAAAAACTATTTTTGAAAGAGGATGTGAGCATAATACAGAAAGCAGGCTTCGATATGACTTTTTGGAAATAATGAAGAATGAAGGGAGATCTCCAAGAAGTAAAGAAAGTTTTGTTTGCAAAATACTGCAGTAAAACAAACCCTATCCTTTCCTTGTGTTATGCCACTATGTGTTTGTCTACCCTTGTGTATTTATGTTCTTCCTGTCTTTATATGTTTATCTGACAAGAATTATGTAGTAGAATTTTTCTAATACTCAGCTATGTGAACTATGATGAGGAATACTGTTATCCTTAAATATAATTTGCATTAATAATATGTCATTTTCTTTGTAAAGCTGTTAGGCATTATTAATTATGTTCTGTTTTAATGCTCATGTGTGAAGCTGATGTTTCAAAAGTTATTTTGATCTTTTATGTAAGTAGTTATGTCATAATTTTTCTAACACTGATGTATTTGTTATTTCGATTCTTTTGTAAAGCCTGTATTACTGCAAATGTTATCTGTACTATTATGTTCTTTAATGATATATTTTGTACCTTTGTTATTGTATTCTCATGTTATAAAATTGTAGTTGACACCAGTTCATCAAATTAAGTAACTTGTAAATTACATTTCACTGCACACGTTTCTATTGGTCATAGTATATGGACAATATGTGAGAAGTAGGGACTGATAGTGTTTGCACATGTGTTGACAATTCAGCAAGGGACTGGTTAACAGCATTGCTGGTTCTAAGGATAATTCCAAAACTTTGTGAGTGCACAAGTGGTGGTTTATGGACTTGGTATATTCTCCGCAAGAATCTTCGATGGTGATTGTGCACCTGCACAGTCGCAACAGATGGCTGCTGGCCATCTCTACAGGGACTGAAGTGGGTCTGCACCTTCGATGGCCGTCCAATACCATTATCTCTACAAGGACTACAGTGGGTCTACACCTTTGATGACTCACCAATACCATTATTTCTACAAGGACTGCAGTGGATCTGCACCTCTGGTGGCCCACCAATTACATAATCGCTACCAGGACTACAGTGGGTCTGGTCTGTGATGACCAACCTTTCCAATACTCTTCAAAACATCGACTGACTCTGCTGTGGGTTTGCTCTGTTGTGGGCATGTCAAGAGTCAGCACTGTCTTTCGTTGGAAGGACAACACTACTTCTTCAAGACTGCTTAGAAATTCACTACTTCCAAGTGCAATTGACAAAAACACTGCTATTTTACTGTGATGAACGATCAGGACTGTCTTTATAGACTGTGAGAAAATTTTAGCTTCTGACCAACATTGTATCAATAAGTGTGTGCATTTGATATCTTTGTTATAGTAATTATGAAAAATTTTATCAAATCATTATTGGCCACTGCCCAAAACAATTTGCAAAATTTTTTTGTGGGGAGCATGGGGGCTATGTAAGTAGGCTGCTTGGGTTTTCTTATTGGTAACGCCACATAGCGCTCTGTATGGAAAATCACTGGCTGTGCTGTGCGCAGTCTGCGGCTAGTTTGCATTGTTGTCTGCCATTGTAGTGTTGGGCAGAGGCAGCTGGATGCTAACAGCACATAGCGTTGCGCAGTTGGAGGTGAGCCGCCAGCAGTGGTGGACGTGGGGAGAGAGATGGCGGAGTTTTGAAATTTGTAAGAATTGGTGTCACGAACTAATATATATATTATGACTATTAAGGTAAATACATTGTTTGTTCTGTATTAAAATCTTTCATTTGCTAACTATGCCTATCAGTAGTTAGTGCCTTCCGTAGTTTGATTCTTTTAGTTAGCTGGCAGTAGTGGCGCTCGCTGTATTGCAGTAGTTCGAGTAACGAAGATTTTTTTGAGGTAAGTGATTTGTGAAACGTATAGGTTAATGTTAGTCAGGGCCATTCTTTCGTAGGGATTTTTGGAAGTCAGATTGCGTTGCGCTAAAGATATTGTGTGTCAGTTTAAGCACAGTCTAGTATAAATTTTTTCAAACTGCCATCGCTTCAGTTATTTTTGTCAGAAGCAACCGTTTACACTTGTTGTTTCGAATCCTTGTCCGACCATCCTGATTTAGATTTTCCGCTGTTTCCTCAATTTGATTTAGGTATGTGACAGTGTATTCTTTTTGAAAGGGCTCAGGTGATTTCCTCTACAGTCGTTGGTACTGTTTTGCCGCTATTGACCACGTAACCAATGAGACATTTAATACGAATCTTTCGTTGTTTTTCCCCAACATTTCCACTGAATGCAACTGTGTTAAACGGCGGTAGTTCATGACATTGGCCCATAGTGGAAAACCGTATTACTCATCAAAGCCGAATCGTCTTGTTGTATACGGCCAACAATGGACTTCGAAATAGTGCTACTTGAAACGAAAAAACTATTTTCTGAAGTGATTTCTTCAAAGCACTTACCCCTTACACGTCACACAGGTGCTTCCACTACCTGCAACCCTTATTAAATATATAGAGGACAAAATGTCACAAATGTTTATGTTTCCCTTTCACACGCTTACACAACGCTCCTCTTAACCTTAAATTATGCAACATTCAGTAATTCACTGAAAGTACAACTGTAGGACCTCAACTAAAAAGTGATTGATAAAACTACTCTCTTCAGGTAAATTTGGCCCTGGTACATTACCTACTTCAAAATTCCTCACATCATACGCTGCATGAACAATGATCACTATGCTGTTGCCTTCATATTATATCAAACGAAGTGTGGTTTATAAAGAGAGATGAATGCGCTACAAACTTCGGCTTTACTTTTACACTGCACCACATTTGCTACTCGACCAGTAATACATACAGCACCTCAGGGAACTCGAGTGTAAGACAAGGGTCACTATGGATATTTTCGCATCCTACCACGTTCCCAGTCGGTGCAGCGGCTATCATGTGATTCTGTTTCTGCGTTTTCAAAATCACACTTGTTAGCTGAGTCAGGAGCCGAATAGCGTTCCAGACGAACAAGGCAATGAATGCTTGAGACAGTGTATAGTCCACCTACAGGGATTCTGGAGTTTCATCACGACGAACTCATGAGCCACACTTATGGGCAGATCGGTGATCTTTTGGGATGCTACATTCATACGCTTGCGGTCTGCATTACATTCACTCTTCACTGAACTATTACAGTAGCCCACTCTCTGCTTCATTTGCAGAGATTACCATGAAAAGCTTTCAGTCACAGGAAACTTGTCCTGTGGTTACTCATTTCGTGTCTTTAATTCAGTGGTTTCCATTTCCTTGAAGATCCTCATGTCGTTAATCGTTGCTGATTCTTTCGGCTTTTAGCGGCATTCTGCCACCCAGGACGAGAGAGTGCCCTGAACCGCTGTCCGCTCCTCTGCCCTCACAAGGCCGTTGGTAGAACGAGGGTAACTTCTTATGCCGCAAATATTCGGCCGCCATTGTTGAAGATTTTTTTTCAAAACTTAAGCAGTGGCAAGATTCGAACCCACGACCCATTAAGTTTTGATACATACGTCCCGAGAAGTGGTCGTAATGAGAAAGTAAGAGCTTGTATGGGATTGTATCGACAGTCGCTCTTACTGGCTACCTTTTACGAAAGGAGCAGAGGAGGGGGAAAATGTTGTGCTATCCCAAGTATCCTCCACTACATACCGTAAGGCGGCATGATGCGTACAGATGTAATTGTGGGTGGACGAATTCCAATGGTCAGTACAATATGACATTACTAGTATTAAACATTTAAAAATTTGACAAACAAACCTTGAAAATTATGGAAACCTGTCTGGTTTCCAACAAGAGAATGAGTCTGACACTCATGGAAGCTACCCGATAGCTTAACGGTGCCACCCGGCTTGAAACTCGAAAGCTTTAAATCAGCAGCAAACGCCGGAAAAGTCGATGTTCACACGAATTTAGAAAATGATTATAAGGAAATCATTTTTTCTTACATATAATGGTTTGAATATTTTGCTTGTGGATAAGTAATAGAAACAATGATTATCAAATTTTAAAACAGGAATGTTTGTAACATGGTGCCAGATTTAGGGTATGAGAAATTTATAGATTTTTATTCGTTTTTACTGAAAAGCTGCACCTTTCCTGAAAAGCTGTAATTTTTTATAAGACACACATCGGAAACGCAAATACTTTTACTGACACATTTCCACATGAGGGATGTGGAAGGAAGACGCTATAATTTTTTTTTCTATGACTGACTTCGAAAATACTAATACTTCAACTGCGTTTGGAATTTGGAACTGAATTTGAAAGAAAATACAATTTTGTAACAGTTTTCTGAAGAAACGCCAAACATTAGCCCACATTCAATAAAATTTAATGAAAGAATCTAAAAATTTGATGGTGTAGGAATATTTTGCAGTTTCCCTAAAGAAATGCCATTACGCAGGACGAGTAAATTTTAGTTATAAATGACGGAGACTGCAATGCGTCTTATTAACTAAGGTTTTGTTGCGTAACTGAATTTTGCAAGCAAATGTGTACACTATATTTAGGCGAGCACACAAAAATAGCTGTAAATTCATTTTTCATCTATTCCCAACCGTTGCATACGTCACTTTGTGAGCTTATGAATGACGTGGCGACGGTTTGTCTGCAGCTTAGACTTTGTTTTATTTGTTCAAATGGTTCAAATGGCTCTGAGCACTATGGGACTCAACTGCTGTGGTCATTAGTCCCCTAAAACTTAAAACTACTTAAACCTAACTAACCTAAGGACATCACACACATCCATGCCCGAGGCAGGATTCGAACCTGCGACCGTAGCAGTCGCACGGTTCCGGACTGCGCGCCTAGAATCGCGAGACCACCACTGCCGGATTTTATGTGTGACAATCCAAATAATATTCGCCATAGTAGACTGCAATGTTTCTTCCGCGTTTCATATCATAAGTATTCCCTGGGACAGAAGGAAGACTAGGTCTGAACGTTCCACTGACGCTGCGGTCATTAAGAGAAAATACTAGTATAGATGAATGACTCACCTCAGAGGAATCACCTTTGCTTTCACCATGACTTTGGAAAATAACAGGCAATGTAAATAAAGATTATGTGCAAATAAGAAGTAACAGCGTGAGTACTTTTTGTAAAATATATTAATTATGCAACCAGTTCTTACACCGCATTAGTGTCAGCTTCAGGCTCCTATGCTAAATGAACAGTAATACCCAAACCGCTGAGCATTATAACAGGAACCATGACTGTATATCCACCAGTCTTATTAAATTCTGTTCACACGATATGTGCACTCACACATGATTGTACAGTACTGTCCATTAAAATTACTACACCAAGAAGAAATGCAGACGATAAATAACAGGGACAGAAGACTCTAGTTGTGGTTCGAGGTACCGTTCGCCACGCACCGTATGGTGGATTGCGGAGTATGCATGTAGATGTAGATAAATGGGAGTTCATTGGACAAATATATTATACTAGAACTAACATGTGATTACGTTTTCAAGCATTTTGGGTGCATAAATCCTGATAAATCAGTACCCAGAACAACCACTTCTGGCCGTAGTAACAGCCTTGGTACGCCTGGGCATTGAGTCAGACAGAGCTAGGTTGCCGTGTACAGGTACAGCTGCCTTGCAGCCTCAACACGATACCACAGTTCATCAAGAGTAGTGACTGGCGTATTGTGACGAGCCAGTTGCTTGGCCACCGTTGACCAGAAGTTTTTAGTTGGTGAGAGATCTGGAGAATGTGCTGGCCATGGCAGCAGTCGAACATTTTCTGTATCCAGAAAGGCCCGTACAGGACCTGCAACACGTGGTCGTGCATTATCCTGCTGAAATGTAGGGTTTCATAGGTATCGAATGAAGGGTAGAGCCACGGGTCGTAACTCATTTGAAATGTAATGTCCACTGTTCAAAGTGCCGTCAGTACGAACATGAGGTGACCGAGACGAGTAACCAATGACACCCCATGCCATCACGCCGGGTGATACGCCAGTATGACTATGACGAATACACGCTTTCAATGTGCGTTCACCGCGATGTTGCAAAACACGTATGCGACCATCATGATGCTCTAATAAGAACCTGGATTCATGCGAAAAAGGATTTTTTGCCATTAAGCACCCAGGTTAGTCATAGAGTACACCATCACAAGCGCTCCTGTCTGTGATGCAGCGTCAGGTGTAACCGCAGCCATGGTCTCCAAACTGGTAGCCCATGCTTCTGCAAACGTCGTCGAAATGTTCATAGAGATGTTGGTTGTCTTGCAAACGTCCCCATCTGCTGTCTCAGGCATAGACACCTGTCTGCACAATCCATTACAGCCATGCGGATAAGATGCCTGTCATCTCGACTGCTAGTGATACCAGGCCGTTGGGATCAAGCACTGCGTTCCGTATTATCCTCCTGAACCCTCTCAGTCCATATTTTGCGAACAGTCGTTGGATCTCGACCAACGCGAGCAGCACTTTCCCGATAGGGTAAACCGCAATCGCGATAGGCACAATACGACCTATATCAAAGTCGGAAACGTGATGGTACGCTTTTCTCCTCCTTACACGAGGCATCACAACAACGTTTCACCAGGCAACGCCGGTGAACTGCTGTTTGTGTATGAGAAATCGGTTGGATACTTTCCTCATGTCAGCACGTCGTAGGTGTCGCCATCGGTGCAAACCTTGTGTGAATGCTCTTAACAGCTAATCATTTGCATATCACAGCATCTCCTTCCCGTCGGTTAAATTTAGCGTCTGTAGTGCGTCATCTTCGTGGTTCACAAACGGGTCTGAGCACTATGGGACCTAACTTTTGAGGTCATCATTCCCCTAGAACTTAGAACTACTTAAACCTAACTAACCTAAGGCGAGGCAGGATTCGAACCTGCGACCGTAGCGGTCGCACGGTTCCAGACTGTAGCGCCTAGAACCGTTCGTCCACTTCGGCCGGCCATCTTAGTGGCGTAGCGATTTTAATGGCGAGTAGTATATGTTCACTGGTCTCATGAATTTCTATTAATACGATGTTTGCACTCATCGTGTATGTATAAGTCCATGAGACTAGTGAATGGACATGGTACCTGTCCTAATTCATCGCTGGTTGGATATTATCACTTATTTTGCATAGGGTCCTCAAAATGACACTAATGTACTGTCGAAAATGGTTGCGTAATTAATACATTTTATAAAAGTACGGCTATTAGTATACACTTTTTCTACAAATTGCTAACCGGATACATTTCCATGCCCACTTCGGTGATCGATCATCTAAAACTTAAAAGAAGAATGCCGGCGGCACCGTCCGTGGCTTCGCCCTGGATGTAATGATTCAGATTTCGTGGCACTCCTCTCAGGGAATTTTGAATACGGACCACAACCTGATTACTAGGCAGCGAAGACAGTCGCTTCCTCAGAGATAAACTTTCGCATGTCAGATCACAATTCTCGTGTAGACTGCAGCGTTATGAGTAGCAAAAGGCGTTGAAAGAGGACAGGCGGAGGCTCGAAGCACATGTGGGCGCTGCCAGCGGCCACGGCGTGGAGGTGCGGCGGTGGCGAGGGTGGCGCCGCGGCGGTGATTGGCGAGGGAGTGCACCCCCGGGCCCGCGGCCACTCTCGTCCGCGACCCGCTGCTCCCTTCTCACGCCAGTCGCTCCCACTCAAAGGCGACGCCCGCCTCCTCTCTCTAGCGAGAGTATTCGGTTTCACCCACCACGACCGTAGCGGACGGCGGCGCCGTCTCTCCGGAGGGCACCTCTTCCCGGGACGCGACATATTTTCGACCAGACACCTCAATGACAGCTTTCTACACTTAGACCTAGTGCTCTAGGAAACGAAAAAAAACACTTTTTAGCCGAGCTTGAAAGGAACAGGGCAAGTTAAACTGTCGAAATGTCTACGGGTTTAAAAAACTGGACCACAAATTACTATTCTTTTAGAGTAACAGGTTTGGCTTCGTATTTTTGCGACCGTGAAAGTTTGAAATCCGTTTTCAAGTGCGATAGTTTACTTCCCCCTGGCTAGTTAAGTTAAATTCGTTATAATATCGGTCAGATGGCCGAACGGCGGCTGTGCAAACTTCACTCTACCCCTTTACTGCGATTTACACTACTGGCCATTAAAACTGATACACCACGAAGATGACGTCCTACAGACGCGAAATGTAACCGACAGGAAGAAGATATTGTGATATGCAAATGATTAGCTGTTAAGAGCATTCACACAAGGCTGGCGCCGGTGGCGACACCTACAACGTGCTGACATGAGGAAAGTTTACAACCGATTTCGCGTGCACAAACAGCAGTTGACCAGGCGTTCCCTGGTGAAACGGTGTTCTGATGCCTCGTGTAAGGACGAGAAATGCGTACCATCACGTTTCCGACTTTGATGAAGGTCGGACTGTAGTCTATGGCGATTGCGGTTTCTACATCTACATCTACATCTACATCTACATCTACATCTACATCCATACTCCGCAAGCCACCTGACGGTGTGTGGCGGAGGGTACCCTGAGTACCTCTATCGGTTCTCCCTTCTACTCCAGTCTCGTATTGTACGTGGAAAGAAGGATTGTCTGTATGCTTCTGTGTGGGCTCTAATCTCTCTGATTTTATCCTCATGGTCTCTTCGCGAGATATACGTAGGAGGGAGCAATATACTGCTTGACTCTTCGGGGAAGGTATGTTCTCGAAACTTTAACAAAAGCCCGTACCGAGCTACTGAGCGTCTCTCCTGCAGAGTCTTCCACTGGAGTTTATCTATCATCTCCGTAACGCTTTCGCAATTACTAAATGATCCTGTAACGAAGCGCGCTGCTCTCCGTTGGATCTTCTCTATCTCTTCTATCAACGCTACCTGGTGCGGATCCCACACTGCTGAGCAGTATTCAAGCATTGGGCGAACAAGCGTACTGTAACCTACTTCCTTTGTTGTCGCATTGCATTTCCTTAGGATTCTTCCAATGAATCTCAGTCTGGCATCTGCTTTACCGACGATCAACTTTATATGATCATTCCATTTTAAATCACTCCTAATGCGTACTCCCAGATAATGTATGGAATTAACTGCTTCCAGTTGCTGACCTGCTATTTTGTAGCTAAATGATAAGGGACCTATCTTTCTATGTATTCGCATCACATTACACTTGTCCACATTGAGATTCAATGCCATTCCGTGCACCATGCGTCAATTCGCTGCAGATCCTCCTGCATTTCAGTACAATTTTCCATTGTTGCAACCTCTCGATACACCGCAAATAGCCTCAGTGAACTTCCGAAGTCATCCACCAGGTCATTTATGTATATTGTGAATAGCAACGGTCCTATGACACTCCCCTGCGGCACACCTGAAATCACTCTTATTTCGGAAGACTTCTCTCCATTGAGAATGACATGCTGCGTTCTGTTATCTAGGACCTCCTCAATCCATTCACACAATTGGTCTGATAGTCCATATGCTCTTACTTTGTTCATTAAACGACTGTGGGGAACTGTGTCAAACGCCTTGCGGAAGTCAAGAAACACGGCATCTACCTGTGAACCTGTGTCTAAGGCCCTCTGAGTCTCGTGGACGAATAGCGCGAGCTGGGTTTCACACAACCGTCTTTTTCGAAACCCATGCTGATTCCTACAGAGTATATTTCTAGTCTCCAGAAAAGACATTATACTCGAACATAATAGGTGTTCCAAAATTCTACAACTGATCGACGTTAGAGATACAGATCTATAGTTCTGCACATCTGTTCGACGTCCCTTCTTGAAAACGGGGATGACCTGTGCCCTTTTCCAATCCTTTGGAACGCTTCGCTCTTCTAGAGACCTACGGTACACCGCTGCAAGAAGGGGGGCAAGTTCGTTCGCGTACTCTGTGTAAAATCGAACTGGTATCCCATCAGGACCAGCGGCCTTTCCTCTTTTGAGCGATTTTAATTGTTTCTCTATCCCTCTGTCGTCTACTTCGATATCTACCATTTTGTCAACTGTGCGACAATCTAGAGAAGGAAGCACAGTGCAGTCTTCCTCTGTGAAACAGCTTTGGAAGAAGACATTTATTATTTCGGCCTTTAGTCTGTCATCCTCTGTTTCAGTACCATTTTGGTCACAGAGTGTCTGGACATTTTGTTTTGATCCACCTACCGCTTTGACATAGGACCAAAATTTCTTAGGATTTTCTGCCAAGTCAGTACATAGAACTTTACTTTCGAATTCATTGAAAGCCTCTCGCATAGCCCTCCTCACACTGCATTTCGCTTGGCGTAATTTTTGTTTGTCTGCAAGGCTTTGGCTATGTTTATGTTTGCTGTGAAGTTCCCTTTGCGTCCGCAGCAAGTTTTCTAACTCGGTTGTTGTACCACGGTGGCTCTTTCCCATCTCTTACGATCTTGCTTGGCACATACTCATCTAACGCATATTGTACCATGGTTTTGAACTTTGTCCACTGATCCTCAACACTATGTGCACTTGAGACAAAACTTTTGTGTTGAGCCGTCAGGTACTCTGTAATCTGCTTTTTGTCACTTTTGCTAAACAGAAAAATCTTCCTACCTTTTTTAATATTTCTATTTACTGCTGAAATCATCGATGAAGTAACCGCTTTATGATCGCTGATTCCCTGTTCTGCATTAACTGATTCAAATAGTTCGGGTCTGTTTGTCACCAGAAGGTCTAATATGTTATCGCCACGAGTCGGTTTTCTGTTTACCTGCTCAATGTAGTTTTCAGATAAAGCACTTAAAAATATTTCACTGGATTCTTTGTCCCTGCCACCCGTTATGAACGTTTGAGTCTCCCAGTCTATATCCGGCAAATTAAAATCTCCACCCAGAACTATAACATGGTGGGGAAATCTACTCGAAATATTTTCCAAATTATTCTTCAGGTGCTGAGCCACAACAGCTGCTGAGCCCGGGGGCCTATAGAGACATCCAATTACCATGTCTGAGCCTGCTTTAACCGTGACCTTCACCCAAATCATTTCACAATTCGAATCTCCGTCAATTTCCTTCGATACTATTGCACTTCTTATCGCTATAAACACGCCTCCCCCTTCACTGTCCAGCCTATCTCTGCGGTATACATTCCAATCCGAGTTTAGGATTTCATTACTGTTTACGTCTGGTTTCAGCCAACTTTCTGTTCCTAGTACTATATGGGCGTTGTGACCGTTTATTAATGAGAGCAGTTCTGGGACCTTTCTATAGACGCTCCTGCAGTTTACTATTAGCACATTAACATTGTTATTCCTTGTTGCATTTTGCCTACTACTGCCTTGCCGCGTCTCAGGAGGCGTCTTGTCGGGCCTAGGGAGGGAATTCTCTAACCTAAAAAAACCCCATGTGCACTCCACATGTACTCCGCTACCCTCGTAGCCGCTTCCGGCGTGTAGTGCACGCCTGACCTATTCAGGGGGACCCTACATTTCTCCACCCGATAGCGAAGGTCGAGAAATTTGCACCCCAGCTCTTCGCAGAATCGTCTGAGCCTCTGGTTTAAGCCTTCCACTCGGCTCCAAACCAGAGGACCGCGATCGGTTCTGGGAACGATACTACAAATAGTTAGCTCTGATTCCACCCCGCGAGCGAGGCTTTCCGCCTTCACCAACTCCGCCAACCGCCTGTACGAACTGAGGATGACCTCTGAACCCAGACGGCAGGAGTCATTGGTGCCGACATGAGCAACAATTTGCAGTCGGGTGCACCCAGTGCTCTCTATCGCCGCCGGTATGGCCTCCTCCACATCTCGGATGAGACCCCCCGGCAAGCAGACAGACTAAACACTGGCCTTCTTCCCCGACCTTTCCGCTATTTCCCTAAGGGGCTCCATCACCCGCCTAACGTTGGAGCTCCCAATAACTAATAAACCCCTCCCCCCGAGTGCCTGCTCGGACCTTGCTGAAGGAGCGGCCACATGTCCACTCACAGGCAGAGCGGGCGATGCCACACGGCCAGCCTCCACATTGACCCTCCGCCTCGTGCGCCGCGAACGCTGCCGAACCCGCCACTCCCCTTCGGGAGAGGATGGCCCAACCGCGCCCGGTACCCGCGAAGATGTCTCGACAGCAGGGACAGTGGGTGAAGCATGTAACACCTGTGGTGTACCTTGCGGCGCACCAGACTCCCCACTGCCGCTACACTCCGAGGCAGCAGCCTGAAGACGGCTGACCGCGCCCATCAACAAGCTCAGCTGTTCGCGAAGAGTGGCCAGCTCCTCCTGCGTCCGTACACAGCAGCCACACATCCTATCCATCCTAAGAAATCAATTTACTACAGAGATCCAATACTGTTAGCAGAATATGGAATCGGTGGGTTCAGGAGGGTAATACGGAACGCCGTGCTGGATCACAAAGGCCTCGTATCACTAGCAGTCGAGATGACAGACATCTAATTGACATGGCTGTAATGGATCGTGCAGCTACGTCTCGATCCATGAGTCAACAGATGGGGGCGGTTGCAAGACCACAACCATCTGCACAAACAGTTCGACGACGTTTGCAGCAACACGTACAAACAGCTCGGAGACCACGGCTGCGGTTACCTTTGAAGCTCCATCAAGGAGAGGAGCGCCTGCGATGCTGTACTCAACGACGAACCTGGGTGCACGAATGGGAAATCGTCATTTTTTTGGATGAATCCACGTTCTGTTTACAGCATCATGATGGTCGCATCCTTTTTTGGCGACATCGCGGTGAGCGCACATTGGAAGCGTGTATTCGTCATCTCCATACTGGCGTATCACCCGGCGTGATGATACGGGGTAACATTGGTTACACGTCTCGGTCACCTCTTGTTCGCATTGACGGCACTTTTAACAGTGGACATTACATTTCAGATGTGTTACGACCCGTGGCTCTACCCTTCATTCGATCCCTGCGAAACCCTACATTTCAGCAGGATAATGCACGAACGCATGTTGAAGGTTCTGTACGGGCATTTCTGGATACTGGAAACGGTCGATCGCTACCCTGGCCAGCACATTCTCCAGATCTCTCACCAATTGAGAACGTCTGGTTAATGGTGGCTGAGCAACTGGTTCGTCACAATATTCGAGTCATTACTCTTGATGAATTGTGGTAACGTGTTGAAGCTCGATATTACTCGTAAATACCCCTTAGACCCAAACATAGTTCCGAGAAATGTGAATAAAACTCATTGGCTTATAATTTTTGTGTTTTAGCTCCGAGTCAACTTTGTGGCTGCCACTCCCAACATATCATCACATTGCGGGCTTCCCAAGTGCTAGTCACTTCAATTAGCACATCTGCGGTGCAAATATATTCTTCCTGTTCAGTAGACGACTTACTTGCAACGTGGTAGAATTCGTTTCGCACCAATGTGGCTGCTGACTTACTTCCTGGAGTGTGTTAGAATGATCCTCCTAATTTCAATTGCTCTGTCACCGTCATTTCCAGTAAGTAATCACTTTCTGACTTACACTGAGGTGACGAAAGTCGTGGACCACGTTATATTGGATTGCACTGTCTTTTACCAGGCTTAGTGCAGCCGTTCGATGTCGCATAGAGTCAATAAGTCCTTGAAAGTCCCCTGAGGAAATACTGGCCGCATGGGCAGCTGCACCTGTACACGCCATCCAAGCTCTGTTTGACTTAATGCCCAGGCGTATCAAGGCCGTTATGACGGCCAGAGGTGGTTGTTCTGGGTACTGATTTGTCAGGATCTATGCACCCAAATTGCGTGAAAATGAACTCACATGTCAGTTCTAGTATAATATATTTGTCGAATGAATACCCGTTTATCATCTGCATTTCTTCTTGGTGTAGCAATTTTAATGGCCAGTAGTGTATACTCTGATGTCACCAAAAGTCATAGGATAGGTATACGCACAAATGCAGATGGCGATACACAAGGTATAAAAGAGCAGTGCATTGGCAGAGTTGTTATTTGTACTCAGGTGATACACGTGAAAAGCTGCCGTCGTGTTTTATGGCCGCATGACGGGAATTAACGAACTTTGAGCACGAACTGGTAGTTGGAGCTAGACGCATGGGACATTCCATTTCGGAAAACGTCAGGAGATTCAATATTTCGAGATACACAGTGTGAAGAGCATGCCGAGATTACCAGAGTTCAGGCATTACCTCTCACGATTGACAACACAATGGCCGACGGCCTTCACTTAACGACCGAGTGCGCGGCTTTTGGATGGGAATGGCCGGTGCTAACGGACAAGTAGCACTGCGTGGAAGAACTGCTGAAATCAATGCGGGACGGATGTCGACGTTATCCGTTAGGACAGTGCGGCAAAATTTTGTGTTAGTGCGCTTTGGCTGCAGTCGACCGACGCGACATCGCTTGCAACGCCTCTCCTGTGCTCTTGACTATACCGGTTGGATCCTAGGCTACTGGGAAGCTTTGACCGATTTCATTTGGTAAGAGCTTATGGTAGAGTTCGAGGTCCCTTTACCCCGCTGGCCTGAGTGGCCGAGCGGTTCGAGGCGCTACACTCTGGAGCAGCGCGACAGCTACGGTCGCAGGTTCGAATCCTGCCTCGAGCATGGATGTGTGTGATATCCTTAGGTTAGTTAGGCTTAAGTAGTTCTAAGTTCTAGGGGACTGATGACCTCAGAACTTACGTCCCATAGTGCTCAAAGCCATTTGAACCACTTGAACCCTTTACTCCAAAGAGTCCACGTGCCCAGGTTGTCAACAAGGCACTCTGCGACCTGGGGGGTGGCTGCATAAGGGAGTGAGTTCAATTTCCATGGAATGGACTGCGTTCTCTGGTCCAACTGAACCGATAGTTGACTGGGTGTGGATCTGTTCGGCTACATGGAGACCATTTGCAAAAATTCGCTGACCTCATGTTGTAATATTTCTTTTTTAGTCAGCCATCATATTAGGCTCCAAGAAGCTGTTCCCAGAGCAGTGGAGATGCAAGAAGTATATAGATGACGAAATGTGGTGTGAGGAACCTGTGATAGATGTTAGATCCGGTATCATTCCCGTGAGAAAGACCGCCTGCATAGTGCTACTGCTCTGCAATTGGCTGCTGCGTTCGGAACAAGGGCGCCGAAACGTCGAAGTATAGTTATTATTATTAGTGAAACTACTCATTGAAATGACTTCACTTTTTAATATAAATATTAACAGCTATCATTCAGTTATTTTAGAATTATTAAAAACGATTTAAATCAAAAACAAAAAGTTGACGAAGTTGCAGACGAAGCACTTCGGAAGCGTTCGGGTTACGCCTTTCCTGGTATGGCGCGCGAAGTGTTTCGTGCTGTTCGTCACTCTGGATTAGGCAGTCGAGAACAACAGACATGTTGTCTGTCGTAGGATGTGTTTCCAATTTTTATTTAAGTTCCTCTTCATCACTCAGGATTAGGCAGTCGAGATGTACAGTCATGTTGTTTGCGACAGGATATGTTTGCCAGTATTCAGTTTTAAAAGATTCACTCCGGTAGTCATGAGGCACAGAAGGGTGCCTCAAATAGTGTAAAGATACGTTTTCGTGAACATTGTGTTTGAACATGTACTTTGCTGTATCAGAAGGTGTTGTATTTAGATGAGGTAGTCTTCTCGTGTGGCTGTATTAAAATACGCGAGTGGCATCCCAAAGAAATGATACATTATTTCAGAAAAGAACCTCGCTAAAAGTCAGTTTCAGCATCAAGATACAAAACCCACGACCTGCGTGCTATTTTCTGCGCTGGGGACATCAACTTGAAGACAGCAGGTTAGTGAACTATAACAGAACCTTCGTATTCCACACAGTGCAGTGGAAACAATTAGGCGCCTCACGTGTACTGCATGTACAGAACAATTTTGCTCAGTGACACGTCATCTGCAGTAATGCAGAGGGGGTAAAGGAGGGTGATCGTTATTAACACCAACAATCAATTCATTCTTCCTTTCTTGCCGTAATGTTCCCTAGCAACGATGGAAATTTTATAGATCGCAATGTGCCGTGGCATCGGGCCTTAATTGTTCACGACTGGTTTGAAGAACATTCTTGACAATTCGAGCGCACGAGACGAATCCTATCTAAAATTCGTGGGACGTAATTGAGAGGTCAGTTCATACACAAAATCCTGCACCCGCAGTACTTTCACAATTATGGACGGCTACATAGGCAGCATTGCTCAGTATTTCTACAGAGGCTTCTAACGATGGAAGAATGACAGGGTGACGGGATGTGTTCAGATGGTTCAAATGGCTCTGAGCATTATGGGACTTAACTTCTGAGGTCATCAGTCCCATAGAACTAAGAACTACTTAAACCTAACTAACCTAAGGACATCACACACATCCATACCCGAAGCAAGATTCGAACCTGCGACCGGAGCGGTCGCGCGGTTCCATACTGTAGCGCCTAGAACCGCTCGGCCAACGGGATGTGTTAAGGCGTCAAGAAATAACTTCGGTGGTAGCTGTGGGAATGGTAATAGATGCGTGTCAGTTCAGTCACTTTCAGGACTTTCCTAAAAACCCCATCGGTGGTCTGCTTACAAGAAAACAGGAAACCAGTTCACAACAGTACACCAAAAATTCCACAGACACAAATATAATTTGTCTCCAAAATCGCCATATTTATCTCGTTCACCGTGTAACACAGTCTGAGGTAAGATGACTCTTCTTATAGCAAACTGGGAAAGGACTGAACAGAATTCTACGCCGGCACATGGAAACTCATTTCGGATTTTAATAATATTTTCATAATTGAAGAGTAACTGTGTTGGTCACTGAGAATTAAAATTTGAGGACTACGCTAAACGGTTAAACACCAATTCCACCTTAAAGCAGAGCCAGGGCAGGTCACGTCAACGCATTGAGAACTGCTGGCGATAGAGTTTCGCGAGATCCAAACAGCTCCCCGAAACTGTCAGGCTTTTCAAGCAATCAGCCTCCAGTTTAGGATAGAGACACTTTAAATGGTCAGTATCTGGTCCCGCTAACGCGCTAAAAGGTGCGTTTGGAAATTATTTTCATCAGGTCCTGGAAACACCAGATGTCACGAAAAAATCACTCGCCTCTGAAGTGACAGACTGGTACGAAATTAAAAAGATTAGGAGAAGAATGGCCTTTCATCGTCAGGTAAAATTGCTAATGAAAACTACTAACCCTATCACCTGCAATGGCGATTAAGGCGAAAGCACTGGTGCTGCCAAGAAATGGTATGTCACAGGTCTAACTATTATGTATGAGGCGGAACTGTGGGCCTCATGGAAAAAGGGTTACCCGGCTGAGTCACGCAATTTGACTCTTAGTCTGATCACGAGGTGTGGCCATTAATTGTACTCGTTGATTACGTAGGCTGACGTGAGGATCAATGAACTATACTTGACGGCATGTATCTGGAATATCTTAGGTGATTAGAAAGTTTGTAGACAGGAATACAATTAAATATTTAGCATTAATTCAGCATCAGGGGTGAACGTCGATCTTGACTTTGCACAACGATATTTACAAGTGCAGCTATAGGCTAAACTGCGAATACTTCTTTACAATTCTGACTGCGTCACACATATAGATCAATTGTGAGTGCATAAACTGCATGTGGCGCCGGGCTAGGTCTTAGCTACTGACTTAACTTAAAGCTATGCTAACTAGCGTCTCTGCAAATGAAATCTCTGAAGCTACGACACGTCGGCTGTAGAACTGGTCAGTGCGTTAACTTGTCTCGTAAGACCAGCTGATTGGCGGGGCTCGGTCTGCTAGCGTCGACAGTGGCTACTCGCGGGTCCGATGTGTACTGACGAATGGCGGCCGATTTGAAGCCTACAACCTAGCAGGTGTGCTTCGTTGCGGTAACACCACACTAACGATATAGAAAAAAAGTTGTATGCCATAATATGGCTCACTTTTTATTGTAAATAAACACAGGTTTTATACAGAGGCAAAGACAAGGACTCTCATTTGCAAAATGTCCAAACAGATACATCTTCGTAACAGAAAAAAATGGTTAGAAGTACACTACTGAAAGAAGCCCATTAGGAAGCAAGTTGTTAGCTAGGATGCTGTTATTAGTGTAGAGGTAAGGTACAGACAGCACTGGAACCTCAACCTGTCATGCTGCCCTCCAGAAATCAGGCCTGCTGAGGTGTGTTGCCTAGGAGGCAAGATGATAGTGTAGCTTCTGGCGTTATCTGGACTCTCGCACTGGTAGTATCCTGGGTGGTGCAGGAATAGGTGCGACCTCGTAATTACTGCATGAAAGATATGTCAAAAAAGGAAACGAATTATGGTGCTCCTGCCGATAGCTACAGCTAAAATCATCTCGGGAAACCTTCAGATTCTGTGTTACCCAAAGTTTCAAAAATTGCAAAAATGAGTAGCCAAACGTCATGTGAGCACACTGGATGTGAAACTGGTCATCTGCTGCTAAGCTTTTGTCTCCAGGCACTCTTGGTGCCCTACATTCAGAGTTGAGGCGATCTGATTCTTTGTCGATGGTCGTTCGCCTTGTGTGTCACTGTGGAGGTAACGCGACATCTGTTTGTAGAATGCTTGCGGTAGTCATTGCTGCGGTTTTACTCGTTGAAACGTTGCAGATGCATCCTGGACACGGTTGGGATCAGAGAGATGAACTCTTATGCAATTAGTGATTATGCTATGACCCATGCGTCTGGCAACGATTATCATATTACTCTCACAGTCGGTGAACTCTCCTTTTGGTGCCATGTTCGCCACATACATATCTACAACAGGCTGCATAAACATCGATATTACACTTGCGCCGTCATCGCATCTTGCCGCGACATTTGCGTGTGATACAAGGTACGTTCCGTAGAAATGTAGGAACACGTGAGGCAGTACTGACCCTAAGACTTACCTTAGAAAATAGATTGAGAAAAGGCGAACCTAGCATTTGTAGACTTAGAGAAGGCTTTTGACAATGTTGGCTGGAATAATCTCTTTCAAATTCTGAAGGTAGCTGGGGTAAAATACAGGGAGCGAAAGGCAGTGGTTGGGAAAGGAGTGAGACAGGGTTGTAGCCTATCCGCGATGTTATTCAATCTGTATATTGTGGAAGCAGTAAAGGAAACAAGAGAAAAAAATTGGAGTAGGAATTAAAATCCATGGAGAAGGAATAAAAAGTTATAGGTTCGCCGATGACATTGTAATTCTGTCAGAGACAGCAAAGAACCTGTAAGAGCAGCTGAACGGAATGGACAGTGTCTTGACAGGAGGATATAAGATGAACATCAACAAATGCAAAACGAGGATAATGGAATGTAGTCGAATTACATCGGGTGATGCTGAGGATATTGGATTAGGAAATGAGACGCTTAAAATAGTAAATGAATTTTGCGATTTGGGGAACAAAATAACTGATGATGGTCGAAGTAGAGAGGATATAAAATGTAGACTGGCAATGGCAAGGAAAGCGTTTCTGAAGAAGAGAAATTTGTTAACATCGAGTATACAGTTAAGCGTCAGAAAGTCTTTTCTGAAAATATTTGTATGGAAGTGAAACGTGGACGATAAATAGTTTAGACAAAGAGAGAAAAGAAGCTTTCGAAATGTGGGTCTACAGAAGAATGCTGAAGATTAGATGGGTAGATCACATAACTAATGAGGAGTGATTGAACAGAATTCGGCAGAAGAGGAGTTTGTGGCACAACCTGACTAGAAGAAGGGATCGGTTGGTAGGGAATATTCTGAGGCATCAAGGGATCACGAATTTAGTATTGGAGGGCAGCCCGGAGGGTAAACGTAGAGGGAGACCAAGAGATGAATACACTAAACAGATTCAGAAGGATGTAGGTTGCAGTAGGTACTGGAAGATGAAGACGTCTGCACAGTATAGAGTGGCATGGAGAGCTGCATCAAACCAGTCTCTGGACTGAAGACCACCACAACAAGAACAACAACAAGGTACGTCATCGAACCGGACAACCATTTTTGCGATTTTCGGCCATATACTTTAGTTTCGTTTAGCTCTCACTAGCACACTCAACATTTAACCAATAACACAAAAGCGTCCCTCACGAGTGATCGCGACAGTTCAACAGAAGTATGCAGATATAACCGATCTTATGTAGCTGACAGAATTAGTCTTATTATTTTACCTGTCGCCTTCCGATATATAGGATAAATAACGGGTTGCAAAATTTCAACGGTGGAAATGTATCAGTTCGCGACATAGAAGATTACACTGCTTCACTCAGATATACAGGAAGTCAATACCTTCGTATATCATTTAAATTCAATTTATCCTTTATCCATAAATTTCTATTGTGTTTACACTGCAATAATGGTTCATAAGTGAATAAATGCGGCACCGACAATGTACACATACACGAAACGTACACCATATCGAAAGAATTATTGTGTTCTAAAAAGAATAAACAGAAATTCTCATTTAACTGTAAATCAGTGAGGGTTCATCAGGTGAGTCGACCAACCGGTGATTAAATCGGTGACCACACAATTGTTCGTGTTGTGCAACGCAAATTACATGAAATGAGGCAGTCAACAGAGTGGTAATGAGGCCAAATGAGTGAGCACAGATGGCAGTGACGCTTCAATCAGTGCCCGCTAGCACGCTAGCACGACACAGCGCAGTTGCAGCTCAGTGCGAGTGACAAATTCTTCAATCCTCCCTCGGAAAATCCCCTAGAGCTGTTGAAGTCTCTGTAGCCGCTCAGTAAATAGGTTCAGAGAAGTTCCGAAATGCTCTTTCTCTCTCGCCCTCCGTTTCTCTACCTCTAAGTGACTCTCAAATTGATCGTAAGCCACAGTGAGGAAGTAAAAGTTTCAGTCGGGCGCATTAAATTCAGCGTAATAAAAAAGAAGAAGAAACTTTAGGAGCATCTCAACCAAGTTAATTAGTTTATACTTGTGCCTGAAACTACTTAGACTCGTTTCGTGCCCTTATCAGTAACATGATTATCTCATTTTCATTATTAAATTCCATTAGCTCTGAAGCACACCTCACCATGTTCTACAGCAAAGACAGAACAGAAATAAGGTAAAGAGAGGATGTTTTCTTCACTGAGAAGACAATCGTTATTGCCACTCTTACAGTTATTGAGACTGTTGACTAAAATAGTCTGTGTAGAATCAGAAAGGCACTAATAGAAGTATATACAGGGTGAGTCACCTAACGTTACCGCTGGATATATTTCGTAAACCACATCAAATACTGACGAACCGATTCCACAGATCGAAGGTGAGGAGAGGGGCTAATGTAATTGTTTAATACAAACCATACAAAAATGCACGGAAGTATGTTTTTAAACACAAACCTACGTTTTTTAAATGGAATCCCGTTAGTTTTGTTAGCACATCTGAACATATAAACAAATACGTAATCAGTGCAGTTTGTTGCATTATAAAATGTTAATTACATCCGGAGATATTGTAACCTAAAGTTGACGCTTGAGTACCACTCCTCCGCTGTTCAATCGTGTGTATCGGAGAGCACCGATTTACGTAGGGATCCAAAGGGAACGGTGATGGACCTTAAGTACAGAAGAGACTGGAACAGAACTTTACGTCCACACGCTAACACCTTTTAATTGGTCTTTTTCACTGACGCACTTGTACATTACCATGAGGGGTGAGGTACACGTACGTACGTGGTTTCCGTTTTCAATTACGGAGTGGAGTAGAGTGTGTCCCGACATGTCAGGCCAATAGATGTTCAATGTGGTGGCCATCATTTGCTGCACACAATTGCAATCTCTGGCGTAATAAATGCCGTACACGCCGCAGTACATCTGGTGTAATGTCACCGCAGGCTGCCACAATACGTTGTTTCATATCCTCTGGGGTTGTAGGCACATCAAGGTACACATTCTCCTTTAACGTACCCCACAGAACGAAGTCCATAGGTGTAAGATGAGGAGAACGGCTGGCCAATTTATGCGTCCTCCACGTCCTTTGAAACGCCCGTTGAACATCCTGTCAAGGGTCAGCCTAGTGTTAACTGCGGAATGTGCAGGTGCACAGTCATTCTGATACCACATACGTCGACGCGTTTGCAGTGGGACATTTTCGAGCAACGTTGGCAGATCATTCTGTAGAAACGGGATGTATGTTCCAGTGCTCTCCGATACACACTCTTCTATACCTAAGGTCCATCACCGTTCCCTTTGGATCCCTACGTAATTCGGTGCTCTCCGATACACACGATCGAACAGCGGAGGAGAGGTTGTCAAGCGTCAACTTTAGGTTACAATACCTCCGGATGTAATTAACATTTTACAATGCAACAAACGGCACTGATTACGTATTTGTTTATATGTTCTGATGTGCTAACAAAACTAACGTGTTTCCATTAAAAAAAAAAAAACGTGTGTTTGTGTTAAAAAACAAACTTCCGTGCATTTTTGTATGGTTTGTATTAAACAATTAAACTAGCCCCTCTCCTCATGTTCGGTCTGTGGAATCGGTTCGTCAGCATTTGATGTGATTTACGAAATATATTCAGCGGTAACGTTAGGTGACTCACCCGCGTGTGTGTGTGTGTGTGTGTGTGTGTGTGTGTGTGTGTGTGTGTGTGTACAAGGCGATGGGAAAGAGTCCGAGAAGCTCGTAAGGGTGTTGCGGAGTAGCTTCTGCAAAGAAATAATTCTTAAGAAATTAATTGAAGTTAGCCAATTAGGTTGTTGAACTTGAAAATTCAATCAGCCCTCCAGATACTATTAGAGTCATTTGTTCTCATACCATAGATGATGGCGCACGAGAATGCTTGACCTTTCGCTCAGGTTTCGTCACTCGTCACTCGTCCAATTCATGTATCGCTCTCTTGTTTAATTTGGGGAACCAAAAAAAGAAAATATTTGGGTACATCGTCTCTGCCGGGGCGCTTGAATTAGTACATGCAACGATCTGACTGCCTAACGTCAATGATTATGAACATTGATACGGAGAAATAATCAGTTCTTAGCACAAACGACTCTGTTCAAATGGCTCTGAGCACTATGGGACTTAACATCTGAGGTCATCAGTACCATAGAACTTAGAACTACTTAAACCCAACTAACCTAAGGACATCACACACATCCAGCCCGACGCAGGATTCCAACCTGTGACCGTAGCAGTCGCGCGGTTCCAGACTCAAGTGCCTATAACTGCTAGGCCACTCCGGCCGGCTAAAACGACTCTGTAAGGCCATTCCAAGCTTTCTTAAACCACCTATACGTAGTGTTTGCTTTAAGTTTCAACAAATAAGTGTCTCAAAAAATACGCCTCCTACGGAAAAAAGAAGACATTTTCTACATCAAAAGATACTCATTTCAAGGGCGATAGTTTTTCTCCTAAGACTGGCCAACCACTGACCCGCCCACATGGGGGTCAACTTTTTATTTTTCATATTAAACGCCCCACCCCAACCCGGTCCATTTTACTGCAGATCCATCATCTACGATGATTTTTCGAAATTAAAAACTGATTCATAAAATTGCACGCAACATTTTCTGTGAAAACAAAAGCGGATATTATTGTGAAAACTTAGTTTTACTAGTTTTCTTGCCGGCCGGTGTCGCCGGCGGTTCAAGGCGCCTCAGTCTGCACCGCGTGACTGCTACGGACGCAGGTTCGAATCCTGCCTCATACATGGATGTGTGTGAAGTCCTTAGGTTAGTTAGGTTTAAGTAGTTCTATGTTCCAGAGGACTGGTTACCTCAGATGTTAAGCCCCATAGTGCTCATAGACATTTGAATCAATTTTGAACTAGGTTTCTTCCACAGCACAGCTTCTACCTTTAAACATTAAAAAGTACGCCAAACAAACTACGTTTAATGTAATGCAGCTTTCAGTTGCCTTCAGGGCTTATTTCAGTGAGCGCCTACATCATCAGGTTGCTTCATTCTGGTGAGTACCCTCGAATCTGAGCATGAGAGTGACTGATGTCTGTGTGTTTTTCCGTACAAGTGCTGTGACTGCCGCTCCGACTACGTTACCATTTACGCAGGATGGAACAAATAGTTTCGGAGGAGCCCCAGAAACTTTTTGACATAGACTCCGAATGTTCAACAAAAATGGGGATATCATTTGAAAATAGAAAGTCGACATCCCATTGTACGGGTGGTTATGTTAAGGTACCACCAGTTTTAACACAGACAGACGTTCCCAAGATGCTGATCGCTGCTACTACTTCTCCTGTGTATTTCTTCATCTCACAGTAGCACTTGCAACCTACACCCTCTGTTATTTGTTGGATGTATTCCAGCTTCCGTCTCTCTCTACAATTTTTACCCTCCACAGCTCCCTCTTGTACATCGAAGATATTCCGTGATGTCTTAACAGATGTGCTATCATCTTTTCCCTTCTTATTGTCATTATATTTTGTATATCCCCTTCCTTGTCTTTTCTACGGAGAACCTCATCATTCTTTACCATATCAGTCCCTTAATTTTCAACATCTGTGGCACCTTATCTCAAATGTTTCGATTCATTTCTGTTTCGGTTTTCCATCCATGTTTCACTATCATACAATTTTGTGCAAGAAGAGTGTATTCTCAGAAACTTCTTCCTCAAATTAAGGCCTATTTTTGATGTTGGTAGACTTGTCTTAACCAAGAATTCCCTTTTTGCCGTTCCTGGTCTGCTTTTTATGTCCTCGTTGCTCTCTTCAGCACGGGTTATTTTGATGCCTAGGTAGCAGAATACCTTAATTTCATCTATGTCGTGATCAACAATCCTGATTTTAAATTTATCGCTATTCTCATTTCTTCTAAATCTTACTATTTTCGTCTTTTTTCGACTTTCTCTCAATCTATATTCTATACTCACTGACTGTTCATTCCATTCTGATGAAAGTAAATACAAATACAATTATACAATGTCAGATGGCGTGACTACGTAGGCTTTCACGGCGTAATAAGCGTTGAAAGTTTCTTCGGGTTTGCTGCCAGATCCTGAAATCAACTTGACTCCACATTTCGGCGATCTAACTGGTCGCCATGTCCAGCAGAATGTTGCTTCTGCTGATGAGTCCCGCTGGGAACTGACGCTAGGCTGTAAATCGACCTTCTACATAGGACACGGTTCAGTACACGGCGCATGCGCCGCCTATCGCGGTTGCTGCGCCCTAAGAGAGGGAGGTGGCGCCGCCCTTAGTAGAACACTGCTGGCAAGGATATATAGCGCACAGGGCCGTACCGAGGCGAGATAATACAAGATTCCACGTCTTGCTAAGAGGAAACTCATTGTCTTTGTTGATTAAATTATCCGCCGACCTGATTTCAATTGCCTCTTTATAGACACTGTTCCAGAAACCGGAAATGTTGTCGACTACCACAGTATCATCAAATTTCATACTGCGTCCCTCATTTAAGCAGTGTCCTGCTACTGCCGATTTTTCCGGCTGTTGTAGCCTCGTATGAAGACGATGTTCCACACACGTGTCATGAACTGTGCGAATCGAACGACCAATGTAAGCCTTCCCACATGGACACGGAATTTTGTATACACCGCGGGTTTCCGAAGTCCCAAATCATTTTTCAGAGAGCCGAGTAGTGCCCTAATCTTAGAAGGTGGACGGAACACACTCTTAATGTTAAAATCCCTTAAAATTCGTCGCATCTTAAACGAAATGCAACCAGCAAAAGGACGGATCTGCGTTCCTCTTCATGAACCTCCAGAGATGGTCCAAACTCCATAGCCCGACGAATCTGCTTCTAGGAGTATCCATTTTCCTTAAAAACCGCCATCAAATTCGCACGTTCTTGGTTTAAGCTGTCCGCGGCGGAAATGGCATCTGCTCTACGTACCAAAGTCCTAAGGACACCACTGCGCTAGTGTGATGGATGACAACTCTTAGAATGGAGATATCGATCTGTGTGCGTCGGTTTTCGGTGAACACTGTGTCCCAAAGTACTATCTTGTATTTTATAAACCATAACGTCACCTCCATGGTAAATTTGATGCAGGGATGAAGACAGTTGAAGTGATCCAAAAATGTATTAAGAGCGTCACGTCAATGAGGTCAGACGAAAAAGGTATCATCCACTTACCTCCAGAATCACGTTGGTTGTAAAGCTGAAGTCCTCAGTGCCATATCCACGATGTCCATGAATAAATTGTCGACTATGGGTGATAAAGAACTATCCATAGCCACTCCGTCATTCTGTTCAAAAATGTTAAATAAAAAATATGTTGATATCAGCACATGACGAGGATGCTTCACCAGGTCTTCGTCCAGTTTTCACTAATCAAACTAGCGTTCCTGTAAAAATATGTACGCCGCTTCTGAAGTATATGAGATTGGATGTAACGAGTGTAATGTAAGTTACATCAGTCTAATGAGAAGGAGTTTTAAAACTAGATTCCAAGAACATTTGCTCACAAAGAGGGGAAGGTGAAACACACTTCCGCCTACGTTGAGCATCTCAAATCTAGTGCCCACCAACCGTCTATATTCGCAAACCTAAAGATTTTACACCGTGCTCCAAAATGGAGGAGATTTATCCTTCTCCAATAAATCTAAATCGTTAATCACTCATTTACTAGCAAGGCTGTGATATTCAGTGATCAATTACACAGCAAAAATCGAGTTTTGCTCAAGATTCTAGATTCCCTACCTCTATAGAATTGTAGGTTCTGATAACGACTTATGGTTTAGAGTGCCTATTTTAGTTTACATCTATTTATGGTATCTACGCTAAAATTCTGGTTTCTAATTACATAATTCTTTATAGCATACTTGAGATTTGTAGTCTGTCTTGATCTATCCTGAAGATCATACCATTATAGCAGAACCTTATGGCAAGTCTCAGCTTGTCAAGTCAGCAAAATAACTCCTGACGGAAGGAGCTAGAAGGACATAAAAAGCAGACTAGCACTGGCAAAAACGGAATTCCTGACCATGAGAAGTGCTCTAGTATCAAACATAAGCCTTAATTTGAGAAAGCAATTTCTGGGAATTTATATTTGGGACACATTGTTGTAAGGTAATAAAACATGGATTATGGTAACACCACAACACAAGAGAATCGAAGCATTAGAGACATGTTGCCACAGAAGAATGTTGGAAATAAGGTGGATTAACAAGGTAAGGACGAAAGAAGTTCTTAGCACAATCGGAGAGAAAGAGAAAATATGGAAAACACTGACAAGAAAAAGTTACACGATGATACGACATGCGTTAAGGCTTCAGAGAATAACTTGCTTGGTACTAAATGGAGCTATAGAGCGTAAAAATTGTAGGGGGAGACGGATATTGGAATACAAAAGACAAAAAATAGAGGACTTAGGTTGCAAATGGAGGAGATTTGGATTGCAGTATCGAAGATGAAATAATGCCTGTAGCTCTGAAAGGAACCATTCCAAAGAACATGTTTGCTACACTTTGTTGGTTGATTGACGCTTCTTGTAATATCCCTCAGCTCTGACAATTCCTCCTGGAACACCTTTTACATCAAAAGATTCCATTTGGTTCATAGATTACAAATCTTCGGAAGTCTGTGAAAAAGTATTCGTAAATTATCGTTGGTATCGTACCGATTTTTAACTAATGTTTACTCAGTATTAATAAAGGCACTGTCTTTTGGGTTAAACGAATTACCTGTATCTAGGTATTTCGACCTTTTATGTCAATTACGACAATTTAATTGTTCCAGAACGCTATCGGAAGGAAACATAAGGCTCTCATGTCAGGCTTTGCCGGTTTACTCTACGCAGGCTACCCCCCGCCCTCCCCCCCCCCCCCCCCCCCCCCACCGCGCGTAGAAGACACTGCGATTAAGGAGCCATTCAAACATCCAACATCCAATAAATAATCATTTACAGAATTGGTACCAAATACAAAGCTTGATACATACACAAAGAAAGCCGATGAAGTGAAAAAGACCTTCATGGAGAAATGGATTATTTGAAACGGTTCTGTGTAGAGGCCGACGGTATCTGCTACGTTAAAACAGGAACAGGTCATTTGAACTGTTCTCACCATTTCCTACACTTAAGAAATGGTTGTTAAATACATTAGCTGCTTGTGTACTGTTGGTTCGGATGGTCTTGTACTCTTTAATAGTAATACTACCTACCCCAGTGGCTACTTTTCCTGTCTACCTTCTAAAAACATTCCAATTGATTTTATTTTATTGCATCGTGTTTAGCCAATCTCATTCTTATTTTTGAGATGATCTAAACATAGTAATAGCTTGTATACTTTATTTTTATTCCCCTGATGTTTTGATGAAGTAAGTTGATACTTCCCTTACATTTACCCCTATTTACTGCACATTAATTTCTGTTATTCTGTTTATCTTGATTATCATCTGTCTGCACTTTGGCTTTAACCTAAAAAACCTGTCTGGACCCAGTAACCATAGGGATCACTCCTTGTGTGACTGTGGACCCCTTTACAGTTTCTGCTAATAGAGAAGCTAACTTATTTTTCCTCATCCTATTTAGGTGCAGACCATGTGTAGTGTATCCCCACCTAAGATTATCATTTACAGGAACAACACTTATGTGAGATTTTGCCAGTGTCTGGAGCATCCTGTTCAGCTCAGTGTTAACATGCCTTACAGCAGTGTTTACCCAGGGCTGATCATGGCGCTGAAAGACCTACACAAACCCCACATTTGTGTGCTCAGTTTCTGCTTCTATTTTATCCAGGTTACTCCTAAATACTGTAACCTGGATTCATAGCCAGGCTGTTTCGAGCTCCCCCAAATATAACTATCTGATCTTCCTTCTCAATGTCCCTGCATAGCTGACCTAAGTTTTCTGTCACCTGGCTAAGGCTATCACTTGGCTTCACTAAACTTGTGACCTGGTACCCTGCACTTGATTTCTCCTGAAGCTGCTGGCCCACACCCCACCCATGACTGCTGCCTACGCACAGAATTCATCTTTTTCTGTTCTGGTTTGATCCCAACCTTTTTCCTTTAAGCTAATATTCTGCTTCAACCTACTTTCAACTGTATCTTGATCAGGCCCTTCCTTCACTTCAGATAGCAAGCCAAACTGATTTACTAATTGAATTTCTGTAGTTTTTAGAGTGTTTCCCTTTTTCCTCCTTTCCTTGATACCTTTTTCCAATTCCCAATCTCCCCCCCCCCCCTCCCACCATAACCTACATAATTCCAAGTTCGCGTTTTGTAATTCAGCCTTAAGGGCATTCTGTTCAGCGATTTTTATATCCTTTGTACATAACCTACATTGCCATGGAAGAGCCTCATTTCCTACCGTCGTTTCCTCGCCGCTACATTCGCCCCAATGAAGCCATAACTTACAGTCTATACAGAACACCCTCTCTTCCAAATTTCTAGAGCAATCATCCCATTTGCCACACATGGTTTGAGAGACAAGCTTAACTCAAAAGCAGAGAATACGTTGGCACAAGACCACAGTAGTTTCGTAACCTGTAACCCACTAATCCGTAAATAAACACTAATGTAAACAAACTTTTAAATTTATTTCCGAAAGTTTTAAGTACCTAAACTCTGTATGACCGACAGGAATTAATTTGAATTTGAAGTGGTAACTCTAGTCAAACCGAAAATCTACACTCGCATGAAATCTACGCCTAAAAACGTAACAAAACTAGCGACTACCGGCCTTTTACGAAATACATCCTTTTTTATCTAAATATGGTCTGAAAAGCGAGGCCTTCAATAGATAGGCTAGAGAAGAAGTATATACACTGTCTAAAATATAATATTAACTAAATTAGCTCTTGTTTCAACATTAATAAACTTAGCGGCAGCTTCGAAAAACGCGCGTCTGCCTAGCTCCAGAGATGGTACAATACGTGAATGACCTCCCTGATGATGATACAAGGAACATAATTAATCCAGTAAAAGAACCTCCAATTGAAAATGATACAAATAAGGTCTTCGTAAAAATCATTAATTCGTTGTCTGCAAATAAGCTTGCTCTAAACTTCGAAAAAATACAGTAGATCCAATTTTCTGCTGCAAAAAGTACAGATCCTTCAGTAAATGTAACACATCAACAGCAGTCAGTAGACAGGATAGAGCATACTAAGTTTTTGGGTGTACACATAGAGGAGAATCTAAATTGGAAAATTCATATTTTGGATCTTCTAAAGCTACTAGGTTCAGCAACTTTTATAATCAGAATAATTGCCAATTTTGATGCTATATAAATTAGTTAGCTAACATACTTCGCATACTCTCACTCTCTCATGTCATACAGAATATACACTCCTGGAAATGGAAAAAAGAACACATTGACACCGGTGTGTCAGACCCACCATACTTGCTCCGGACACTGCGAGAGGGCTGTACAAGCAATGATCACACGCACGGCACAGCGGACACACCAGGAACAGCGGAGTTGGCCGTCGAATGGCGCTAGCTGCGCAGCATTTGTGCACCGCCGCCGTCAGTGTCAGCCAGTTTGCCGTGGCATACGGAGCTCCATCGCAGTCTTTAACACTGGTAGCATGCCGCGACAGCGTGGACGTGAACCGTATGTGCAGTTGACGGACTTTGAGCGAGGGCGTATAGTGGGCATGCGGGAGGCCGGGTGGACGTACCGCCGAATTGCTCAACACGTGGGGCGTGAGGTCTCCACAGTACATCGATGTTGTCGCCAGTGGTCGGCGGAAGGTGCACGTGCCCGTCGACCTGGGACCGGACCGCAGCGACGCACGGATACACGCCAAGACCGTAGGATCCTACGCAGTGCCGTAGGGGACCGCACCGCCACTTCCCAGCAAATTAGGGACACTGTTGCTCCTGGGGTATCGGCGAGGACCATTCGCAACCGTCTCCATGAAGCTGGGCTACGGTCCCGCACACCGTTAGGCCGTCTTCCGCTCACGCCCCAACATCGTGCAGCCCGCCTCCAGTGGTGTCGCGACAGGCGTGAATGGAGGGACGAATGGAGACGTTTCGTCTTCAGCGATGAGAGTCGCTTCTGCCTTGGTGCCAATGATGGTCGTATGCGTGTTTGGCGCCGTGCAGGTGAGCGCCACAATCAGGACTGCATACGACCGAGGCACACAGGGCCAACACCCGGCACCATGGTGTGGGGAGCCATCTCCTACACTGGCCGTACACCTCTGGTCATCGTCGAGGGGACACTGAATAGTGCACGGTACATCGGACCCATTGTTCTACCATTCCTAGACCGGGAAGGGATCTTGCTGTTCCAACAGGACAATGCACGTCCGCATGTATCCCGTGCCACCCAACGTGCTCTAGAAGGTGTAAGTCAACTACCCTGGCCAGCAAGATCTGTCCCCCATTGAGCATGTTTGGGAGTGGTTGAAGCGTCGTCTCACGCGGTCTGCACTTCCAGCACGAACGCTGGTCCAACTGAGGCGCCAGGTGGAAATGGCATGGCAAGCCGTTCCACAGGACTACATTCAGCATCTCTACGACCGTCTCCATGGGAGAATAGCAGCCTGCTTTGCTGCGAAAGGTGGATATACACTGTACTAGTGCCGACATTGTGCATGCTCTGTTGCCTGTGTCTATGTGCCTGTGGTTATGTCAGTGTGATCATGTGATGTATCTGACCCCAGGAATGTGTCAATAAAGTTTCCCCTTCCTGTGATAATGAATTCACGGTGTTCTTATTTCAATTTCCAGGAGTGTATTTTGGGGTAACTCAACATTTAGACAAAATGTATTCCCCGCTCAATAGAAAGTAGTTAGAATAATGTGTGGGGTTCGTTCTCGCACATCTTGTAGGCATCTTTTTAAAATATTGGGAATTCTTACAACAGCCTCACAGTACATTTACGCACTAATGAAATTTATTCTCAACAACATGGACCAGTAAAAACAATAGTGACATTCATGATTATAATACCAGAGAAAAGACGGACTTTCACTATCCTTTACACAACCTATATTTGTCACAGAAAGTGGTAAACTATGCTGCTACAAAAATTTTCGGCAAATTACCGGATGAAATAAAATGTCTGAGAGACAGCAATAACAGCTTAAAAAATAAATTGAAATCATATCTCCTTGACAACTCCTTCTATACCATAGATGGATTCTTCAGAGCTTGGGTCCGAACGTTAAATGTCGACAGTTGAGACCCCACAAGGGAAGCCTGCTGGGTTCAGGGATTACCGAATTACACGTAGATCGCATATGGAAGCAGTCCTTATTAAGAAATGCGGCCACTGCAGGCAGTGCCACGGAGTGGAGCAGTGCGGTTTGAACCAGACAGCCATTAGAAACTCGACCCGCAGCAGAAGCCGCAAAAGCTACTGGCATGCGAGCGGGAAGACTATACACTATCTGGCCTCCTCCCAGACACAGGAAGGGAGAGAAAGAGAATTAGTTGAATTTTCTGTCCTTTGTGAAATCAGAAATAGATTGCAACCACTGGAACTATACTCAATAAACTTTCACGTAAGCCAGGCAGTAAATGGAAGAGTCTCTTTTGAAAAAAAAATTGTCATATTTAGTTTTACCTAACAACATCTTTTGAAATAAGCAATTACAGCTAACGGTCTGAGTCACATATGTAATGCATCAATAACTCAAGGTATTTTCCCAGACAGATTAAAATATGTTATTTTCAGGACTCTCTACACACAGGGGGGGGGGGGGGGGGGGGGAGGGGCACCACAGATATCAATAATTATCGGCCAGTACCCTTGCTTACAGAATTTTCTAAAATCTTCGAGAAAGTAATATACTCATGAGTGGTTAGCCATATCAACAGTAAAGGATACTTCGTAAATCACATTTCGGATATCAAAAATTCTGTTCCATTGAGACAGCAATACCCATTTTCACTGTCCACATAATATATTCTTTAAATAGCAAAATTTCACCAAAAGGAATTCTCTGTGACTTTTCCAAAACATTTGACTGTGTTAACCACGACATTATGTTACAGAAATTACAATTGTGTGGTGTATATCCAATATATCCCCATTAACCACGTATTTTGCTGTTTCTGGGGAGGCATAAGTGGCTCAGCGGTACAGATAGCCGTACCATAAGCGTAACCACAATGGAAGCATGTCTATTGTGAGGTGAGACAAACGTGTGGGTCGTGAAGAGGGGCAGCAGTCTTTTCAGTAGATGCAGGGTCAACAGTCTAAGTGATTGACTAATCTGACCTAATAACGTCAACCTAAACGACCTTGCTGTACTGGTACTGCCAAGCTGAAAGCAAGAGGAAACTACGGACGTAATTATTTTCATGAACATGTATCTCTACAGTATGGTTAACTAAGGATGGCTTCTTCTAGGGTACAATATTCCAGTGGTAAAGTACTAGCCCAACTGGATCCTCGGGCGGTGACTACTCAGGAGGATGTTGCCATCAGGAGAAACCAAACTGGTGTTCTACGGAACTGAGTGTGTAACGTCAGATCCCTTAGTCGGGCAGGTAAGTCATAAAATTTAACAAGGAAAATGAATATGTTGAAGTTAGATATAGTGGGAATTAGTGAAGTCAGGTGGCAATGGTAAGAGGACGTATGGACAGGTTAGTGCAGGGTTACAAATATCAAGATAAAAAGGGATAATGCAGGAATAGATTTAATAACTTATACATTATTGTAACATTGATAGACATGAAGACCACACTCATCACAGTAGTATAGGTTGATACGCCATGTAGCTCCTCAGATGATGAAAAGCATGAATAAATTTATGACGAAGTGTAAGAAATTATTCAAACAGTTAACGCAGCCGAAAATTTGATAGTGATGGGTAACTGGAATTCGATAGTAGAAAAGAAGAAATATTAGGTGAATGTGGAGTGGGGTGAACGAAATGAATGAAGAAGCCGCCTGGTAGAATTTTGCACCGAGCACAATGTAATCCTTGTTAGTTCATGGTTTAAGAGTAATGAAAGAATATTGTACACGTGGAAAAGACCTGGAGGCACCGGAAGGTTTCAGACTGATTAGATCATGGTAAAGCAAAGATGTAAAAGTGAGATTTTAAATTGTGAAGCATTCGAAATGGACGACGTGCGCTCTAGACTATAATTTATTGTTTATGAACTGTAGAATAAGAGAGAAGAAATTGCATAAATGTGGCAAATTGAGTAGATGGGACATCGATAAGTTGAGTGCACCTGAGGATGTTGAGTGTTTCAGAGAGAGCATTAGGCAACGGTTGACAAGAGCATGGGAAAGAAATAAAGTAGAAATCGAGATGAAATAGTGAAGGCAGTGGGTAAACAGACATTATCCAGTACAAATCCTTGTATAGCACAGGAGGCATTAAATGTAACTGATAAAAGGAGAAAGTATAAAAATGTAATAAATAAGGATGGCGAAATGCAGTACAAACGTCCAAATATGGGAATAACATGAAGTGCAAAATGGCTAGTCAGAACTAGCTAGAGGACGTCTTTGTAGGGATACAGAAGCGTATTTCATTAGGGGAAGGAAGGGTACAAATTATAGGAAAATAGGAAAATTGAAGTGACCGTTGGAGAAAAGGAAAAGATTTATATAAATGCCATGAGCTCAGATGGGAAACCAGTCCTACGTAAACAAGCAAAAGCTGAAAGGTGGGAGTATACAGAGGGTCTATACAAGGAAGATTTACCTGAGAGCAGCTTTATAGTAATGGGAGAGGACTTAGATGAAAGTGATATGGAAGATGCGATACTGCGAGAAGAATTTCACAGAAGAATGTAATAAATGCAATTCTAAGGAAGGCAGGTGCTGACAGGTGTGAATATCACCAAATTATCTTTTAATACATCATGGTTGCAAAATGATAACGCTAAGTATTTACAGGAGAATGGAAAATCTGATATTGGCCGACCTCGGAGAAGATCGGTTTGGAATATAGTGAAATGTAGGAACCTTCGGGGTTATATGGTTCTTACAATGTATTTTAGAAGATACGTTAACGAATGGCAATCCTACGTTTGACTTAGAGAAGGCATTTGACAAAGTTGGTCGGAATACTCCCTTTGAAGTTCTGAAGGTAGCATGGGTAAAATACTGGGAGCGGAAGCCTATTTTGTACAGAAACCAGACGACAGTTGTAAGAGACGAGGGTGATGAAAGAGAAGCAGTGATTGAGAAGGAAGTGGGACAGATTTGTAGCCTAACCCCGATGTTAGTTAGTCTGTACATTGAGCTAGCAGCATAGGAAACCGAAGAAAAATTTGGAGTAGGATTTCAAATCCAGAAAGAAAAAACAACTACACTGAGGCAGCAAAGGAATTGAAACGGTAGTTGAATGGAATCGACAACTTCTTGGAAGGAGGATATGAGATGAACATAAGCAAAAGCCGCAAAGGGATAGTGGATTGTAGTATGACTGAATCAGGAGGTGATGAGGGGATTGTATTCGGAAAGGAGACACTTAACGTAGTAGATCGGTTTTGCTATTTGGAGAGCAAAATAAGTGATAACGGCCGATGTAGAAAGGATATTAAATATAAACTGCAATAGCAACAAAAGCGTTTCTGAAGAAGAGAAATTTTCTAACATGGGACATAGATTTAAGTGCCAGGGAAAGTTTTCTGAAAGTATTTCTATGGAATGTAGCCATATGGAAGTAAAACAACGACGATAAGTAATTTAGACAAGACGATAACAGAACGTTTGGAAATGTAATGCTAGAAAATAATGCTGAAGATTGGATGATCTTTGGTTTGTGGGGCGCTCAACTTCACGGTTGTCAGTGCCCGTACAAATCCCCAACCATTGTTCAAACCAATCTCGCCGCTTTCATGAATGATGATGAAATGATAAGGACAACACAAACACCCAGTCATCTCGAGGCAGGTGAAAATCCCTGACCCCGCCGGGAATCGAACACGGAACCCCGTGCTCGCGGGACCACGAGCTGCAGACTGCTGAAGATTGGATAAGTAGATCATGTAACTAATGTGGAAGTACTGAATATAATTGGGGGGGGGAAAGAAATTTGTGGAACAACTTGAATAGAAGAAGGGCCTGGTTGACAGGACACATTCTGAGACATCATGGGGTCACCAATTTAGTACTGAATGGAATCCTATCCCGTCGCCAGGGCACAATATTTGTTTATGAATTACCGTTTTAATGTACCGTTTTAATGTATATGGCTTGTTTTAGGTTCCTTTCAGAATTTTACATTACAAAATTGTAGTATTGATATTGCATTGTATTTTATGGATTATTAGATATTTGCAGCTTTGACGTTATTTATACCGAAGATTCCTACTCATAACAGCTTAATTATTTTCCAGTTTTAGGATTATATACTAATTGTGTTTTGGGATATGCCCTCTTGACAGTTATTCGTCGTCTCTAAGTTTCAATCACTATACAAAATTATTTACTGACCATCGGTCGCGCTTAAGCGACGTCTGAGTGGTGCCCTGCGTAGTTTTAATTGAGAAGGTTTCGGAATGGATGTAGTATTGTATAATAATTTTTGATCTTCTTCTTGTATGCGTGCTTCTTGATACTGTTTATTGCATTATTTACCTCTGCTGCAGTTCTTTCCTTTGTTTCATTTTTTATTTAAATGGGCTGCCTCTATTCTATTACCCCATTTTAAGGGTATTTCAGGAAAGCTTTATAGCAGAAATTATAATATCTTATACGTGCTTTCCTACCCATTTCATCTTATATATTAATGTTTTTCATTTTCACTTGGCTTTTGTAATTCAGGATAGGATCACCACAGGTTCCTTATAATTCCGTTTTCTATTGCACTTTCAGATGACCTGATTGTGCACTACCCAAATGAAAAGTGTCATCAATAGAGGACATTGTGAACCCTGTTACTTTTAATGTTATTGGACGCAAAATACATACATAACACAGATGCAGGAATCCAAATAAGTGGAAAAATTTCAACAAAATACCATTACCAGAGAGTTAAAATCGCCCAAAGGTGTTGTAGCGCAACATTTAATAAAATGATGGCAGATACAGAACTGAGGGCGTTTACATCCTGTGCAGACCACATGGATATGCGTCATCGAGGAGCTGTAGAGCCCACTTTTGATGTACACATCCAAAAAACTAATTTTCAGTTTTTTAAAGTAAAACTATAATCGGCAAATGAAGTTAATAATACGATATGTCTGGAGTATGTAAATTACACAAAAGATATATTTCCACAAAAAAGAGCAGCAAAATTTATGTATAAATAATGTCGTAAAGGTAGGCATAGGCTGCGACGAAAGCATAGTGAATTTAATAATAAGGCTAATGGATTAAAGAATTCATTTACAAACCTTCACACAACTCATGTGACTTAGTGTGTGTGAAAAGGGAAAAAAAACACTCTAAGTAAAATCTGAAAAATGTACACTGAATTAAAATAACCTTAAAACCGTGGTTTATGGGTGATGAGGGCCATCTCTGGCCTCACATTATGTTAGGCGATAATCTGAAGAGCTTCACAGACCTTTGGCAAGGTTTATATAACAACCTGTCTCTTTCAAAATTGTCGTCTGCATTGGGTGTAACGAACGGCCTCAGTTTTGCATCTGCCATAAAGGCCAATGTCATTTCGTCATAAGTTGTGCTACAACACGTTGGGGCTTATATGACTAATTGGTAATGGTATGGTATTGTTATGTTGTCTGTTATATCGATTCCTGAAAATGTGTTTTGCATAAATTTTGCTCCTTGATTCTTCCTGTTTGGTATTTTAGCACCGCTTATGACAATGTTATAGTCTAAATCTAGATTAGTAAAAAATTACGGATTTTGCAACTGAGTGCTGTCCTTCCTTCAATTTGAATATTCCACGGCCGCTGTGAACACAGGTATCCAATGAATCCTATCTTAGTTGGATAGACAAGTGTAATGTACGGTGCATTAGTAGTAGGAAAGAAACGGAATTGAGGGTTTACGCGATTACTGAACAATTATTGGAATTATTCACACCTACATAATGACTGGAAGCGTGCGTATGAAGGGACTTAAAATGGAATAACCAAGTAGAATTATATGTGTTTCTTTTCTTATCATCAGTCTGCTGACATTGGCTTAATACGCCTCAGTACGAATAGCTCTCCTATGCTAACCTTATCATCAAAGTAGGACTTGCAACCTGAGCCGTCAGTTATTTCCTGGATGTATTTCGATCTCTGTCTTCCTCTACAGCTTTCGCCCTCTAAAGCTCCCTCTAGTATCATGGATGTTATTCACTGATCTCTTAACTGATGTCCTACTGTCCTGTCCCTTCTTCTTGTTAGTGTTTTCTGCATACTCCTTGGACGAAGAGGAGGAGGAGTAGGATATTAGCGTGTAACGTCCCATTGACAACGCGGTCATTAGATATGGAACACAAGATCGGGTCAGGGATGGACGGGTATGAAAATCGGCCGTGCCCTTTCAAAGGAACCATCCCGGAATTTACCTGAAGCAGTCTAGGAAAATAATGGGAAACCTAAATCAGGATGGTCGGATGCTGGTTTCAACCCTCGTCCTCCCGAATACGCGTCCAGGATGCTGACAACAGTGCCACCTCGCTCGGTCCATATGCTCATATTCCTTTCCGCGCCAATTCTCTGAAAAACCTCCTCAATCCTTACCTTATCAGTCAACTAATTATAAACATTCTTCAGTAACACGATATCTCATATGCTTCGATTCCCTTCTTTAGCAGTTTCTCCCACAGTCCATATTTGACTACCATACCATACGGCTCCAATTTTACATTCTCAGAAATTCCTTAATCAAATTTATGGCCTATGTTTGTCTCTAGTAGGCCTCTCCTGGCCAGGAATGCCCTTTCAGCCTGTTCTGGTATGCTTTTTATATCCTTCTTGCCCCGTCTGTCATGGGTTATTATGCTGCCTAGGTAACAGATTTCCTTAATATCACATTCTTCATTATCACCAATTCTAATGTCAACATTGTCGCTGTTCTCACTTCTGATACTTATCACCATGTTCATCGTTCTTCGCTTTACTCGGTCTATAATCGATACTAACTGTTTATTCTGTAACAATGTTCATTCGATTCAGCAGATACTGTAATTCTTCTTAACTTTCACTGTGATCAGCAATGTCATCATCAAATCTTATCATCGATATCTGTTGACATCGAATTTCAGTCCCGCTCTTGAAGTTTTGTTTTATCCTGAGATTGTTTATTTGATGCGTAGATGAATAATGGAGGCGAAGGACTGCATCCCTGTCTTACCCCTGTTATCCAAATACTTCCTTCTTGGTCTTTCACTCTTACTGTTCCGTCTAGGTTCTTGTACGTATTGTATCTCACCTGTCTTTTCCTATAGCCGACCGCTGTTTCTGTCAGGATTTAGAATACCTTGCAACATTTTACACTGGTGAATCCATTTTCCAGGTCGACAGGTCCTATGAACGTATGTTTATTTTTCTTCAGTCTTGTTTCCATTATCAACCACAACCTCAGAGTATCCTCTCTGGTGCCTTTCCCATTTCTAAAACCAAACCGATCGTCACCTAACACATGTTCAGTTTTATTTTCAGTCCTTCTGTTCATTATTCCAGTCCGAAAGTTGGATGCATGACCTGTTAAGTTGACTGTGCGATAACTATCGCACTCGTTTTGGAACTTGTTTTTCCGGAAGTTTAAGGGTATATAGGTAGTCAAATATATTCTGCACACCATAATCAATAGCTACTTTATTGCACTCTCCCTAATGACCTTAGACATTCCTATGGAGTGTTGTTTATCCTATTTCTCTTCTTTGATCTAAAGTCTTTCCAAGCGCTTTAAAATTCTGGTCCTAATACTGAATCCCCTATCTGTCCTCTGTCGACCACTGTTCCTTCATCTATCAGGTCATCAGGCAAGTACTCTGCATCGTAGGCGACTTGAATGTACTCCTTCCACCTATTCCCCCTTTCCTCTGCATTTAGCAGTTGAATTCTCATTGCACACTTAATGTTAGCTCTTGTAATACTTTCCTTTAACTAGTATTTGAACGTTGCGCGTCTGGCTGGGTAAGTTACCAGATAAGAAAGATGGAGTCAATTTCATAGCGTCGTGTATATAAGACTCCAATGGCGAATACTACTGGAGAGACATCACGGTTCAGTTTACAATCCCGAGAGTGTACTTTCTTAGTAATGTCAACTATATTGAATATCCTCAGAAAATTCCATGAGAATAATATATGGAAACAAGGACAGGAAGAGGGTGAGCATCGGCTATATCATCTATCTTTTTTATTGCAGATCTAGATTTCAGCTAACTGTACAGCTACCATCAATGTGAAAGCGCCACTGAGATCTATGTCCACAATAAAAAAGAAAGTTGATATTACGACGAATGTTAAATTACTTCCTATCCTTGCTTGCATCAAGGTTTGGAGGCAAAATCATTCCCATGGGATCGTACATGGTAATATTTAGAAAGATTTCTGTTTACACTGAGGCTTACCAATAATAATTTTAACGACGCACCATTTTCGGCGGCCATAGGAAAGGGGGGAAGTGCCATGCTATACACTGTAACCTCTACCGCACACTGTAAGACGGATCGCGTCGTATAAATGTATATGTAGTCATCGTTACAAATTTATGTGTTTCTGAAAATGGGAATAGATGCTAATTTCACAGCTATTGCCCCGGTTTCTACCACAATATGCTATTTCACTTTTTTTATTCGTTCGAATTTTGTTCCTGGGAATATTCCCGGAATACCTAATATACATTTTAGTAGATGCTAAAAGGTTTGTGTAATATAGAAAGAGCTGAAATAATATTGTAAGACATGAAGTGGTCTATTATGACGAAAACTATTTTAATTTTCAGCGTAACCTTTATTTGTCTAAGTCGCGAATTTGAAAAACGCTGTGACCGGTTTAGGTTGTGCTAGCGATAGCCTCCAGGTCAGTAACTATCGTTAAAGAGTGTAATAGGTGACTTGTTACCCATTGAAGTAATCTTTACTTGAATGTATGGCATGTGGTGCGTTTGGAAAGATACTTTACGATCTCAAGATGGTTGAGAGTACAGTGGAAACCGGGTATATTTCTTTATAAACTAGCGATATAGACAAATAGAGATTACCAGTTGAAACAATGGTTCAAAAGATTTTTCGAAATCTCTTTCCAGTTTACATTGCAGTATGTGCATTGATCTGGATTCTGCAAGCGGAGAGTACTCTCAACAGACGTCTTGTTTTAATGTTTTTATAGTGGAAGTCTTGTGCACTTGTCTGAAAATAATAGCTTAATTGGACAAGAAAATAGTCGGAAAAATTGCTGTCCAAGTGGAGGTTTAGACTGGTGAACAAGTGTATTGGAAATTATTCCTAAATTTTGAAATCAGCTGTTATCCTCAGTTGCGCTCGCATGTATGTACTACTATTGTGGTGGTGGTGGTGGTGGTTAGTGTTTAACGTCCCGTCGACAACGAGGTCATTAGAGACGGAGCGCAAGCTCGGGTTAGGGAAGAACTGGGAAGGAAATCGGCCGTACCCTTTTCAAAGGAACCATCCCGGCATTTGCCTGAAACGACTTAGGCAATTCACGGAAAACCTAAATCAGGATGGCCGGAGACGGGATTGAACCGTCGTCCTCCCGAATGCAAGTCCAGTGTGCTAATCACTGCGCCACCTCGGTCGGTACTACTATTGTGATGAGTGATGGCGAGTAAGTATGCTACTGTAGGTGCAATAGCATCAGTTGGGGTCACGTGTCTGCCTGTTAGGAATAAGCAAAACTCTTCATGTGCGCCCCCCTCTCTTCCCTCCGAAGCTGTCCCAACGCACTGTTCTTGAAATCTTGTACTACAGACTCTCTAGACTATGTTCTTGCTCAGGGTTCAAGCTATAATCGAAACCAGTTTTTGGATTGGTCCTAAAAGCATAACAGACAGTTACCTTCGTATTTATAATATTAGTGTGGATAAAAGTTTGAATTAATATATTTTATTATGTTCAAAACCGGTGGTAGGCAGAAAACGTCTTCCGAGATTGTCCTAAATGCATTCTCCGAAAATTATTTCGAGCAGTTAGTCCACGAACCCACGCGAATTGTAAATGGTTGCGAAAACACACTTGACCTCTTGGCCACAAACAATCCAGAGCTGATAGAGAGCATCATGACTGATACAGGGATTAGTGATCACAAGGTAATTGTAGCTAGGCTCAATACCATTTCTTCCAAATCCATTAGAAACAAACGCAAAATAATTTTATTTAAAAAAGCGGATAAAGTGCCACTAGAAGCCTTCCTAAAAGACAATTTCCATTCCTTCCGAACTGACTATGCGAATGTAGACGAGATATGGCTCAAATTCAAAGATATAGTAGCAACAGCAATTGAGATATTTATACCTCATAAATTGGTAAGAGATGGAATGGATCCCCCGTGGTACACAAAAAAGGTCCGAACGCTGTTGCAGAGGCAACGGAAAAAGCATGCGAAGTTCAGAAGAACGCGAAATCCCGAAGATGGGCTAAAATTTACAGACGCGCGAAGTTTGGCACGTACTTCGATGCGAGATGCCTTTAATAGGTTCCACAACGAAACATTGTCTCGAAATTTGGTAGAAAATCCTAAGAAATTTTGGTCGTATGTAAAGTACACAAGCGGCAAGACGCAGTCAATACCTTCGCTGCGCAGTGCCGATGGTACTGTTATCGACGACTGTGCCGCTAAAGCGGAGTTATTGAACGCAGTTTCCCGAAATTCCTTCACCAGGGAAGACGAATGGAATATTCCAGAATTTGAAACACGAACATCTGCTAGCATGAGTTTCTTAGAAGTAGATACCTTAGGGGTTGCGAAGCAACTCAAATCGCTTGATACGGGCAAGTCTTCAGGTCCAGATTGTATACCGATTAGGTTCCTTTCAGATTACGCTGATACTATAGCTCCCTACTTAGCACTCATATACAACCGCTCGCTCACCGATAGATCTGTACCTACAGATTGGAAAATTGCGCAGGTCGCACCAGTGTTCAAGAAGGGTAGTAGGAGTAATCCATTTAACTACAGACCTATATCAATGACGTCGGTTTGCAGTAGGGTTTTGGAGCATATACTGTATTCAAACATTATGAATCACCTCGAAGGGAACGATCTATTGACACGTAATCAGCATGGCTTCAGAAAACATCGCTCTTGTGCAACGCAGCTAGCTCTTTATTCGCACGAAGTAATGGCCGCTATCGACAGGGTATCTCAAGTTGATTCCGTATTTCTAGATTTCCGGAAAGCTTTTGACACCGTTCCTCACAAGCGGCTTCTAATCAAGCTGCGGAGCTATGGGGTATCGTCTCAGTTGTGCGACTGGATTCGTGATTTCCTGTCAGGAAGATCGCAGTTCGTAGTAATAGACGGCAAATCATCGAGTAAAACTGAAGTGATATCAGGTGTTCCCCAGGGAAGCGTCCTGGGACCTCTACTGTTCCTGATCTATATAAATGACCTGGGTGACAATCTGAGCAGTTCTCTTAGACTGTTCGCAGATGATGCTGTAATTTACCGTCTAGTAAGGTCATCCGAAGACCAATATCAGCTGCAAAGCGATTTAGAAAAGATTTCTGTATGGTGTGTCAGGTGGCAGTTGACGCTAAATAACGAAAAGTGTGAGATGATCCACATGAGTTCTAAAAGAAATCCGTTGGAATTCGATTACTCGATAAATAGTACAATTCTCAAGGCTGTCAATTCAACTAAGTACCTGGGTGTTAAAATTACGAACAACTTCAGTTGGAAGGACCACGTAGATAATATTGTCGGGAAGGCGAGCCAAAGGTTGCGTTTCATTGGCAGGACACTTAGAAGATGCAACAAGTCCACTAAAGAGACAGCTTACACTACACTCGTTCGTCCTCTGTTACAATATTGCTGCGCGGTGTGGGATCCTTACCAGGTGGGATTGACGGAGGACATCGAAAGAGTGCAAAAAAGGGCAGCTCGTTTTGTATTATCGCGTTATAGGGGAGAGAGTGTGGCAGATATGATACACGAGTTGGGATGGAAGTCATTACAGGATAGACGTTTTTCGTCGGGGCGAGACCTTTTTACGAAATTTCAGTCACTAACTTTCTCTTCCGAATGCGAAAATATTTTGTTGAGCCCAACCAACATAGGTAGGAATGATCATCAAAATAAAATAAGAGAAATCAGAGCTCGAACAGAAAGGTTTAGGTGTTCGTTTTTCCCGCTCGCTGTTCGGGAGTGGAATAGTAGAGAGATAGTATGATTGTGGTTCGATGAACCCTCTGCCAAGCACTTAAATGTGAATTGCAGAGTAGTCATGTAGATGTAGATGTAGGTTATATGACCAGTTTTGATGAAATAAATCCCATACAATGCCCTAAGCTATGCCTCAGTTACGTGTGAAAGCGCCATGAAATTTCGTCTAATAATTTTGGAGGTTAGCGTGTTCAAACAGAGAAACAGACAGACACGACAGGTGTACAAATTTATTGTTGGTGTTTACTGTATGTTAAAAGTTAATAACAGATGTTAAAGACAAAACTTTCATGGCGTTTCGATATAATAGTGTCTCATTTTGTGTAGCTCTTTCCTTCTTTTTGCAGGGAGACCGTGACGTGTGGCGGAGTACTGAGTAATGGCTGCATCCTTGGCCCGAGGCAATGGTCGCGAGCGGTGCGCTGCTAGCCGCAGAGTGTCGCCGGGGGACGAGCTAACTCTGCCTGCACAGTCGGTGATGGGGCCAGTAATAAGACCATAAGCGGATTTCCGAGCAGAGCCTGTTTATTCGACTCTGGGCCCTGGCTTGGTGGTAGCTTCCAGTCACGAGCATTCGGGGACCAAAACGTGGCGGGCAGATGAACTTCCGCGAAAGTTCAAACCAACTGTTGCAGCAGTGGGAGCCGCCCGAAGTGTCCGCCGCTTTTTTATGGAAGTTACGGACACAGACGCGTGGGTTGCGGTACGGCCACTGGCTGCTTTTTTCTTGAGATTATGTGACTGGAACATGGAACAGAAGATTTTCTTTATAAATGGTGTATCAGGACAGACAATACGGACAAGTACCTACATATAACCGTTTGTTTTACATATTTTTAGGAATTTTACTTGTATGCTGCACAGCTCTCTTTGTTATTTGCGAAAGATATATCTCGATATTTAAAAATCAGCTTTTCATTTCGATCAACAAGTATCACCTTCCATAATCATAATTTCCTACCTGTCAGAGCTTTCGGTGCAATTCCATGGTTTATAATATCGTCAATTCGACGACATGAAGCAAATACACGTGTAATGCTTTGTTTTCGTATTATATCGTGCCTTATGTTTTTTGACTTCTCCAGAGAAAGGTGCTGGTTCCATTTGTATGAGGTACTCAAACAGTGGATTTGTTTTTAAGTAACTTCACTGTCTAAAATGCTCAATAGGTGGCAAGACTACTTTGCAGCAATTTTTATGTAATGTTAGATTTCCTATGTTACTGTTATTATTGGCAGCCAAACGAAAACGAGACGGATGGAAAAAGTAACAGTGTACTATATCAAAAGTACTGCCCATAACTGTTAATGCATTTATTTAAAAGCGAGGGAAGACTACACTTGCCTACGGAGCCATGATTGTAAATACGCGTGCACCTCTTGGTCCAAAGTCGACGGCCACGAATGTGTATTTCTTTATGTCTCGACGCCCAGGACTGTCGACAAACGGCATCATTTTGTTGCATAGTAATGACATCCCACGTATTGCCAGCGCTGTCACGATTATGCTGCAGAAGTTACAAGGGGAAGCCCTTAGAGCTAATACGGTTCCGATTGCTCCCCATGCGATTCCCATATTTTTGGTGGCCTGAAGAAAGATAATTTTGGCCACTGATTTGATTCGGATGAAGAGGCACACACTTGGCTAAAATCATTGCTCTGTAGGCAACCGCATTTTCCCGTGAAAGCATTGGCCGTCTAGTCCGACAGTGGAATAAATGTATTAATAGTTATGTGAATTACTTTTGAAAAAATAAACAGCTTACATTTTTTTCACATTTCGCTCGTCTTCAGTTGATCGCCCCTTTTATTTATTTCATAACTAGCTGACAGCACTGCCCGGATATTAATTTTGCAAACTGTCTGTTACAACAAAAATTAGCAATATTTGCGGTATAAAATGTAAAAAAAAGAAAAGAAAACCATTTCCTTGCGTTTACCACTGAGGTCACAGCTGCTTCGCGTGTCTACAACGCGATTTTGTAAACGTCTCTACGGCAATGCCTCTTCGCAGCTCTATAGACGCACATTGTTTGCCCCTACAACCGTTTGCGTTGCGGCTGGCAGTTGGAGGCTTTTAAAAGCACTGTAAGGGATTTCCTTATGTTGACCCTATTGTAGCAGTGTTCCAGTAGTAAGGAATGAAGGTATTAAAACTTCATATACGATGAGGCATTATTTCACACATATCACACATCTCTTGAACTGTGTTTCATACAATGATATATATTTGTACTAGCTACATTCAGCACCATATATGGATACCATCTGCGAAATAGCTTGCGAACTCAGTTAGCAGGAAAGATGTAATAAATTTAAACGTCAGGTACAATGCGGCACTTCTTCACGCATCTCTCCTGAACTATGATAGGTAGGTAACTGTTAATCATCCGTTGTCCAATTCCAGCCTAGCCCATCCCCCCCCCCCCCCCGCCCCTCCCTCCAACTCCCCCCCCCCCTAACCCCCTCCCCTCCGGCCCACCACCAGGACTGGTGTCTGACAGTGAAAAGAATTCACACTGTCCATCGTCGGAAATTAATATACTTGAATTTGTTGCTGCAGATCTTCCTTGTTACAACAAATTTTACAGTTTGCTGATTCGTTCATCTATCTTCAAATACCATCATTTACACGCATTTTCGGAAGCTTCCAAACTGTTTGATGGTTCTGCTACATGTTTTTCTTCTATCTGATTGCGTTCATCGTATTTGTCAGAGACGTTTAGTATTTTTCATTTGACATTCCATTAACTATTGAATGTTGAGCTCCATGAGGTTCCCTTTCTGTGCAGCGACCATGGAATATAAGATTATAAAGAACGTAGCAGCCAGTCGCGGAACCATAATTTATTTATCTCCTTGCAAATCGATTTCGACTGATATCAGTTATGATCGGGGTGTTTTTATAACTGATTCATGCCATAAGTAGATTTTTATCATGAAATCGATTTGCAACAAGATAAATAAATTATGGTTCCGCGACTGGTTGCTACATTCGTTATAATTCCTTTTACCATTTATAGTACTTTTTTACGGAAGGTTTTTTTCCAAAGGAATAGTACTGTAGCTTCCGATGCCAAAAGTCTGCTCATCGCCCGCCCTAAAGTTAAATCCTCTACCTGTTGTACGTGCTATCTTAGCTGAATCTGTTCCATCGAAAATGAATGTTATGAACTTTTCTAATGATTCCTGTCTACTGAACAAACGTTGTCTTGAAACTGAAACATTGTTACAGGAAGCAGAACTTTCCGGTGAATTATTGGCTTTAACCTACAGAACTTACGAAGAAGGGCGATGGTGCCTGACATAAAAACTCTTCAACGAACGTATTAACTGTATCTGAAGTACTTCCCGTAAGTTGTGATAAAAATATGGTGACCAACGCATGCTTTCATGAATTAGTTACATAGATTGTTACCTATATAGATGTTCTATTACGTAGTATAATTGGAGAGCAAATTCTTCAGTTAAAAATAATACTCAATGCTATCGTCATCCGTATCTTTTTATGTTCTCTTTCCTTACGTTTTATCTGCTAATCTTGCTCTATTATCTCTCACTCTTTAATGGGAGAGTCAACTTCTCAAGATCTGTTTCCTTCTGCACTCCTATGGTTTGTTTTTGTTATATGTTATTACCTACTTCCGATTAAACTTCAAAGGTGAAGTTATTTAACACACTGTTAACTGAAATGACGTTTGCGAAATACCATCTATTTAAAATTCTATAAATTTATGTACATCTTCCTTTTCTTTTGCCTTATACCGTATCGTCCTAACGTCCGGTTGTTAAATCTGGACGTGACACTGATAGAGGAGAAGGGTGGCTGGATACCATTCCTGTCGCAACACCTAAATAAATAATTTCAACAAAAATCGATGCTTTTTGTAATTTTAGCAGTCAGCAGGGAAAATAGAGAAAAGCTAAAATTAGGAGAAATTACGAATTTTAACATAAAAAATGCGATGCACTGGGTTTGATGAATTTTTCTTCAATACCTTTCGAGATATTTAAATAAATGGGGAAAATACTGAACTATAATTGATACAACAATTAATGATGATGTACCAAACTGCAGTGCTGTTGATGGACTTTGGAGATATTAATACAACAGACTGTCAAGAGGATAGAACCTACTCAACACTCCATGAAACGAATCCCAACAAGATACGAAAGTAAAATTAGGATGAAATTTTCTTTTAACAAATATCTGCAATATTAAAAATTTGCAAAGACGACATGAACGCAACACAAGAAGTTTGAATAGTGAGTCAGATATACTAGCGTAATATAGGAGAGCGTTGTGTTTAGCAGGCAGCTCCTAGCGGCAACGAGGGTATCCGAGAAATCCCGAAGCAGCTTCGTGGTTCATTCTATCAAAGCCTTTCGCCAGCCTCGTGTGTCGGCGCCATTGCCGTGTTCCGTGATGAAATGAGGGGAGGTAACCTGCAACCGGGAACGCAAGCCGTCGGATGACTGTATACAGACACTTTGTGTGATGTCAAAACACCTTAAGATTGCGCGTTTATAAAACTGAACTATAATATTTTAAAAGCGCCTTTCGTTTCGACCTAACACGGTATGTTTACTGCCCGACGTATTAAAAATTTGCGTAGCAATTTACCCTTTTAGGCGAGCGATAAGCAGTGCTTCCAGTTATTGGCTTCAGTACGGAGATAAACTGGAAATGGAATGTTTAGTAGGTTTAGAATCTGAAATTTGCGAAGTGATGGCGAGGGTAGTTAAAACTGATTTCTGTGCATGTCAAATAATTTACTTTTGAATACAAATTAATTTTTTAAACAGCGTGTTTATAATTATTGCCATCTCTCACAGTGGAGACTGAGGCCTTAATTTTAAGTCCAGGTGACCTAGAAATTGAACAAGGGAATGTAAGTTGCGAGAATCTAGCTTCAGGCAACATCTGTGTGCTCAACAGAGAAATCTACAAGCTCTTGTGACGTCGTCAGAAATCGAATAAATGCACATCATAGGAATTGAAGTAGCTGCCACACAGGATCACACTAGTTGAGTTACTTGTCCGCGAATGCACTCGAATAAATCGATATCAATTGGGGACATCTGCTAAGAAAATGGGTTATTTTTTATTGATGGCATTTACTCAATTGTGGCAGAACCTCACGAACGCTACCTTTTCAACCTGCGCTTCTAACTTATTGTTATTGCAGAAGCTCTACCTATGTATACAAGAGAACCAAATTTGCGCCCTCTAATGTCACAGTGTAAGATGTGGCACACTAACAGTAGAAAAATGTCATCAGGAAAATTTCGTCTCATGTGCATTCTGGGTAGCAAAAGACTTCAAGGAAGTAAATCTGGCAATCCTGCTGTCGCTTTTACCCCAAGTATCTTAACGAATACGTTGTGCTGCCCTGTAGTGAGGTTGGCAGACGTTACTGAAGTTAAAGAGTTTCTTCTGGGGAACAGGACATTTTATTTTTATTGTTGTTCTATTTTTGATCTAAAAATCTGTAGCCTACATTGTTTGTTGAACGAGACATATCACACAAGTTCTTCTCTTAGCGTAAAAATTAACAGTTATTCGTTGAAGATGTTAAACACACATACTGCAATCAGTAAGGGCAACCAGTTGTGTTATTTTAAATAAACTACATCTTTCACAAAATATAGATAGTATTTGGAGTTCACAAAACATACGTAGTCTTCAGTGCAGATGCTCAAATAGACGCCCGTCCATCTCCAAACATTTCGTGATACTCTTGATTATGCTTCTCTATCCCGAGCGTAGCTCCACTCAAAGTTACAAGAGCAGCAAGGGAGCATGTTACCAGTTCTTCGACATTCATCAAAGGAGAAGAGTACAGCCAGCACAACTGAATTTGACACAGCTGCTAGACCTACTGGTGACGTAATGTCCTACGGAAAGATTAGCAAACAGAAAGTGGAATGTTGCTACTAATCTACAGAGACATACTGGGTTCGAATTTAGTTGAAACAGCGCGGAGTAATGCATTTTGATGGTGTGCTGCCAACTGACCACAAAACACTGATTAGTATAGTTCGTAGAAGAGAAGTTGTGGAGGACATGAGTTTCGGTATCAATAGTGCCAGGGATTTTTCGCTGGTGGAAAAACTGGTACGGTGTGCACTCAGCCTCGTGAGGAACTGCTCAACCGGTTAATAGCGGCTCCAACGTCAAGACACGCAACAACGACTGGGACATCAATGTGCTGACGATGTGACCTTCTATACCGCATTCAGTGACGACTCTGGCAGAGGATGACAGGGCGGTAGGTCGTGCGCCAATGGTCCAGGTATCGGGATTTATTTTTGGTAAATACACTCCTGGAAATTGAAATAAGAACACCGTGAATTCATTGTCCCAGGAAGGGGAAACTTTATTGACACATTCCTGGGGTCAGATACATCTCATGATCACACTGACACAACCACAGGCACATAGACACAGGCAACAGAGCATGCACAATGTCGGCACTAGTACAGTGTATATCCACCTTTCGCAGCAATGCAGGCTGCTATTCTCCCATGGAGACGATCGTAGAGATGCTGGATGTAGTCCTGTGGAACGGCTTGCCATGCCATTTCCACCTGGCGCCTCAGTTGGACCAGCTTTCGTGCTGGACGTGCAGACCGCGTGAGACGACGCTTCATCCAGTCCCAAACATGCTCAATGGAGGACAGATCCGGAGATCTTGCTGGCCAGGGTAGTTGACTTACACCTTCTAGAGCACGTTGGGTGGCACGGAATACATGCGGACGTGCATTGTCCTGTTGGAAGAGCAAGTTCCCTTGCCGGTCTAGGAATGGTAGAACGATGGGTTCGATGACGGTTTGGATGTACCGTGCACTATTCAGTGTCCCCTCGACGATCATCAGAGGTGTACGGCCAGTGTAGGAGATCGCTCCTCACACCATGATGCCGGGTGTTGGCCCTGTGTGCATCGGTCGTGTGCAGTCGTGATTGTGGCGCTCACCTGCAAGGTGCCAAACACGCATACGACCATCATTGGCACCAAGGCAGAAGCGTCTCTCATCGCTGAAGACGACACGTCTCCATTCGTCCCTCCATTCACGCCTGTCGCGACACCACTGGAGGTGGGCTGCACGATGTTGGAGCGTGAGCGGAAGACGGCCTAACGGTGTGCAGGACCGTAGCCCAGCTTCATGGAGACGGTTGCGAATGGTCCTCGCCGATACCCCAGGAGCAACAGTGTCCCTAATTTGCTGGGAAGTGGCGGTGCGGTCCCCTACGGCACTGCGTAGGATCCTACGGTCTTGGCGTGCATCCGTGTGTCGCTGCGGTCCGGTCCCAGGTCGACGGGCACGTGCACCTTCCGCCGACCACTGGCGACAACATCGATGTACTGTGGAGACCTCACGCCCCACGTGTTGAGTAATACGGCGGTACTTCCACCCGGCCTCCCGCATGCCCACTATACGCCCTCGCTCAAAGTCCGTCAACTGCACATACGGTTCACGTCCACGCTGTCGCGGCATGCTACCAGTGTTAAAGACTGCGATGGAGCTCCGTATGCCACGGCAAACTGTCTGACACTGACGGCGGAGGTGCACAAATGCTGCGTAACTAGCGCCATTCGACGGCCAACACTGCGGTTGCTGGTGTGTTCGCTGTGCCGTGCGTGCGATCATTGCTTGTACAGCCCTCTCGCAGTGTCCGGAGCAAGTATGGTGGGTCTGACACACCGGTGTCAATCAATGTGTTCTTTTTTCCATTTCCAGGACTGTAACTGCGCATGTTTTGTACAAGCCCTGCTGTTATTGCTATGTAACGACTGAGAACGTGGATACCATATTGTGTAGCCTAAGTAAGGGTACAAAAAAATATACATCTGGACATGGGTTCAAACTCTCGAGTCCGGACATTCTAAGGAAAAAGTTTACTCCTGTACTAATTCCGCAGCAGAGGTGCTGATAACTGAATCAAGATACATGTCATACGTGTGGTTACAGTGTTGCTAAACTACCACATCCTTTGGCGTCTATTTCCTGCTAACAGTATCCTCGGGACGAAATACCGTCAGAGACATTTTTTGTGCAGTTTGCAAGTAAGAAATTACGCTGCGTCGCCTGCATGCACCAGGTTTGGTTCACAACCTATAAGCCGCAACTGGCGTTTCTAAGTGGCAAAAGGTACGGGAAGACATTGCAAAAACTCCATTATTCCTCTCATATTACTTACTAAGGAAATTAAAAAGCGTGTTTCCAAAAGTAATCAAAACTAAAAAGAAACGAAAACTTTTTTCACAAACCGATCGATTAAGATTTTTTGTTGTTTGGTATGCACGCAAGCGTTATTCCAGCGATTAACTAGTATTTGTTTATGTTTCCAAAGATTCTAGAATTGTTAAGTGATAACTGATTTTATTACCAACATACTGTCGTTGCTTAGATTCCCTTAAGAAACCTATTATACACTTTACAGAAGATTCTGTAAACGTACTCGGATATACGACGAGCTATCACAACTACCCACCTATATTTAAGTGTCAGTTTTTAACAACTTGCTGGTATTTATTCCTAACCATTCCTCTCTAAACATCCTTGCATATCTTTGGAGCCACAGATTAGATGTTCGAGGAATGTACTTTTTTTTCCAGCAAAGAAAATTCATTCGATCACTAGCATCATCATCGTATTGATTAGGATTCGCCGCCCCATGACATATAAATACCCCCTCCATATTTTCCAAAGTATTACGGTATTCAGCAGTACACTTTCATGTAGCTACCGCACATTTACCAACGTTATCATCCATCTTTGTTAGGCTATCTCGGTCATTTCTCATCACCACCAAAGAATTATTTGGTCCGTTCGTCTCATTGCACTATTATTGAACATATGTACTGTAGGTACATCACAAAAAGGCACATCTTCCTCCTTTATCACCCATATCCAATCAAACTGAGGGTGCAGGAGGTGCAACAAATATTTATGTTGTTAATTATCACAGTGTATCAATCTAATTACAACTAAAAGTGGGCACCGTACGCTTTTCGCCTTTATTATTGCAAGCCATCATTAGTGGCCCGAAATATACTCACATCTTTGTTTCTATTATTTTATTTTACGATGGTCGTTCAGCAAATAGTGCCACCAATTTTTGTGGTGGATTTGGATGTCCGCCCTACGTGTCGTTTGCGTAGTGTTAATGTTTGAATCTTCTTCTTTCATTTGCAGGTGGTTCCGTTGTTAATGCGGTAGTTGGTGCCTGGCAGAGGAGCGTTCCAAAATGAAGTCTGATATGGACTCGCGCGCCGCGCGGGATTAGCCGAGTTTTTGTGGAGTAAAAAAACAGTGTTTAGCTGCTAAAATAAAGCAGTCTACGGCGCTGCATTCATAGACTGTGCGGCTGGTCCCGGTGGAGTTTCGAGTCCTCCCTCGGGCATGGATGTGTGTGTTTGTCCTTAGGATAATTTAGGTTAAGCAGTGTGTAAGCTTAGGGACTGATGACGCTAGCAGTTAAGTCCCATAAGATTTCACACACATTTGAACATTTTTTATGGACTCGCTCACAAAACAGTCTTGTGTGACTGAATTCCTCACTGCTGAAAAAATTACACCGATTGAAATCCGTCGACGCTTGATAAATGTGTATGGAGACGATACAATAGAGGTGAGCAATGTAAGGCGATGTGAAGGTCATTTACAGCGTGGTGAAACTGGTGTGCACGGCAACCCCTCGCAATGAAGAGCATCTTGATCAACTCATCAGTACTGATCGACGGATAGTGACCAGAGAATTGTGTGCAAAGCTGAATGTCGGCTGTAAAGCCTTGGAAACAATGTTGGAAAGTCTTGGTTATCGTAGAGTCTGTGTGAGCTGATTCCCACGTATGGTTACAGAAGAACAAATGACTCATCCAATGGAATTTTGTCGGGATGTGCTAGACCAATATGAAGCTGAAGAGGACAATTTTGTGAGGAGCATCGTCACCGGAGATGAGACATGGTGTCAACACTACAAGCAGAAATCCAAAAGACAGTCCATGGAATGGCGACATGCGAATTTTCCGTCAAAAAATAAGAGATTGAAGACACAGCCGTTTGCAGGAAAAGTGATGTGTACAGTCTTGTGGCACAGCCAGAGTGTGGTACTTTTGGACGTCCAGGAGCCTGTAAACAGTCAATTCAGCAGGCCAGAAGACAACGACTAAGCATAAAACCTGAATTTCCAGGATATGGCCAGAGATGAAGACCAACTTTCACATGCGACGTGATAATGCCAGGCCCCACACCAGTTTTGCGACCACGCAACTCATTGAAAAATTTTGTTGGACTGTCTTATCTCGTCCACTGTGCAGTCCCGATTTCGCGCCTTGAGACTTCCATTTCTCTGGGCCTCTGAAAGATAGACTTCGTGTCGAACATTCCCAAGATTCGGATGCTGTTGTCAAAGGTGTAAGGAAGTTAGCCTCAGTTGGTTCCGATTTTTACAAGCGCGGCGAGCAAGCTCTGGTTCATCGTTGGTAAAAGTGCACAAAGAGTGGTGGCGACTATGTGAAAAAATGACGTCTGTAACTGAAATATTGCTCTATTTAGCCGTGTTGTTGTGATTCATGTATCCCCTTTAGTTTCAAAGAACGAAAACAGGAGACATTATTTTTGGAACAACCCTCGTCCATCTTGGACATTGGAAATTGAGGTTATGAACACTGCTGGCGATTTCTGATTTTCAATAGTGTAGTAGTAGTTTACATTAGTACTTGCATATTTCGGATGCTGCTCTATGCCTGTTCTTGTTCTATTTTAGAGCTGTTCTTCTGATGACGGTCACTCGAAACATCATTTGCACAGCACTAGAAAATCTGCAAATGTGGAACGGTTTGTTTGTCACTTCCAACAACTTATGTGGTCTATTTAACGTGATTTGAAATTCTTGCGTCTCATTCCTCTGTATACAACATTACAACTTTGACACTGAGGTTATTCAATTCCTAATCTCTCCAAACTGTACCTCTTGGCTGCTGGTAGATTAAAACTGTGTGCCGGGCCGAGACTCGAACTCAGCACCTTTTACTTTCGCGGGCAAGCACGGCTCATGTCCCGTCCTCACAGCTTTACTTCTGCAAGTACCTCTCCTCCTACCCTCCAAATTTCACAGAAGCTCTCCTGCGAACCGTGCAGAAGTAGCACTCGTGGAAGAAAGGTTATTGCCGAGACATGGCTCAGCCACAGCATGGTTGATGTTTACATAATGAGATTTTCACTCTGAAGCGGAGTATGCACTGATTCATATCATAAAGACTTAAACATTTTTATATCCTTTCTACACTCTTACCAGAATCTCCCACGTCAACATCCATTTACTAATCTCCCATCATTATTGCACCGTTCTATATCTTACTTCAAAAATCTGGTAAAACATTACATTTGTCAGTTCACTCACAGTTATGTCGTACATGTTCACTAGGTCTTTTGCAAATCAGAACCCGTAATCTTTAAGTCATTACTTAGAAACCCGCTACGTATTCACTACGAAGATATTACACTTCTCAGTGCCAAATAATCTCTTTTGACGTTATTCCAACATCAATAATTTTTCCCCAGCAAATATTGTCTTAATTTCTTTTCGAGCTCATGCTGAATCATACATTAGGCCCAGATCTCATTTCTCGTGGCTCTACTGCCGCGATAATGGAGTATGTCAAAGTCATAAATGTTGTTCAGAATAAAAGAAGAGGAAAAAAGAAAGTTAAGTAGCATAGTCAATGACTAGACACCTGACACTACAGAGGGCACAAGTCCCCTAAATTCCCACTCCCTCACCAAAGAGGAGAATGAGAGAAGAGAAAGACTGATACTATGAAAAGAAAATTAAGTAATATTGTAAGTAAGTTACGTTCCTGGATGTCGTCCATGACCTGGCTTTGCAAGGACTGCACGGTCCTGAGACATTACTGCAGCGTGATGGTGATGATTGTTAAAATGGAACTATATAACTAAGAAGAAAGAGATTTAGAACACAAAACATAAATAATACTGCCAATAACCTGATGATTGACATTTACCTAGCGTTGCAATGCATGCAGTGCACTATTCCATCACTGCCCCACCTTGTATTTTAGGTGCATATAGTCCGTTAGTTCAAAAATATTTCTTAGTTCTAAATGTTTTCTTGTCTTCCAGTACACTAGTTGCTAAGCATTATGTCGTGGCATTTCCACTGTCCCTCATGGTTCCATGGTACTTGTTGGTAAAAATTTTAGTTTCCACTGCAACCTTTTCAATTTCTACTGAACTTTACCAAAACTAAGTCCCCTATCATTTGGGAAGCAACGTGGCGTCTTACAGCTTCTTTCTTTCCAAAGCCATCTTACAACTTCCTTCTTTTAAAATCCTATTTCTTTATATTTTTCCAAGCTGTTTTCTTCTTCTGTTACAGAGGAACATCATCGATAGCTTAAAACTTCACAAGGTAAATCAACACAGCATTTGATCCATTTCCACACATCATTTCACTTGGGACAAAACCAAACTTCTCTTGTATGAAATACTTCATTGCTCCTTCAAAATATTCCAGATATTGTACCACTGTTTCCAGTGACAGAAGGTGAAATGTTAATGTATTCAACGGTATTGTCCTCTAAACGTTTCTTGAGCAGGTTTGATATAAATTACCTACAATTATTCTGCAAGATGGCTTTCGGTTCAGCTATTTTTACAAAATACTCATAGATCTATTGTAGCTTCTCTAGCAGCACTTTCTCTTAGATTTCTGTTGTGGTTGGCAGGAGAGCCAACACGGGGTTACTAAAGGTGGCTGAAATGCACGCGTTTTAGCTCACACAGGCTGGCGTGAGGTCTGGAACATGACAAGGGAATTAGAATTGAGAAAAATGGACGTAGCTGGTGGAATACTTAACTTTAATCCCTTAATGAAGAACGTCGCTCTTGACATTAAATTATTCACAGTATCAATAGCAACAGATAATGGCGCCTTGCTAGGTCGTAGCAAATAACGTAGCTGAAGGCTATGCTAAACTATTATCTCGGCAAATGAGAACGTAAGTAAGCAGTGAACCATCGCTAGCAAAGTCGGCTGTACAACTGGGGAGAGTGCTAGGAAGTCTCTCTAGACCTGCCGTGTGGCGGCGCTCGGTCTGCAATCACTGATAGTGGCGACACGCGGGTCCGACGTATACTAACGGACCGCGGCCGATTTAAAGACTACCACCTAGCAAGTGTGGTGTCTGGCGGTGACACCACAATTTCCTAATCAAGTATAATTCCTCTTACTGTGTCAAGCCATGCACTAATACGAACACGCATTCACCAAAACACATAGATACAAGTAATGGTCAAAAGAAGGCCACGTAACTAGGTAAAGTCAGCTCTGTGGCTCCCAACGTTACATTAGTCCTTCTATATTCTCATTAGTTACCCCAACTTTTGATATTGGGCACGTATTTCCTCCCGTGTCTGCAGCTACCTTCGGATTTTCCACATACCCTAAAGAACCACGGACAAATCAGATTTTATCGTTTTGATTTTGTTTCATTATAAATCTTTGCAGATTTACTTTAACTGGCGTTCTTCCTCTGTTTTCATCATTGACGCAAATTGTGTAATTCTTCTTTACATAAAGACATAGATGTTTTCCTCACTATGCCCAGCACGCCTGTATATATAAACTGCTACTAAATTTTCAGTCCCCCTAAATGTATTTTATTTATACAGTATACTACGGTAAATATAAAGCCCATCTTTTCAGCCTCAGGTCTCAGCTTATAACTTTGGAAGAAACTAGAAGCCCTGTCCCTATAGTCAGTTACTACGTATCTCGGTAAATATTGTTGAAGTGTCTACAATCTAGAAATAATAGGTGAAACTGAGAAAAAATATTTTGTTTCCGCTTGCTACAAACATCTTCCTGGCAAATACAGTAATCTTACAACAACTCAACAACTACCCTATATCAATAAGACTCTACTATTATACAAATTGAATTTTTATGATACACAAAGCCTTTATAAGTTGTTCACACAAAATTCTGCTGTCCTTGTACAAGGCACATGTTTTTTCAAAGTGTTAAATAAAAATGCTGTGTATTTCTTCATGTCTTAATCAATTGCAAATTACAGTAACTGCACATTATGTTCATAGATGTAGAAAATTTTGCTCCCTTTCATTTTTGAAGGATTTATTGATATTTTCAGTTCAGCCACTTTCTGGTAAAGCTGTCATAGAACTCTGAAATCTAGTGCTTATTTTACTAGCCATTTTCTTTCAGGTACAACAGTTAATGGAGATTCAATAAGCTGATGGCTCTTTCAATAATGCCCCATGTACACAAGTTTTAAATTAAATTCGTCACTGCTTCATTATCCTTTTCTGCAATTAATATATATTTTTGAAAAACTATGAAACCTCTTTAACAGACAAACAGCATTCATAATCCTGGAGTAACGCAGGCTGGTACCCAAAGCCACTATTTTGTTTCTGGAAAACACTTCAATTCACTATAGAGATTTTCATCTAATTCTTCAGTGCTCACACCATTCCCTCGTTTTTATTTACTTATATGTTTACGTGTACATTTCTTCTGGATCCACCCCAATTCCTTTACAATATTTATTTTACACATGAGATACTTCCTATTATCTACAATATGTTATTGGAATGGCATCCTTTTTCCTCTGCTATGAGGATCCTTTTTCATGAAATTGTTATGATTAATTCCTTCTTAACTGCGGGGAAAATCACAGAATCTCCATTAAACGCGACTTTCGCTTAATATTTATTAAAGAATTCTACACTAATTAACATTCCAACACTCAAAATTGGAATGTCAAATGTGTGGCAGGCTGCTGTTGCAAAAACCGCAACGGCAGTTGTTATATTAAGCCTTATCAAAGCTTTAACTTTGATCTATCGAGCCATTGTTTTTATTTTTGTTTTGTTTCAGTTTATTCAGGACAGGGTCCTTTTAACTTAAAAACTTACGTTTGGACATATTCCAAGATGAAGCCAACATACATCGCGTGTGCCGAGTTGACTCGTGTTGGATTTTATATGGGTGATGTACATTAACGTGCGTGCTTATTATTTGACTTGTTTATAATCCAGCAACCATTCCTATGTTTATTTTGCTACTGTCATGTCGTGTCAGTGTAAGGAGGTGTTCTGTTTCAGCTGTGGGACATTGTACCTATTGTTTGCTTAACCTTTTGCTGGTGAAATGCCTTAACCTTTTTTCAGATAGTAGCTTCTCTTTATCACGCACTTCTGTCTACGCAAGATTTAGTTAACGTACTGAAATATGTTCTGATGATTCTGTGATTTCTCATTTTGAGTGTAGCTGTATAGCTACATTCAGACTGAGTGAGTTACTAGTCTCATTACTTTCTGACTGTTCATGTTTAGTATATATTTTACTGCTGTGTACGCGTTGTGTTCAGTTAGCACCGTGAGGGTTGTGGAATGTACTCTGTCGTGTGTTACCTCTAAGTGAGTCTCAATGAATCATGTTTTCGCGCCATTCTGAATTAGTACCAGGCACAATAAACTGAATATGACGCGATGTATGCAAACATTGTTCACACGAGAACATTATTGATTTAAAGAACGAATGCTAATTGAAGTATTTTATAATGTGTAATAACACTTACATCGATTAGTTAAGGTCATTGATTTGCGACAGCAAATTAAAAGTATTGAGATGTACGTATGGAAGAAGCTATATGATGTTTAAAATAATGAAATTTTGTAATATGTGTAGATTTATAAGAAAAACTTTGTATATTGGAAACTGGTTCATGCTTAGGGCGCTTGTGTTTGTAATATGTAAAAGTCATAGGGAAGTCCCTCCGCCAGGTAAAAGGTGGATTTGGCGGTCGAACTGGGCGGCTGCTTGGTGTGAACGTACGCAGTTAGTGGGTAGTCGTAGTACGGTACAAATGTTCAAATGTGTGTGAGTTCCTGAGGGACCAAACTGCTGAGGTCGCCGGTCCCTAGACTTGTACACTACCTGAGGGGGACGTCGATGAAATTAACCAAAAACGTCAATTTTCGATAGTTGTTATTTGTTAGTACAACTGATGGACAAAAAGTTCCCAAAGTTTCAATGTTGAAATCGCATCCGAAGTGACTGAAAATTAATTAAAATTGTGACGCAGCCATCCTTGCCACGCGCACCTTTAGAAGCAGCACTACAGTACCAGCTCACTGAACAACGATCTTGTGTATTACTTGGAAACGTGTGCGGGATACATCTACACTCCTGGAAATGGAAAAAAGAACACATTGACACCGGTGTGTCAGACCCACCATACTTGCTCCGGACACTGCGAGAGGGCTGTACAAGCAATGATCACACGCACGGCACAGCGCACACACCAGCAACCGCGGTGTTGGCCGTCGAATGGCGCTAGCTGCGCAGCATTTGTGCGCCGCCGCCGTCAGTGTCAGCCAGTTTGCCGTGGCATACGGAGCTCAATCGCAGTCTTTAACACTGGTAGCATGCCGCGACAGCGTGGACGTGAACCGTATGTGCAGTTGACGGACTTTGAGCGAGGGCGTATAGTGGGCATGCGGGAGGCCGGGTGGACGTACCGCCGAATTGCTCAACACGTGGGGCGTGAGGTCTCCACAGTACATCGATGTTGTCGCCAGTGGTCGGCGGAAGGTGCACGTGCCCGTCGACCTGGGACCGGACCGCAGCGACGCACGGATGCACGCCAAGACCGTAGGAGCCTACGCAGTGCCGTAGGGGACCGCACCGCCACTTCCCAGCAAATTAGGGACACTGTTGCTCCTGGGGTATCGGCGAGGACCATTCGCAACCGTCTCCATGAAGCTGGGCTACAGTCCCGCACACCGTTAGGCCGTCTTCCGCTCACGCCCCAACATCGTGCAGACCGCCTCCAGTGGTGTCGCGACAGGCGTGAATGGACGGACGAATGGAGACGTGTCGTCTTCAGCGATGAGAGTCGCTTCTGCCTTGGTGCCAACGATGGTCGTATGCGTGTTTAGCGCCGTGCAGGTGAGCGCCACATTCAGGACTGCTTACGACCGAGGCACACAGGGCCAACACCAGGCATCATGGTGTGGGGAGCGATCTCCCACACTGGCCATACACCTCTGGTGATCGTCGAGGGGACACTGAATAGTGCATGGTACATCCAAACCGTCATCGAACCCATCGTTCTACCATTCCTAGACCGGCAAGGGAACTTGCAGTTCCAACAGGACAATGCACGTCAGCATGTATCCCGTGCCACCCAACGTGCTCTAGAAGGTGTAAGTCAACTACCCTGGCCAGCAAGATCTCCGGATCTGTCCCCCATTGAGCATGTTTGGGACTGGATGAAGCGTCGTCTCACGCGGTCTGCACGTCCAGCACGAACGCTGGTCCAACTGAGGCGCCAGGTGGAAATGGCATGGCAAGCTGTTCCACAGGACTACAGCCAGCATCTCTACGATCGTCTCCATGAGAGAATAGCAGCCTGCATTGCTGCGAAAGGTGGATATACACTGTACTAGTGCGGACATTCTGCATGCTCTGTTGCCTGTGTCTATGTGCCTGTGGTTGTGTCAGTGTGATCATGAGATGTATCTGACCCCAGGAATGTGTCAATAAAGTTTCCCCTTCCTGGGACAATGAATTCACGGTGTTCTTATTTCAATTTCCAGGAGTGTAGAAGGCCGTGATACATACTCTCTGGTTTTATAGACCATCCTTGGCCGATCTTGCACTTCTCAACAAGTACATTCATGGCAAAACCCAAAATCCAAATGAGTCTCTAAATTCACTCACAATGAAACGATGCCCTAAAAACACATTTGAATCTGCTACAGTTGTCAGAATTACAACTTATGATGCAGTAATTGTATTTAACGATGGTAACATCGAGAGGATGAAGGTATTAGAGAGAGAATGGGCTTTAAGATAGGAAATTTTACTCAAGACATCCTGAGAAAAATAGATTTCCAGCGGGTCTCAGCAGCTGAAAGTCAGTTGCAGACCTGGTAATGGAAAGAAGACAGTCAACAAGAAACGAGAAGAGTAGCTTTGAGGGCAAAGACGACCCAGAGAACAAAATGTAGTGTCTTCTGAAGAAGTGACGTAAGGAAAAGTTAGGTTGAATTTTAAATTGCGTTTCACGAAATTTTTTTTTTTTAAAGTGTATGTACCTTCTCCTTAGACTCTATGAATGCTACAATTACGAAATTTGGAACACATATTTCTATAAACCTAATAAACATTGTCTCAATGGCAGATTTTGAAATTCTTATTGCAACCTGAGACATGGGGCAAAGCGCTTGGAATTTTGCAGGAATTTAAAATTGTACTTGTGGGATTATAATTAAAAATTATGAAAATTCTCCTATTTGACCTATTCCATAAACTTCATGAGAGAAACTTACAACGTATAAAGAGATGAAACAGAGAAATTTTTGCAGAAATCTCTCGAATACGTTCTGAGGAAAAGGAACATACACTATTTTTTGAAAATAAAACTTCAGATTTCATTAAAATAAGTTGACTATATATAATCAAAGGATGGGTAGATCACATAACTAATGAGGAAGTATTGAATAGGATTGGGGAGAAGAGACGTTTGTGGCACAACTTTACCAGAAGAAGGAATCGGATGATTGGACATGTTCTGAGGCATCACGGGATCACCTATTTAGTATTGGAGGGTAGCGTGGAGGGTAAAAATCGTTGAGGGAGACCAAGAGATGAATACACTAAGCAGATTCAGAAGGATGTAGGTTGCAGTAGGTACTGGGAGATGAAGAAGCTTGCACAGGATAGAGTAGCATGGAGAGCTGCATCAAACCAGTCTCAGGGCTGAAGACCACAACAACAGCAACAACAACAATCAATGGATTTTATTTGCAAATGTGTTACTTTCATGTAAATTCTGGTACAAAATTTCATTGCCATACCTCCAAAACTGTGGATTTGGTGCGTTTTGGAAATAGTGTGTGTTTTTCATCAACGTCCCATACAGTAGCTTATGCAAAGAACAACACACACACATCCATGCCCGGGGGAGGGCACGCAATCCGTGACATCGGTGCCTCTAACCGTGCGGCCGCTCCTCGCGCTGCACGGTACACATCGACGGATCCAAGGGAGGCAATTTGAAGCCGCTTTGTAAGGAATTTTGCCTAGAATGTGGATTTGGCTGTTGCATGGTACCCTCGGCAATAAGGAATGGCTCTGACACATTAAAAATCCGCCACCAAGAAGAAATTCCACAGAGCATTCAAACATCAAGAGCCGCGAGTACAGTTAGCCGCCATGTCGCTTGCCACCACAACTTCGCCACTGCTCCAACAACTTCATGCATACAGATATGTATCAGAGCATGGACCAGTTAATTCGTGTGAGGGATTTTAATAATAATCCAAGTGCTATAAACCTGTGTTTTGAATCAGAACTTTTATCCTGATCATGAACCTACGCAGGATTTTCCTCCTAAGTGTTTGAAAAACACCGTATCCTGTTTCATGTTCTCTATTATGGATCATTTATGTTTGTCAGATGTCGAAGGATCATTAAAAGTGATACTAGTTAGAATTTTACTAAGTTACTCTCAACTTATTGCAAAGTATCTTGCAAGGTTGTGTAAATGTTTCCAGACAGAAATTTTCATTCTGCAGGGAGTGTGAGCTGATATGAAACTTCCTGTCAGATTAAAACTGTGTGCCGGGCCGAGCGTCGAACTCGGGACCTTTGCCTTTCGCGAGCAAATGGTCTACCATCTGAGCTACCCAAGCAGGACTCACGCCCCGTCCTCACAGCTCCAATACCGCCAGTAACTCGTCTCCTAAATCTTACTGTCTAAAATACCTGTTTCACAGATGATGGAAAAGGCACATAAGTTAAACTTACTTGAAACATAATTTAGCTTTGATTAGTATCATGAACGGTTTATTTGAAGTTAATTGAGCTCAGTGTTGAACAATTTGCCTTGAAAAGTAATGGCATAAACTATTTCAACTAAAGCTAAGGATTAACTGAAGTTGAACTGAATTTTGCTACTGAAATAATCATTGAACTTGAATAGTGCTGCTATACCAGTTTATAGCTCCCCACTATATTCTTCTAATATTAGAAAGATAACTGGAATCTTATAGCTACTAAGGAAATCTAATATATTTCTTTAAATGGGAGCATAAACCGTGTAATTGTAATATTATTGTTTTTTGTTTATTTTCATCACTGTTGGTTAAATGCCAGTTAAGTTAGAAGCCCATCAATGTCAAACTTCAGTTCGGTGCTTCCTGCAGTAACATCTCAGTACTGAGTCACTTAATGATCGTGACTGTAGCTGTTATTATAATTTGTTGGGTATAATTTTGATTTCTAAGATTACTGGTTTGTGTATTATTGGTAACTACTCCTACCCAAGGCTTAGAGTGCCCTGTGTCCGTTTGTATCCTGTGTGCTATTCAAAGGGAATCTTAATGAAAGTCACTTCAACAGCTAATATTCAGTTTTCATAAACATACACTACTGGCCGTTAAAATTGCTACACCAAGAATAAATGCAGATCATAGATGGGTATTCATTGGACAAATACACTCCTGGAAATGGAAAAAAGAACACATTGACACCGGTGTGTCAGACCCACCATACTTGCTCCCGACACTGCGAGAGGGCTGTACAAGCAATGATCACACGCACGGCACAGCGGACACACCAGCAACCGCGGTGTTGGCCGTCGAATGGCGCTAGCTGCGCAGCATTTGTGCACCGCCGCCGTCAGTGTCAGCCAGTTTGCCGTGACATACGGAGCTCCATCGCAGTCTTTAACACTGGTAGCATGCCGCGACAGCGTGGACGTGAACCGTATGTGCAGTTGACGGACTTTGAGCGAGGGCGTATAGTGGGCATGCGGGAGGCCGGGTGGACGTACCACCGAATTGCTCAACACGTGGGGCGTGAGGTCTCCACAGTACATCGATGTTGTCGCCAATGGTCAGCGGAAGGTGCACGTGCCCGTCGACCTGGGACCGGACCGCAGCGACACACGGATGCACGCCAAGACCGTAGGATCCTACGCAGTGCCGTAGGGGACCGCACCGCCACTTCCCAGCAAATTAGGGACACTGTTGCTCCTGGGGTATCGGCGAGAACCATTCGCAACCGTCTCCATGAAGCTGGGCTACGGTCCCGCACACCGTTAGGCCATCTTCCGCTCACGCCCCAACATCGTGCAGCCCGTCTCCAGTGTTGTCGCGACAGGCGTGAATGGAGGGACGAATGGAGACGTGTCGTCTTCAGCGATGAGAGTCGCTTCTGCCTTGGTGCCATTGATGGTCGTATGCGTATTTGGCGCGGTGCAGGTGAGCGCCACAATCAGGACTGCCTACGACCGAGGCACACAGGGTCAACACCCGGCATCATGGTGTGGGGAGCGATCTCCTACACTGGCCGTACATCTCTGGTGATCGTCGAGGGGACACTGAATAGTGCACGGTACATCCAAACCGTCATCGAACCCATCGTTCTACCATTCCTAGACCGGCAAGGGAACTTGCTGTTGCAACAGGACAATGCACGTCCGCATGTATCCCGTGCCACCCAACGTGCTCTAGAAGGTGTAAGGCAACTACCCTGGCCAGCAAGATCTGCGGATCTGTCCCCCATTGAGCATGTTTGGGACTGGATGAAGGGTCGTGTCACGCGGTCTGCACGTCCAGCACGAACGCTGGTCCAACTGAGGCGCCAGGTAGAAATGGCATGGCAAGCCGTTCCACAGGACTAAATCCAGTATCTCTACGATCGTCTCCATGGAAGAATAGCAGCCTGCATTGCTGCGAAAGGTGGATATACACTGTACTAGTGCCGACATTGTGCATGCTCTGTTGCCTGTGTCTATGTGCCTGTGGTTCTGTCAGTGTGATCATGTGATGTATCTGACCCCAGGAATGTGTCAATAAAGTTTCCCCTTCCTGGGACAATGAATTCACGGTGTTCTTATTTGAATTTCCAGGAGTGTATATTATACAAGAACTGACATGTGATTACATTTGAAACGTCCCATTAGAAAAATTATAAATGACTTTGCTTAAACAGAGACGCAACATTTCTAGCGCAACGCAATCTGTGCTTGTTTAGTGGAGCAGCCACGGCTCACGTGGAGCAAACGTGGCAGCAGGTTGGCGCATTCCATGCGCGAAGTGTACGGCGTCTTGCCAGAAAGAATTTTGTGTAGCGACGAAGTCACTACGGGAACGCGTCCACACTTCTCACACCAGTTGTACAGGATGGCGCGTTTGGGCAGGCGGTGGGCGTTGTGGAATAATAGGGTAATTTTTAGAGAAAGGCAATTTATTGGCTAAAGCACGATGAAAAGGGGCTACATAGGCCTAAGGAGGTGAGGGTGAGCCAGAGCTTACAATTTGGCGAACATTGCTCGCGAAGCTACTGAAAGTGGTTGTCTGCCAAAACTAAGTCCAGAGTGCCGCAGCACCGGGAGAAGCGGGAGATGTTCAATGCTACAGGGCGCGCATCCGACTCGCGGGTGAGCAAGAATAGAAGAGAGCGGGCTCGGCGACGGGCGGCCGGGTATATTCGACGCACCACGCGGCTTCCTCCGCCATCATTGGTCAGGACCGCGAAAACCGTGCGGGCGGCATGGAACTTTCCAGAGCGTTGCCTGCTAAGCGACGCCTGGGACGGCGTTACCTCGTAAGCACATGAGAGAGGCGCGTGAACAAGGTGCCCTTCCTCGGTGCTGACTTCCTGTTACTAGACTGTGGGACGGAAGAATTTACAGAGAGCTAACACTGCCGGCTGTGGCTTGGCCGCAATGGAAAACTGAAGTTGCCATTTCAAAGCACATGTAATAAAGAAAAATCTCCTACTGTCTGGCTCATCCTTTACAACTAACTTGTTTTGAGAACATCACAGAGAGACCCATGCCCGAGGGAGGACTCGAACCTCCGGCGGGAGGGACCCTGCAGTCAGTGACATGGCGCCTATAACTGCGCGGCTACTCCGCTCGGCCAAAATTTCTCAATTCCTCCCAGAGGGTAACATTAGCTTGTGCCACGGCAGGTTAGTGCTATACGTGGCTTTGAGGTTAGGGTGTGAGGGAAGAGTGGCGTATAACGATGCATGTGGTATAAGTGCAGTATGAAGTGATACAACTTTTAAAAATTACTTTAATAAATTAATTTGTGGTAAAACTGTACCTCGGTGAATGTATGTTTTATTACCGGTTGAAATTTTTACAGCTATAGCTTGTGAAAGGCACAGTAGCAGAGATGCGTTTTATTATGAAGATCGTGTAAATATTTGGTAGTAGGTTTCTACAGCTAAGAATTCCGAACTGACGAGAAATATTAGAGATACTACAATTTCCTCATTAAAGTAGAACAAGCTTCCGATGGCTGCTGGTTTTCTCAGCGGCTACAAATCAGGGCGGTATTTGCTTCGTGACACGTGCCAGGCACAGCAAACCGTCGCTGCAGCTGGGCGTTAACGCAGGCCGTCGCCACAGCCACATGCGCGCCTTGCGACAGCTGCGCTGAGCCCTCTACGGACGGGTGGGGTAAGTTTGTGTGTGCGGCCTAATCGCCACGCTGCAGGCCACGGCCACGCGGCTCCACTCGCCTCCTCCCCACCCCATCCCCTTTTATCAACACGGAAGGTGACTCAACTGAGGACGTGCCAGGCCTCTTGCCCAGAACAACAAGCATTGCACAGGGCTACTTTCAAAGAAGTAAGGGGGAAAGGCGATGGATGAACTAGTGGTTTAGTGCGCGTCCGTCTTGTGTTCTTCCTTCATTGACACTCATGTGGCTTTACGTGAATTTCTGTGGATTCCAACCTGCTGCAAGTAATATCGCAATAACGCAAAAGAATATCAGAGAAAAATTATGTAAAGTTCTATTCAATAGCTATCATCAGTCGTGTACATTATTTTGTCCAGAAGTTTATGTGTGAAAAGCAGATTGTCGTCTTCTGTATATAAGGCTGATCGTCAACTATTTCACTGCGTTTCCTTCGCCTGCCTCCAACAGAACGCTGTTTTGCACCTCTAAATTCTGAAGGAGCTGTATGTAGCCGGCCGCGGTGGCCGTGAGGTTCTAAGCGCACCAATCTGGAACCTCGCTGCTGCTACGGTCGCAGGTTCGAATCCTGCTTCTGGCACAGATGTGTGTGATGTCGTTAGGTTAGTTATATTTAAGTAGTTCTAAGTCTAGGGGACTGATCACCTCAGATGTAAAGTCCCATAGCGCTTAGAGCCATTTTAAGCTGTTTGTAAAAGTGCATCAATAAGTTGATCTCCCTTGGACTACAGTTACTTACGTTCAACATTCGTAGTTTTATTGTGACCTCGGTTCGGTTGACACTTTCTTAAGAGAAATATGTCGGTCAGTGTCACACCATTACCAGCTGCTGTTCGTTTTGATGAGTGATGCTTTGCTTAACGCTTTTGCACACGGCGGGAAGTGGTAGGCTTTTATATTTTCTCTAGGATGTTATTTGCATACCTACGAGTATAAGGTCTACAGAAAATTGTGTACTACAAGTCTTCTGTACGTTATAAGAATACACATCCATACGACTCCGAAGATAACTACGTGAAGTTGGGCTCAAAACTTCACACCGAACCAGAACACTGCACAGTTTTCGAAAATCTGGGGGTTGTTTTGGGGGAGGAGACCAAACTGAGAGGTCATCGGTCTCATCGGATTAGGGAAGGATGAGTAAGGAAGTCAGCCCTGCCCTTTTCATAGGAACCATCCCGGCATTTGCCTGGAGCGACTTAGGGAAATCACGGAAAAACTAAATCAGGATGGCCGGACGCAGGATTGAACCGTCATCCTCCCAAATTGGAAAATCTGTTTCATCTGTAAGTTACAAGAATGCAGAAGACAGTGTAGATTAGCTCATTAATTACGTTTGCACTGTTACCTATCAGATGATTATCCCTGTGTCACCAGGTGGATTTAATTAGAATTGACGTGATGTAGAAGGTTCATGTGAACGAAACTTTGGGCTTGAAATGCATATTAAATCATGAAATGCATATTAAATGCATATTAAATCACTGCGCTTGTCATGTCATATCCAACTGTAATTCTTCCTTGCTAGGTGTACGATTCTGGTCGACATATGGTCAGTTTCGATCTGAAATTGACCTTTTTCTTAACCATATTTACAATGAATGGTTTCTGAAGTGCTGAAGATTATTTCAGTGTCTGATTTTCTAAACTAGATATTCGTCATGTAGTAGCTGCCAAAGCGGACAAATATATCAGGCTCATCAGAGAAACCATGCGTTATTTCAGGAAATTCCGTCACTGCCAAGGCTGAGGTTCAGAAAAAGTTTCCTAGACTGCTTCAGTATAGCAAACATTTATGGATTTCTCGACTTACAAGTACCTACTGTACCGGGCCCCTCCCTCCGGAAACCCTATAACCTGGCCGTTAACACAGTTTTATCTTGTGGATATCACTCACCCATTTTAGTTCTCGAGTTCTAACATCCAGGATTAATCTTCAAAAATGGGATTTCCTTGTGAATACCACAAACTGGGACTGCCTACAAGCACAGACCATGAAACCCCTAAGTACGCCTCCCTCCCGTCGGAGGTTCCAGCCCTCCCTCGGGCATGGGTGCGTGTGTTGTTCTTAGCATAAGTTAGTTTCAGTAGTGTATAAGTCTAGCGACCGATGACCTAAGCAGTTTGGTCCCTTAGGATTTCACACACATTTGAACATTTTCAATAGGTGTCAACAGTCTAGGAATGTTGAACAGACTCCAACCGCAACTGAACGTCCAAGATTTTAGTCAACATTTGTTGTAGCGTTTCTGCTCTGTTAATGCGACGAAATTCCTGCAACGACGCATTACTGCACTGAATACACAAAACGTGCCAACTGCAGTTTACAGACGGTTTCATCTAGGAGGCTGCTTTGACTGAACTACAAAAAAAAAAAAAAAAAAAAAAAAAAAATACAGTCGAGGAAACAACACTTCATTCTTCCGTATATAATCTAGTATGGGTTTACTTACTTCATCTCTGCTAAACTTGTCTCGATGTCCTTAATGAATGTCCGCTCAGTAGACCGCCGCTCCTAGCATGATGTTTAAGGACAGTAAATTCTGGAATGCTTTTCAGGGAACTATTACTGCAATGTTACAACGAAGTCTCGATACACGAGATGCCACCTCATATATTAATTCAAACAAAAATTAGGAAAACGCGTTTTCACAATCAACTCTGAAACCGAGCCCGTTAAAACTAATTAATCTCAGCTATGCTCGTGAAACTGATTATAATCTATGCACCGTCGTAATATATATAGTCCTTTGTCTGTTTCCATCTTTCTTCCGTTCCAGTGTCGCACTGTGCAGAACATGAATTACTGCTTTTTTGTAAGGGAAATTTAATGCTCCTGATCAACACATGTCCATAAACTAGATAATAGTGCTACAGAGAGTAAAACGTTTCCCGTGACAAAGTAAGTTTTCATTAAACTAAATAACAAGTTGTAGCAAACTCATGTTCCTTGCATGAAAATGCTGTTTATTTATTTGTTTTTAATTGAGGATGTTATGAGACTAAATGGCGAGTCATCGGCCCCCGATTCAAAGGTACATGCGTAAGAGAGACGTGTCCTTTAAAAATAGTTGAATCCAGTCTGACCAGTCAAGCTATAAAGCGAGGAAGGTAAAAACACAGACAGTAGAAGGCATGAAAGGGTAGGACAAATTTAAAAACTGGGAAAACAGACGGGGAGTGGTCATGGTGCTCAGATCCAGAAAAGGCCAAGAGAGTCACCAACCATAATCATCCTGTCCGTGCTCCAGGAGTAATGCGAAACTTTATAACTGAAGTAGAAGCCACATTCACGTAGGAAAGCGAGAACCATTTCAACCAGCCGAGAATCGTCCGTTTATATTAACGACAAGGAAGCTGGAAGGCTATACTAAGTACGATGGGCCAAAAGAAGGGCAGTCCCCAAACACAAGGGATATAATCAGTCTGGCTCCACAGCAGCATTCTGGGGGTGGTTCGTTACACAAGATAAAACAGTGGGTGAGCCTAATATGGCCGCTGCGTAGACGGCACCAGACAGTGGACTCTTTCCGAGAAGACCGAAAGTAGGAGCCCCAGACTGCACTAGGCTCCTTGATAGTGCAGAGTTTATTACTGATAAAAGCAGCACAACATACGACATTCCACTTTTGGGTAAAGAGAGACTTGTTATGTATCACCGTATCGGCACCTGGAATCGTGAAAGGAAATGGGGGCCAAGTATCTGTCTCTCTAGCCAAACTGTCCGCCAGTTTATCCATTTGGAAGCCCATATGATTCAGCACCCAGAGAAACGCAACTGTGCAGGGGGCATGGCCAAGGGCAGAGATAAGGTCATGGATAGCATTGACCAAAGAGTGATGAGAACAGCATCGGTGTATAGCCTGCAGGCTGCTCATTGACTCGGTACATATTAAAACACTGTAGACGAAGGCCTGAATAATGGCTAGCAGCCCTGTTGTGAACACATGATCCCACAGTAAATCGTGTTCCACGCCAGCAGGAGACGTAAAAGCATATTCCGTCTTATCAATCGTTCTAGAACACTCAATGTAGAAGATGGTAGCACTCTGGAACTCTTCAAGAATGGAACTTACAAGACGCTGGAGTATCATAGTGGGGACGGAGACCAGAGGACCCAGAAACAGGTCGGTCCTAATCCATGGTCTGGCAACCATCTAAGGGGGATGTGGGAGTTAATACACATGAAACATTCCTGTAAGTAGAGTTGGAGTGAGATCTCGACAGATGGATGTAAGACGCATTCCAACCCTCAGTCCCACCCACTCGACGGTGAGTGCACCAGATAATCACGGAATCGCTGAGCGGTAATAGCGTAAGAAACCCGGAGTTGACTCTGCCGTATTTTATGAGGGGGAATACCCACATCTGCCAGGAGATTGTCAGGAGATAGCCAGATGCACCCCATTATGATGAATAGGTTCAAGTAGGAGCCAGTGAGCCATAAACCTGACAACCATTAGTCTGTACAAAACCAGAGCCCAGTAAATGTGGATGAGTAGTATGGTCAGCATTCCAAGATGTATGGGTGAGGAGACGCAGACCATTAAGCCACTGCATGCAGCAAGTGTTCAGGAGGCGAACATCGGCCAATAACATCAGCTTTTTATCAAAAAGAAGACCCAAGAAACGGAATGGTGCTACATCGTCTAGGCGCTAGTTGCCTAAATAAAGTTCTGGATCAGGGTGTACTGCGGGATGATACAAAAATGCATAATCTGCTTTTTGGCGGGATGAAACTGGAAGCTAAGGGAAAGGTTCCAAGCAGTGGCCCATTGGATGGCGCCTTGGAGCTGGCTTTCATGAGACGCTACCCGAGTGGGAGCTACACAAAATGCAAAAATCGTCGACATACAACCCTTTGGTAACTAGAGGCCCAACAGAGGCTATAAGCCCATTGATGGCGATCAGGAAACGTAACATGGAACCCTGTGGGACATTTTCCCCCTGGATCTAAGAGGTGCTGAGGGAAATGCCAACTCTAACTTTAACAGACAAATGAATAAGAACTGTAGGATAAAAATTGGGAGGGGACCATGAAAGCTACATTCATGGAGGGTAACTAAAATGTGACGGCGGCAATCCATGTCACATATCTTATGTTGGTCAAAGACAAGGTACTTTAAAGGATGGGGCCCCTCCACGCCCACACCAACGTGGTGACCAAATCAAAGGTTCTACTGTCACCTCCGTATAACATGTTAGTTTTTGAATCAGGAATCACAGGATGCGTCTGGGTAATATTACTCATTAACAAGGTCCATCAGGAGATAGAAAGTGGACGAAAGCGATCGAAGGGTAGCGGTTGCAAGAGCAGAGGAAAAAAAGTGCAAAGGCAAGTGCCAAGAGTAAAAAACCTCTGCGACAGTAGGACGGGTAGTAAGGGCAGTAGAGGTTTGCTATCTGCAACGGTGCATGCCAGGTATGGTTATGTTAGTGCGAGGTATCGTGCATCGTTACCTTTGTCGTTGCTGGAGCTCGTTGCGGGGTTTGCTGCAGTTGCTGCGTCCCTGCAACAGTTCAAGGTCGTTGTACATTAGTGGGCGATCGGTCATAGATAGGCTCACAGACAGTGTAGGGTGTGTGTGTGATTGGAGGAGGAGGATATTAGTGTTTAACGTCCCGTCGAGAACGAGGTCATTAGAGACAGAACACAAGCTCGGATTAGGGAAGGATGGGGAAGGAAATCGGCCGTGCCATTTCGAAGGAACCATCCCGCCATTTGCCTGAAGTGTGTGGTTGGTTTGCGTGCTGTGTACAGTACGGTTTCCCAGCGGTTGTCTGTTTTTCGGGTGGTCGAACATCTGGGGTTACTAGTAGTAGATGTGTTGCAGTGATTCGCCAGAACTGTCGTGTTAGCGTGCTATGGATCATAGATGTTTAGTTCCTAGCCAATAGTGTCAAGGTACTGACGTTTAGAAGAAGCCTGTCGGATTGCTGTTTCCAATCTGAATGAGTTGTCAGTTGTAGATCGTCCTTCCCGCCGGCAGCCGCACTCATATGGACTCAAAAGGCCTCAAGATTCGAGTACCCAACGTAATCAGAAACTAATCACCCTCTCGAGCAGTTTGTAAAGTACGTTGATCAGGCTAATTAGTCGATAACCATCGAGGGACTGGGTTCTTCCTGGGCTTCAGGACAGGGATAACGATGCTGTCTTGCCATTGTGAGGGGAAGACACCCATGAGCCAAATGCAGTTGAAGACCCTGAGTAATGATGACCTGGTTGTGGAAGAAACCTGGGCCTGGGGCCAAGTCATGAGCAGAAGTAAGAGCCTGCAAGAATTCTCATTTAGTGAAGGTTTCGTTATAGGCTTCCACATGGCAGGTATTGGAACAGAGGGGTGTTTCTTCAGTTTGTCCTTTCTGCCAGAGAAAGGTAGCAGGTTAGGTCGATGATGACAATGCTGTTGCAATGTGTGTCACGAGGTGTTTGGCAGGGGCCAATCGATCAGTACTCAGAAAACCCTGTAGAGTAAGAACCTGGACGATTGTCTGATGCTGGCGATCCAGAAGGCTGCAGAGCGTGGACCAAACTTGAGGCATATGTCCACAGGGAGCAAGCAGAGAGCTTCCTGTATTAATTTTTACTCTGCTTAACAAGATATGGAGACACTTAAAAATGGTAAGGTTGACCTTGAAGGGTGACGTTTAAATCGTTGCTAAGGCTGTCGGCGGTCCTGGACCGCAGGAGAAGGTCTCTGTCCCAGTGATATTCAGTGAAATGTCTAAGTGGACGCAGGCAAGGACGGAGGCCGACCAGCTGGCAGAAGTTGTCTTTGTAAGGAGGGAGACAAGTCTCGCCTTGCTTAGCGACTCAGTTTCACCGAACTTGTCTTCAATGCGGTCCACTAGAAGAAAAGGTTTGGTGGCAGAAAAAGTATCCTTGTTAGTCCTGTCACATACCAGGAACTGCAGAAAGGGTTTCGCCCAAAGGTGGCCGAGGGGGGAAATGCCAGGAAGGTAGAAACAGGAACAGAGACAGAAATATTCGTAGGAAGAGACACAACCAGAAAATTTAATGTTTCATGTGCCAAATCTCAACCCTACCACCACCCACTCTGCTCAGAAAGTCATCTCGTGGTGCCACCCATCCACAGCAATGGTCTCCTGGCGTTACAGTCGTTGCCAGAAGGTGTGATGCCTGGACCTTCATGAGGCATTCCCAGTGCTGGTACCAGCAGTTGATCCCTGTGGTGTCAGTGCTATCACCCAAATGGACACATAATAGCCACCATGTGGGCTGGCTACTAAGCTGGAGACCTTTCAAGGAAGCGTAAGGACTATGGTGGGGAACGAGGGGAAGAGGGAAATGACAGAGGGATTCTTCCCTGCCTGGTTCACACTACAGGTTCCAGCTGTAGAGACGGACGCCAAAGCCTTACAGGGGATCCAAAAATAATAGAGGACTAGGGGAAGGAAAGGCAAACAAACCAAAACTGCAAGATGAAGCCAAGTTCGGAGTATAGCGTGTCGACATAATGAAGAATAACAAGAGAGGGAAAGCAATTGGCAATGGGAAAGGAATAATGACATGGAGGGAGGGGGAAGGATGAAGCAGCCCAGGAAGGAAGAAAGGGTGCACCACGCACGCACCCACAAAAGAGCTGTGGGACCCCCGGAGGAGGGGGGGAGAGGTTAAAATGAGACACCTTAGACCATCTTTCACTAATTCTCCGCTGTCCGTGTGGGTCGCACGTCCTTGTTAGCCTATCATTCATAATTGTAAATTCTTTTGTTAATCTTTGAAGGCCAAGTTTTGATAATTGAAACTGTAACTGTATAGATATCATCAAGGATAAATCTTCAGTATATTCAGATTAGTTTCTTAATCATTTAAACATTAAAAATTAAAATTAGAAATAATGTATCTAGGCTCCAAATCTGGTAGGGGACTCTCTTCTACCTGTCGTCACTCAAGTAAAACACAATCTGTTCTCATCACCTTACCAAGCTCCTGATAAACGTGGGGCGACCATCTGTTACTTGAATCGATAACCGATCTTTCCTACTGGCTGCCATAATATGCAGTTCGATACGGTACAGCATATCATGGTCCAGAGTGTCCCATCAACGGCACCTGGTGTGGCAGTTGATCTTTAATCATAATTATCAGCATTTATTTTTGATTCGAGTAAATAAATAATTAAATTTGTAAGTTCAAGAAAACACGTTCAGAAATACGGTGGAACGTATTTGCTGTTGGAGTTTTCTGGTGTACAGGGAGGGAATCCACATTCGTCATGCTCTGAATGCAGATACCTCGCCAGAAACTACCTCAGCTACCACCCGACCATCTACTCACTCCAGTTCTGCGTCCTTGTGCCTTCCATGTCATATTATGCGGAAGGCGACATGAAAATCACCACTGCATTCATTCCATCGTCATGAAAACTGCGTCTACCACAAGTGTCAACGAAGCCCCAACAAGATGGGCGAGAGTCAACACTCAGCCCAACTATCGACAGCAGTCGATCACAAACTGGGCACCAACATTTTCTGGACGGCGTCGATATGTTACATTTTACTCCAATTGTATGTAAGAACTAACCGAACCATTTGGAAAGTATGAGCTTTACTGAATGCCGATTGGTCAAACTGGCAATTCATCCTGCCTTGCCGGCCGGAGTGGCCGAGCGGTTCTAGGCGCTACAGTCTGGAACCGCGCGACCGCTACGGTCGTAGGTTCGAATCCTGCCTCGGGTATGGATGTGAGTGATGTCCTTATGTTATTTAGGTTTAAGTACCTCTAAGTTCTAAGTTCTAGGGGACTAATAATCTCAGAAGTTAAATACCATAGTGCTCAGAGCCATTTGAATTTGATCCATCCTGCCTTGGATGACATCATGCTCAATAATATGTAATAAACGGCAACCTGGTCAGCAGCAAGAATGACTTATGTGTGTACAGCTATTACGACTTATTAAGTTGAATGTACTTCACTATCACCTGGCATCGTCCAGTTTACGTATCGTTTTACTGAAGGTTGTGTTCGTATATTAACTCTCTTTTGGCTAAAACTTGAATTGAATGACTTTATGAAAGGCTACTTCTTCTGAACTGACTACGAACTATCTCGATCTGTGTTACTGTATTACTGATAATGCAACTGGTATAAATGAATTTGGGGCTTCGCCTACAACGAGTGCAATGTTCAGTTGGTACTGGATGTTACCCAATTACAATGAATATTAAAACATTCAATCCATAAATCACTGTTAATTGACCATAACTGTTTAAAAAGTATGAATAGGATTTCCAGATAAGTAGCGGCCTCTGAAACCCCTTTTCTACTGCAGACCTTCGCAAGATAGTTTCTTATTTACGATACAGAAACTGCTTGCGAATTATTTTCATGATTTTAGACGGTAGAGACCATTCGAGGGCCGATGTACCGTTGTTGCTCGCGTACTGAAGACGGTTACGACCTCCAGGCAATTTCGTAAGATAAAACATGTTCAAATATGCTGCTAATCACGCTCCTTTATACTGGAAATGTGACCCAAAATCTAAGAGAATCAGGTAAATGTGCCAAGGTTCCATAGTTTCCTAATGGGAGAGCAAATTATTTAAACGATGATGCATTTTAAGTATAATTTTAGAAATGCGTCCTTATTACAAGTTTTACCCAACTGGGTTTTCTCTACTTCATGTCACTTAGAATACCCCATTGTTAGCACCGATTCATAAAAGCAATTACATTATTCCCTTTCCTTTTGAATAATCTTCTCGAATGAGGTTAATCCATTTCTTAGAAGTTTTCCTTCAAATGATATCTCATTAGGTAACTTGATGTTGTCGTTGTTTCTGTTTAACATGATAAGAAGCTTACTGGTCTCATTCCTTCAGATCCAGCTAAATCTTTTATACTGACACGATTCTGCCTATGATTTCCGAACATTGTTACCAGACGGTTTTCCACATGTCGTGTGAGAGTAGAACACCGCGAATAGGATACAGTACACTTATCATCCGATATATTTTGGTGCCAGTGCATCTACACTGATTTTATTGCTAGCATCCGATCATCTCTTTGAAAATCGCAGGTTCGAATCCTTCCTCGGGAATGGATATGTGTGATGTCCCTAGGTTAGTTAGGTTTAAGTAGTTCTAAGTTCTAGGGGACTGATGACCTCAAATGTTAAGTCCCAAAGTGCTCAGAGCCATTTGAAGCATATGAAAGTAAGCGATGGTCGTACACGGCCTCTGTTACCTCAGAGGTGTTATGCTCAATAATCCCGTGAGATAAACTTAGAAGGAAACGTCAGTGATAACGAATGTTCGAGTGGTGGCTGCAAGGCGGCTTTGCCTAATAGTGGTGACTATTTTTTTGCGAAAAGCAGGAAATCCGGATTCAATTCCCTCTCTCTATCACAAATTATATTGTCATGGCACATATACTACATTCCATATTCAACATATCTCACAGGATTTCATTTAATAGTATCTTTAGTGATGCCATTTATTTCATTGCATGGCTCCTAAATCTCGTCAGTAAATGACAACATTTAAATAATACTAGCAGTTCACTGTGTTTCCTAATTTAGATCCAACAGCTACTATTTTCATTAAGCTATTATGCCTGGTATGTACCTTTACTTCCCGTATTTGTATGTCAGATGGTCGACTACTGCTGATGGTTTTATAGTTCACCTTAGTTTTATTGTTCACCTTACACAAGGCCATTTACACACATTTATGCTTTTGATATCTAATGTAAACAACTGATAATGAAAATATTATATTAATGATTTTTTGGGTTAGGGCAATCTGTATGCAACTAACTAAAGGTAAGATTGGTCTTACTAGATGCATTCCGAGTCAGTTTATTAAGGCGTCGCCAGTGGATATGTACTGATAGTGTCCAGAATGTGCTCTTGCGAAATTGCTGGTGAAGTTGTTATAGTACCCACAGCACATTTTTCAGCGCGGGATACAAACCGCACAGATATTCTTCCACCGACATGTTAACATGAGAGAAGACTGGGTTGGGAGTTTGTAGTCTGTTCAAATGGTTCAAATGGCTCTAAGCACTATGAGACGTAACTTCTGAGGTCATCAGTCCCCTAGAACTTAAAACTACTTAAACCTAACTAACCTACAGACATCACAAACATCCATGCCCGAGGCAGGATTCGATCCTGTGACCTCAGTATCTGCATTGAACTGGATAGAGAGAAGCTAGACCTAACACAAAAATCATTAAAATAAGATTAATAGGAGCGGTGAATTGGCAGGCGAGTAACACTAAAAATAATGAAACAATTAAGATTGATAGGAGCTGTGGTTTGGCAGGTGAGTAACACTAAAAATAATGAAACAATATTGAATATGTATAAAATAAAGTTGTAAAAGAGACATAGAAACAGGAACGAGAATGACGTAGGTTTAGCTACCTGTGTCACGGAGGCGCAGCGCTCTATTCGCGTATGTTTGACAGAGAGAGAGAGAGAGAGAGAGAGACACAGATCAGGGAGACAGCTGCTTTTAACGAGGGCAAGTAATTAACCAACTGATGTAGCTGCGTCGCGAAATAAGTAAACCACTGCAGGGGCCTCTCCTAATAGAGTGTGTATCATAAACGATAATCCGTACACTGTTTGTGCAGGAGTACGCCGGTGGCGCTGCAGGACCATTGTTTGTCACAGACGCCGACGACACAAATGAAGACCGCATAATCCGGAGCGGCTCATACGAATTACAGCGGCAGGTGGGTACACAGCACAGCGGGGGCAGATCACGCGCCCGCACCGCCCACTGTTGCAGCGCTGCCAATAACAGGGGCTCGTCCAGCCCGCAGAATACAATAGCAGCCACTAGGCGCTGTCCTCTGGCCTTTGTGACGCTGCAACGGGACCGCTACCATGCTGTCGGGAAACTGACAGCCACTGCAAATGGATACCCTTTGCCGTTGCATCGACAGGAGGGTGCCTCGGATTGAACACCAGTAGGCTATGTTGGTAATCATAGGAGAAAGTTTCTGATGCATTTCCCTTCTAGTATCGCTATGTGGGTGTACGTTTCTCGAGAATCAGTTGCATCATACTTACAATTTTGCTTGCGCCGCTTCTTCTTCGAAGTTTCAATGTGAAAATTTATAAAAAAAAATTATGATTCAGAATATTGGCCGTCGCTGGCAACTACTTTCTCCCATGTTTCGGGTAGCACACGAATCCCGCAGCGAACAAACAGAGTGTCTTGAGATCCATGAATCGATCCAATTTTGTACTTGCTCACTGGACAAGAGGTGCTTTTCAGCCAAGTTTGTGACAGTGACCGAAAAAGGAAGTAGTCAGAGGGAGAAATGGGTAGATAATACGGCGGGTAGGGTAGAACTACCCATTTCAGTGTGCCAAGTTGGTTTGAGGGATTTTGCAAATGGAGTCAGTTATTGTCATGCTGCAAAATCACCTTCTTACGTCTATCGCTATGTTGTGGCTGATTGTCTTTCATGCTTGGCTCAAACGCGTTGGTCGCTTTTGAGAACGACGTCCTGTGATTGTTTTATTCGGTTTCGGTAGCTTCGAAAATTTTCTCTCTTTCACCATCACTTTGGTCTTCGACATGAATATCACCAATCCTGAACGGTTAAAACCACTCTCTGCCTGTTTTTTCACTAATAAGTGCCTCACCACAGGTCTTACCAAGCATTTTGTGAGCCTGAGACGCTGAATTCATCATGTTAAAGCAGAAAATTAAAGCTGTGGTGTGCGTACTGTAAGACCTTCGGTACACACACCATCAGATTATTTGACTTGTCGCTCTAACGAAGTAGGCGAGTGTCAGCAATATATCTCGTGGACTTATGGTGGCGTGTTTATCTTCTGCCGTTAGGTCAGACGATAGAAATGCCACTTGCACGCTTAGAGTAGCAGATTGACGGTGACCAAATTTAAACAGAACTTGATTAGTTTCCACACACATTTATTAAAATAATAACAAGCATAAAAATTACTTAACTTCGTTCTGGATGCTATTTACAATTGACAATCTGAAGTTCCTTTGGTATTGGTACGTTAATCTATTCTCACATATATCTCTGTGGAACAATATGTACCCCGGGAAAGTTTGAAATCTGACAATGTGTAGATAATACGGCGGGTGGGGTAGGACTACCCATTTCGGTGTGCCAAGTTTGTTTGAGGGTTTTGCAAATAGGGTCAGGTACTGTCATGTTACAAGTTCACCTTGTTACGTCTATCGCTATATTGTGGGTGGTTGTCTTTCATGCTCGGCTCAAACGCGTCGGTTACTTTTCACAACGACCTCCTATGATTGTTTTAGTCGGTTTCAGTAGCTTCAAAAATTTTCTCTCCTTCACCATCACTTCGGTCGTCGACATCAAAATCACCAATCCCGAACGGCTAAAACCACTCTCTGCATGTCGTTTCACTAATAGGTGCCTTACAACAGGTCTTACCCAGCATTTTGTGAGCCTCAGACGCTGATTGCATCATGTTGAAGCAGAAAACTAAAGCTTACCACAAATGACGAGAATGTAGATAGAAGGTAACTGACATATTCAGTCTAGAATAACTTTATGATGGAATCACAAATCGACTGATGCGTTATGTCTACGAATGCCTAAGCTTACTGTATGTCACTTGTGACCTGCCATCTGCGTAGCCACTTGCCGCTACTACCATGTATAGCAAAACGTTTGTAAAATGGAGTTAACTTAATATGAGAGTATAAGGGTTCTCTTGGGCACCTATGTGCAGAAGCACAATTACTGTATAGTGGCTGCTGTCGCGGAGGTCTTTGTGCCGTTCTTGAATGGCTTTCAGTGTACCCATACACTAGGAACACGTGTGTCCCCTGCTTATCATAAAACCTAGTCTTACTACGGAGTTTCATAGTTAATGTACAACAAATACCGTCGGACAAACAAACCCGAGACGGAACAGAGCTATATTAAATACGAGCGCTAACAGTAAAATGGCCATTACTATTCTGTACAATAATTATCGTGAGTGAATGGAACGAGTCCGTTTCCAAGTAGGACAAACACGCATACCGTCATCATTTGCAAGGCTCTACTGATGTTCGGAGAGTAATACGGATACAAAGTCTAATGGGGGTAAGAAGTGAAACGAAGTGATTCCTCTGTAAGAAACAACTGAAGACCACGGGTCCCTTATACCAAAACACTCATAAAACATCCTTGAATTACCTCCAAAATTTTATTGTTGGAGTACGGATAGGTGGCAGCATACAGAGGTAAGGATGTCGTCGGTACAGGACTATGTTATTATTTAGATTTCAGTTTTTTATGAGGATTATTTTATTTTATCAGATTTTGTAGAAAAATACAGTGAAATATTCGATGTCAGTTTCTACAGAGAATACTGACGATAAACTATTTCTAAAAATTGTAAAAAAAAGTGATAAATCTGAAACAAACTCAACAAGCATTGCGTAGAGTAATCTCCAGTACTCCAAGTTTACAAGACATTGCTAGCAATCACCATCCGAGATAGTGCAGCGTCATTACCCCTACCGCATAACAGGCCTGAAATTCGAAATTTGTGGGTATTGGGTGACTCGCGGGTACAATTAACCGCCTATCTCACCCGGCCAGGGTGGCAGAGCGGTTCTAGGCGCTACAGTCTGGAACCGGGCGACCGCTACGGTCGCAGGTGCGAAACCTGCCTCGGGCATGGATGTGTGTGACGTCCTTAGGTTAGTTAGGTTTAAGTAGTTCTAAGTTCTAGAGGGCTGATGACCTTAGAAGTGAGGTCCCTTAGTGCACAGAGCCATTTTTTTGACTATCTCAGGCACTATTATTTACTGGAATCATGGAACACAGAATTGCTCCATTCCTAAAATAATCTAAAAACACTTCGTAACCGTGGTAAGACTGAATTGATTCTTCGTAGACAACAGCATATTACACTGCTTATTTGTACAACTACTATTATGACATCGCCTATTCTTACAAAGGTACAAAAATAATTTCACAATAAACAGAACCGCTGGGGAATATATTTATTTGCACAAGAAGAGTTACTCGACATTCGTAAGTCACGAAACTTCATAAAGTTCATCAAACATTTCAAGCAATGCAGGTCAGCTTCTACAACTACGGAGTGCTCTGGTTTTTGTGTAATCTACCGAACCACTTACCGTGCAAGGAGTGCTCTGAAAAGTTATATTAAACCAGTGAACCCAGGCCCTTCCAGGTACGTAGATCCCAGAGACGCCCAGTGCTGCGCTTCAGAAGAACTGCTGTTGTAAGTGTACCTAAAATATGTCATTAAGGTAGAGGCACATTAGGACAAACACACAATTATTCCTTGTACACAGAAATTTTTATTAGGTAAATTACCATACACATTTGGGTTCAGGATGCAAAAATGGCAATCTTAGAAAGGTCCTGTACAATCGAGGAAGATCCTGTGTCCTGAGGCAAGGAAAGTACATTCTTCAAATTTAACAAAACTTAATGCGAAAAAAATATGATGAAATTGAAGTAGAAATCTCAACGGTAATTTCCGTCAAATATATTAACTCTGGCCAATGGTTGCTGTCACCTGTTCGGCTTATCCTAAATTATACTTCCGGATAACGTGGGACGAGGGAATTCTAGCTAGTACTCAAACTTTACGTAGTTCTGAAATGAAGGCACCCTAGTGAATTCCACATTTATTGCCTTATCGAAGCGTCATTCACCGTTCAGAATATGCAAAGACAGTGGTGGCTGTGGTCCGCTGCTGCTCGCCACGTGTCTTGCACCTGTAAACCTAGTAACACTCTGCTGGTCTCCTGCTGAATTTAACCTGTCGAAAACTTCCGAAAGTTTCCGTGAAGCGAAAGAGTGTATGTGTTCCCAGACTGTACACTCGCCACGGCTGGGCTACTTGCCCAATATTGGCGTCAAAGTTCTCGCCAGAATGTTAACTAGAATGGCTCGTTTCGTTTTCTCGCTCCGGAGATCTACGAGGGATTCAGCTCAAATATGGCTGGAGCAGAGCCTAGTGAATCAAAAATGTTCACCGAAGAAACTCTCTCTGCGTGACTACAGGGCGTTAAGCGCCCCGTGCAACACTCCGCAACTCTCGAGAGAAGAGTGGCCCCATTATCCGTTCACAGTTGACTTTATTGACTGTAATGTCGTGAACGTCCCCCACTGTGCCGCCGCCCTGGCTCGCACCGATACTGGTATCGGCCAATAGGAGCGGTTGGGACATTCCGTACTTGCTTGTTCGAGCCAAGCTGAATTTTCCTAGTAAACGTCTGTGTCAAAATAACACTGCCTTCTCCCTCCTTGTCTTCCTTTGGTATAGTCAGCGACGAAGTATTTGTCATTGGATTTAAGTTTCACCAGGGCAGGCGTCTTTACGGATGAAGCACACGTACTATTCCCTACGAGATCAAGTGATCCGAGTGATTGGTAAAACTACCAGGCAGCGGGTGTTTACCACTTACCTTAGAAATGTGCAGAGGTGAGAGCCCAGACCACTGTCGTCCTAAAGTATCTCCCTGCTGTGAGATTCAGTAAGTTGTGTATTGTTAATTTTTTCTAAAGTGGTTTTCCATGTCACGCTTCAGCATTCTAACCTGAGTGACTGGCCCCTTTCGCTTCAGATCCACATTGCTATAAAAATGTACGCATTTATGTGCTTACGGATTAGGAAGGGACCATTAATACTACCTACATGAGAACCACGTATGTGCCCGTTGCTCATGAACTCCTCATTACTCAAACTAAACTTATTAGGTCCACAGTATGGCAAGTACTATTCGAAAAGGCTTGTAGTGAAGAATCACATATGAGATGGTTAAAGTACCTAGCCCAGTTACAAGCTGCGTCACTGCATTATGAATAGGCTGTTCGGTCAAAGGTATTTTATATTCAAAATTTGTGGTGATTAACGGATTAGTCTGCCATTCAGAATTGAAATTATTTATCTTCTCCTAAGAGTTGCTGATCATTACAAGATATTTGGTACAGAGGAACTACTTGCTTGACTGGGTAAGACATCTTACACGATAACATTTCAGTTTTTAATGGTCGAGATCTTTTTAGAACTTCGCATGGATAAAGACTATTGTCAAGTTCACAGTACAAAGCTAATCAATATCAGCAAACCATGACAACGGCGACACGTTAATGGAATGTGCAACGATGCAGTTCTCAACCAAAGGCCCACGTGAGTAGAGACAATTACAGGTGTTCCACATATGTGGGGCTACATGTCTTCCTCGGATCAATGACCGGCTCAGAATGCCCATTGCAGCAGTCCATTCAAACCAAAATTTGTATTGAGTGTAAATCCTTCTTCTGGTGGAGTATAGTACTACGGCTGTTCAATGTTCAATAAAAACAATAGCAGTGCCTTTAACTTACGACGAGACCACTTAAAGCCATTGCTGTATTTGTAACACGAAGGTTACTGGATTGGAGCAGTGTTTGCTGAAGATGACGTAGTGTAACGTCAAAACTAGTTGCCTAAAATAAACCTATATAATGGCGACTGGTATTGTTTTTATAGAAAATTTGCAATGGTTACTTACAGGAGAAAATCTAAAGAGGGAAATAAAAAGACTAAACCTAGATATAGTAGGGGCCAGTGAACTGAAATGGAAAGAAGACAAGGATTTATGGTCAGATGAGTATAAGGTAATATCAACAGCAGCAGAAAATGGTATAACGGGAGTGCTTTTCGTTATGAATTGGAAGACAGGGCAGAAAGAGTGTTACTGGAAACAGTTCAGTGATAGGGTTCTTCTTATCACAAACCACAGCAAACCAACACCGAGAATGATAATTCAAGTATACATGCCGACGTAGCTGGAGATGAAGAGATAGAGAAAGAATATGAGGATATTGAAAAGGTAATACAGTACGTAAAGGAAGATGAAAGTCTAATAGAAATGGGGGACTGGAATGCAGTTGTGGAGGAAAGAGTAGAAGAGAACGCTATAGTAGAATATAGAATATGGGCTTGGAACAAGGAATGAGAGAGAAGAAAGACTAATATAGTTCTATAACAAATTTCAGCAGTAATACCGAATCCTCCGTTCAAGCATAACAAGAGGAGGCGGTATATTTGCAAACGGCTGGTGAATATTGGAAGACTAAATCACGGTTAGACAGAGATTCCGAAATCAGATACTGGATTGTAAGGCGTACCGAGGAGCAGATATAGTCTCAGACCACAATACAGTGTTAATGAAGAGTAGGATATAGTTAAACAGATTAGTCACGATGAATCAATACGCAAAGAATTAGTATACGGAACTACTATGTAACGACGAGACAAAGTTCTCTAAGGCTGTAGATACAGTAATAAGGAATAGCTTAGTAGGCAGTACAATTGACGAAGGACGGATATCTCTAAAAAGGTCAATCACAGAAGTTGAAAAAAAAAAACATAGGTACAAAGAACGTAACTGCAAAGAAACGATGGGTAACACAAGAAATACCTGAGTTGATCGATGAACGAAGGAATTGCAAAACTGTTCAGGTAATTCGAGGAATACAGAAATACAAGTATCTAAGGAATGAATGGAGTGTAGCTATCTATGGAAGTGAAAGATAGACGATAAATAGCTTGGACAAGAAGAGAATAGAAGCTTTCGATATGTGGACCTACAGAAGAACGCTGAAGTTTAGATGGGTAGATCGCATAACTAATGAGGAGGTATTAAACAGAATTGGAGAGAAGAGGAATTTGTGGCACAACTTGACAAGCAAAAGGGACCGGTTGGTAGGACATATTCTGAGGCGTGAAGGGATCACACATTTAGCATTGGAGGGCAGTGTGGAGGGTAAAAATCGTAGAGGGAGACCAAGAGATAAATACACTAAGCACATTCAGAAGGATGTAGGGTGCAGTAAGTACTGGGAGATGAAGAAGCCTGCACAGGATAGGGTATCATAGAGAGCTGCATTAAACCTGTCTCAGGACTGAAGACCACAACAACAACAACAACAACAATAACAACAAGGAATGAAATAAACAAGAAGTGAAGGGAAACTTAGACGAAATGGCTACGTGAAAAATGTGAAGAAATGAAAAAGAAATGATTGTCGGAAATAGTTGCTCAGCATATACAAAATTTAAAACAACTTTCGGTGAAATGAATAGCAAGAGTGACTACATTAAGAATGCAACTGGAATTCTACTGTTAAATCCTGAGGAGTGAGTGAATATAGGGAAAGAGTACGTTGAAGACCTCTATGTGGGGGAAGGTTTCTCTGTTGTGATAGAAGAAACAGGAGTCGATGTAGAAAAAGAGGGGATCCAGCACTACAATCAGAATTTAAGAGAGCTTTGGAGCGCTTAAGATAAAAAAACGGTAGAAATAGATAAAATTCCATCAGAATTTCTAAAATCGCTGTAAGAAATTGCAACAAAAGGACTATTCACGTTGGTGCGTAGAATGTATGAGTCTGGCGACATAACATCTGACTTTCGGTAAAATTTCATCCACACAATTTCGAGGACTGCAGGAGCTGACAAGTGCGAGAACTATCGCACAATCAGCTTAACAGCTCATGCATCCAAGTTGCTCACAAGAATAATATACAGAAGAACGGACATAAATTGAGGCTGTGTTAGATGACGATCAATTTGGCTTCAGGAAAGATATAGGCACCAGAGAGGCAATTCTAGCGATTTGGTTGATAATGGAAGCAAGACTGAAGGAAAATTAAGACACGTTCAAAGTATTTTTCGACTTGGCAAAAGTAGTCTACAGTGTAAAATGGTGCAAGACGAAGTGCTTGGATTAAAAAGGTAGTAAGACAGGGATATATTCTTTCGCCCCTACTGTTATCTGTACGTCGAAGAAGCACTGATGCAAATAAAAGAAAGATCCAGGAGTGAAATTATACTACAGCGTAAAAGGATATCAATGCTATGATTCGCTGATGAAATTGCTATCCTGAATGACAATGCAAAAGAATTACATGATCTTCTGAATGGAATGAACAGTCTAATGAGTCCAGAATATGGATTTCGAGTAAAGAATATGGCAGCAAATTAACAATTGATGGACGGAGCAAGGACAACTTCAAAAGCAGACTAGCAGTCAGAAAAAGGGCATTCCTGGCTAAGACTAGTACTATCAAACATAGATCTTAATTTGAGGAAGAAATTTCTGAGAATATACGTTGGAGCACAGAACTGAGTTAGTGAAACATGGGCTGCGGAAAACTGAAACATGAGCTGTGAAAGAACCTGAAACAGAAGAGAATAAAAGCATTTGAGATGTGATGCTGCAGAAGAATATTGAAAATTAGTTGGATTCATGAGTTAAGGAGTGAGCAGATTGTGCTCTTAATCGGAGAGAAAGGAATATGTGGAAAGCACTGACAAGGAGAAGGGACAGCATGATATGACATCTGTTAAGACGTCAGCGAATGACTTCCATGGTACTAGTGGAAGATATACAGGGAAAAGATTCTAGAGGAAGATAGAGATTGGAATAATCCAGAAAATAATTGAGAACGTAAGTTGAAAGTGCTTTTCTGAATTGGCACAGTAGAGGAATTTGTGGCGGGCGCATCAAACCAATTAGAAGACTGATGACTAAAAGCTAAAAGTGATACTTCACCGCCATAGAAACACCTTACTTTCCTATGTCGCAAGCTGCTTTCATACTTGTATGTTTCTCATTAACAAAGAGATTTTTGAACCGACAAAACTACTGAGAACTACTACAGAAAAAATTAATTTACTTATGGCATACTCTCTGACAATTGAAAAGAAACAAAATTTGTAAGTGCAGTACTAGTAGTGCCTTACATTTATCTTTAATTTTGGAAAATTGCGTTTCTTAACAATTTTATTGATGGTATCATTGGGTTTATGTACCAAACCTTCCTGTCTATTGCTCTTCATTTTTTCTCTTGCACAGGCCATTTCAGTGCTAAGAATTAAATTCCTGATATTAATTTCACTGCGCTTAGTTGTCTTTAAATCCTTAAATTAGGAACCTCCGCTCATTAACGTTGAAAGTTATTTCAGTGTTGTTCACAGTCCTATCATAAAACGTATGTGGCGCGAAGATTTTGTTTGAGATTTTCCTGAAACTTGTTTCTGATGCCTGAACGCTATTTGTGAAACTAATTTATTAATTTGTGAATAAAAAGTGTCATGACATTGTGTAATCGTTAATGACATTACATGCCTCAAAATGCGTATTTGTAAAGACGCGAGGGTAATCCCTAAAGTAAGGTCTCCTATTTTTAATAAGTACATAGACCTGTTTATTTCTACAATGGTTTACATCAGTTTACAGCTTGAACATTTAGCTATTTTTCGACATAATCACCATTTATGTCGATGCATTTTTGTAGACGCTGTGCCAATGTCATACCATTCGCCACCGTGCTCTTCATAAAGTTATGAACTGGCGTGATCGTTGCTTGGTCTCAGGTGTAAAGTGGTATGCCTAGGTTTCGTCACCCGTGACAATTGAGTGCAGAAAGTTGTCCTGTTTGGCTGCAAGGCGGAGAATAAATGCACGGGTAGCATCAACTCGTTGCCGCATGTGGTCCTCACTTTGCATGCATGGTACCCATCTTGCGCACACCTTCCGGTAGTTCAATGTTTCCGTTAAAATTCTGTGAGCGATGCTTCGGGAAACCTCAGGAACCAACGTGCAGAGATCATCCAGGGTGACCCATCGATCTTCACGCATGCTTTGCTCACCCTTCAACACTGTCTCCTGAGAAATTGACGGTCTCTCGCTCCTTTGTTCGTCGTGAATTTCGGTCCGATCAGCTGCAAATACTCTACACCACATTCGAACATTTTTGACATCCATGCACGACTCACCATACACTTGCGTCAAGTGGCGATGGTTTCCATCGGCGCAGTGCCCTTTGCGTTCAAAAACCTAATAAAGGTGCAATCCGCACTTGGCGGTAACATCCAACGGGAGCTCCACTCTCAATGGCTGCTAAAACAAGACTGAGCGCCTCAGCGCTGCGTGACCAACTGCCACACAAACAGAGTTCTGTACCTATAACAAAATAGGAGACCTTACTTTTGGGATTACCCTCATATTTAGTGATCAGTTATGTACATTTGTACTACTCTAGGATTTAATTTTTTAGACAAGATTTCACGGTTCCTTTTGGTTACCTGCTGACGTCCAGCTATTGTTGGTTTCTTCAATGATTTACTTTGGAACCACTATTTCTATGTGACACTTTTTATTAAACTACGTAGATCCGATCAGTTTCCATTTTCTATTCCTGTAGACGTTCGTTGTTCGACATCCTGGCGAGGTAGTATACAATTCATTATATCCTTAGTGGATGAAGAACAACTGTGATTTAAATTGACGGTTTAGGCAGGTAATGTACGCAACCACTTCCTTTGGGTTTAACAACCGTTTGAGCCGCTGCATGCTCATCATCAGGTGCAAGTATGACAGACTCATTACATGCAGGACTAAGTACAGATAGACGTTAGGGTTGTGATGCAGGTGGAAATAATGGAAAATGTTGTTACGGTAACTAAATATTTACGAATCGAAAACATCATTATTTTACAGGATACTTACATTCCATTACCTAGTGGTATCAGTAATAGCAACACTTCTACAAAACACAAATTAATGTTTTCCCTTTTCGAGGATTAAGTAAACGTGATCGTCTGTGTAACGAATTGAAGCAATCCGGTTGTTAACTTCTTTTCCAAACACAGTACTATACTGAAAAGAGAGAATATAGGTGGACACAGGATTTGAAGCCAGGTTAATTAAGAGATATGCGTAACACATCCCGGATAAACATAGAAAGTCGCCAGTCCAAATCGAACAAATAATTTCGGACTAGTTGTCAAGAACGTTTTTTTTCCCCTTTACGTTCGGAGTTTAGAAATAAAATGCAACTTCTTAACACTGGGAATAGACGACAACAAGTTAGCAACATTAATCACTCACGATTTCTACAAATCTGTCTATTATCAAGCATGAATAAATAATAAAACCTCCCCTTGTAAACATTTCTAACTGACAAGCTAATGAACAACATACATCGCAATAAAAATTAATCAGTCGTTGATCACAACAATTTCTAGAATGTGGGAACCCTAGGACAGCGATATCATTTAATAAAACGTCCATTAGTATTTTTCATGCCCAGTGATGTACAGCATATATGTAAAATCTTGTAACTAAACTTTAAGCGAAAGAAATTTTACATCAGCACGAAAATTTCGGTTAACTATAATTGAACCTCTGTTTTAGATTACATTAAGTAATTTATTCTCAATGTTAATAAGAATTCAAATAATTAATTTCATTTCTCGATATTCAGCAAGTTTCAGGATCAGTAACAGAACTCAACTGTAAATGACATGACTTACATTGGTTATCCGGTATGGAAGATCTGTGACGTAGGCGAAAGCGAAATGCCCTCAGAAGTCATGAGGGATATAGTACATGCAAAAAAAATTAAAAAAAATAAATAAATAAATAAAATAAAATAAAAAAGTCAGGTGTGAATACTACCAAACTATTAGTTCTATCAGTTTAATAAGTCATGGTTGCAAAACACTATGAGAAACTATTAACGGAAATAACAGAAAAACTGGTAGCAGCCGACCTCGGGGAATGTCAGTTCGGATCACCGATAAATTTAGGAACAACACGCGAGGAAAACTGACCCTATGATTTATCTCAGACGATTCGTTGAGGAAAGGCAGACTTACGTTTATAGCATTTTTGGACTTAGAGAAAGCTTTTAACAATGTTGAGTGGAATACTCTCTTTGAAATTCTGAAGGTACCATGGGTAAAATACAAGGAATGAAAGGCTATTTACAATTTGTGCAGAAACGACACGGCCAGCTAGATCCGAGGGGCATGAAACGGAATCAGTGGTTGAGAAGGTAGTGGGACAGGATTGTAGCCTGATTTCAGCGTTATTCAATCTGTACAATGATCAAGCAAAAAGGAATCTAAAGAAAATTTTGGAGTTGGAATTAATGTAAAGAGACAAAGACTTGCAAGAGCAGTTGAACGGCTGATAAATAAAAGACGAAGATCAACAGAAAGAAAACAAGGATAATGGAATGTAGACGAAATAAATCATTTGATGCTGTGGGTATTAGATTAAAAAATTAGACACTTCAAGCAGTAGATGAGTTGTGGTATTTTGGAAGCAAAATAACTGATGCTGGCTGTAGTATAGATAATATAGAAATGTACAATGAAAATGGCAAGAAAAGAGTTTAAGGGAAAGGGAAATTGTTAACATCAAATATAGATTTAAGTGTTAGGAAGTCACTTCTGGAGTGCAGCCATGTGTGGAAGTGAAATTTGGACAATAAACAGTCTACACAAGAAGACAATAGGGGCTTTTTAAATGTGGTGCTACGGGAGAATGCTAAAGATTACAAGGATAGACCATGTAACAAATAAGGACGTACTGAACAGAACTGGGGAGAAGAGAAATTTGTGGTACAGCATGATTAGACAAAGGTATCAGTTGATAGGACACATTCTGTCAATCTGTGACATCAAAGCATGACGAATTTGGTATCGGCGGAAAGTATGAAGGGTAGAAATCTCAGAGAGAGACCAAGAGATGAATATAGTAAGCAGGTTCAGGAAGACGAAGGCAGCAGTAGTTATTCGGAGATGAAAAGCCTTGCAGAGGATAGAGTAGCATGGAGAGCCACATCTAGTAAGACTTTCTTCTGAAAACCAAAACAAAACGAAAGGAACAACAGCAGTGCTGTGCTCTTTACACATTAAAGAAATTTTTGTGCATTTTTTTAACAGACAAATGGCTAAGGACCCCTGTTCGAGTCTCATTTGGGCACACAGTTTTAATCTGCCACGAAGTTTAAGAGCAGATGGGTTATTATTACCAAAACATCGTTCTATACTTTCGCTTTACACTAATCCCCGAGACGGGCATATCTTTCTTTCTCGATCACCATTTTTTTTTCAAAACCGTGAAGCTAACTGGTCTGACAGACTAAAAAAAATTAACATCAAAAGCTTGAAATTAAATAACTTGGTAGATGCAACAACGAATTAAAATTGTAAAAAATTAAAGACTTCAAATTAGATACGTGGGTAAAAGAATTATTCAAAAATGAATCACCAAAGCTGAAGAGAATACAGGCATGCAGTGCTAAAATCAACTGGTTAAATAATACCAATCTCAGTACGAAGCAAGAGTAACTTTTGCGCCAGGACCGACGCCGACACAACGGCTTGAGGTACGACCACTGGGACCGCCTGCCAAAGCAAGTTAACAGTTGTTGTGGACAGACGGGGCATAACAGAAATACAAAACTGGAACTAAAGTTAGATGCCAAAGTTACTGGCCCAATAACGCACAAATCAACTTAAAACGTAAAAAGAAAAAAAAGTGTGTGGGAGTGCAGGAAACGAAACTCGACCGACTATATCACTGAATTTGCATGGCACTTCTATATATCAAATACGTAAAGTTTAAGCATTAGTAAACTATTGATACAAAATTTGTCTTACTTTGAATCTCGTAAATAAAAGGGGAAGTTATATTTTTGAAGGCCCTGGAGATACGGGAAGATTTCAGTTAGATTCAATCGTGTTCATGCAGAGAATTCTAAAGCAGATAATGGATTACAAGACATCCACAGGAACATCTACAGACTCAGATCACAATTTAGTATTTATGAAGAATAGCCTGAAGTGTCAGAGACTAGTCAGGAAAAATCATTGCGGACAGAACACTATGGAACGAAGAGATACGACTAAAGTTCTCTGAGGGTATAGATAGTGCAATGAAGAATAGGTCATCAGACATTTCAGTTGAAGAGGAATGGACATTTCTAAGACTAAGAGGCAATTCAAAGAAACTGGAAAGAAATACATAGGTACAGAAATGGTAGCTGCGAAGAAACCAAGTGTAAAATAAGAAATACTTCAATTGATCGATGAAAGAAGGAGGTACAAAAACGTCCAGGATAATTGAGGAATACAGAAATACAATTCACTTAAGAATGAAATAAATAGGAACTTCAGGCAAGCTAAGGAAAAGTAGCTGCATTAAAAACGCGAAGATACCGGAGAAGGAATGGCTCGGAAGGACTAACTCAGCCTATACAAAAGGTCAAAGCTAACTTCGCTGAAATTAGAAGCAAGGGTGCTAACAATAAGAGTGTTTTGGGAACTCCAGCGTTAGATGCAGAGGAGACAGCTTATGGGTCGAAAGAGTGCACTGAAAGTGCCAATGAGGGAGAAGAGTTGTCTGCCGTTATAGAAGGAGAAACAGTCAACAGAGGAGAGATAAGGGATCCAATATTAGAATTAGATTTTAAAAGAGATTTCGAAGATGTAAGATGGAATGAGGCAGTAGGGATGGATAACATTTCATCGGAACTTCCAAACTCATTGGGAAAAGTGGCAACAAAACGGCAATTGAGTTGGTTTGTAGAATCCTATGGGTCTGGCGATATAGAAATTGTCTTTTAGAAAAACACCATACACACAGTTCCAAAGATTTAAAGAGCCGATAGTTTGAAAATTATGGTGCATTTAGCTTTTCAGTTCATGCATCCAACACACTAACAAGAATAATGTATAAAAGATTTGGATGTGTTACATTACGTTCAGTTCGAAAATAAGAAAGATAAAGGCACAAAAGAGACTATTCTGAAGTAGCGGTTGGTAATGGAAGGAAGACTCCAGAACAATCAAGACCTGTTCATTGGATGTGCCTACCTGGAAAAAGCGTTCGCCTATATCAACGCTGCTCAGATTACAAAGCGTATGAGACAAGAATATAGCCTTTCGCCCCTACTGTTCATATTCTATACATCGAAGAAGCAATGATAGAAATAAAGGAAATATTCAGGAGTAGAATTAAAATTCAACGGAACAGAATATCTGTGACGAAAATCGTTGATTACATTGCTGTACTGACTGGAAGTGCAAAAGAATTAAACAATGTGTTGAATGAAATGAACAGTCAAATGGGTATGTAATATGGATTGGAGTAAATCGAAGAAAGACGAAAGTAGTGAGAAGTAGCAGAACTGAGGGCAGCGAGAAACTTAAAATCGGGATCGTTGATCACGAAGTAGATGAAGTTAAGGAAATCTACGGAGGCAGCAAAATAACTGATGATGGACGGAGCAAGAAGGACATAAAAAACAGTATGAACTAGCAAAAGGTCATTCCTGAGCAAGAGAATTCTGCTAGAATCAGAGGTAGACCTTAATCTGAGCAAGAAATTTCAGAGAACGTGGGGTTGGAGCAGTGCATTATATGACAGTGAAACATAGACTATGAGAAAAGAGGAAAAAAAGGGAATCCAAGAACTTCACATGGCACTACTGAAGAATGTTGAAAATTACGTGGACTGGTAAGGTACTCAGCAGAATAGAAGAGAAGAGGAATATGTGGAAAACACTGATAAGAAGAAGAGACAGGGTATTAGAACATCTGTTAAGGCATCACAGAATAGCTTCCACGGTACTAAAGGGAGCTGTAGAGAATAAAATCTGTAGCGGAAGACAGAGACTGGAACACATCCATCAAATAATTGAGGAGGTATGTTGCAAATGTTACTCTGAGATGAGACGCTTGGCGTAGGAGAGGAACTCGTGGAGGGGCGAATCAAATCTGTAGGAAGACTCATGAGTAAAACAAAACCAATAAACGTCATACGTTATTTCGTAAGGCTATCGCGACTTTTAAGATTTCATATAGCGACAAGATTGTAAATACGGCTAGTCACAAATTTCAGGAAGCGTCTAAGAATCCGGCTGTCATATTGATGGCTGTTATACAGCAAAAGGAAATTCAGCTCCCTACCATGGTAACAATTAATATAGCAATTCAGTCACACCTTTGACATTACCATGAAACAAACGGTTGTTTTTCCTTCAGCGGTCTTCTTATTGCTTTGCTGCAGCTGACCACTGTTTCCTCTCGTGCCAATCTCTTCCTCCCACTGTAACACTTCACACTACGTATTCAAAGTAGGTCGTCAATTAGTTGCGGGATGTATACGGTCTCTGTTATTCTCTATAGTTTCTACCCTCCACAGATTCCTCCAGTACCATGAAAGTTACTCTGTGATGCATTAACAGATGTCCTACCGGCTTGTGCCTCCTTCTTGTCAGTGTGTGTTCCAAATATTCCTTTCCCCGCCGATACTCTGGAGAACCTCGTCTTTCCGTACCTTATCAGTGCACAAAATTTCCTACAGTGTTCTGTAGCAACCCTTCTAAAATGCTTAGATTCTCCTCTTTTCTGGTGTTCCATTCCGTATTTCACTACTGCTGTGCTCCAAATGAACGATCCCAGAAATTTGTTCCACAATTGAAGGCCTACGCTTGTTAGTTGTAGACAGATTTTCGCCAGGAATTCCATTTTTGACAGTGATAGACTGATTTTTATGACCTCCTTGCTCCATCCATCATCGATTATTTTGCGGTCAGGTAACGGATTTCCGCAACGTCATCTGCTTGGTGATCGTCAGTGCCGATGTTGAATTTCTCGCTTTTCTTGTACCTGCTGCTTGTCATTCGGCCTTTCTTCCATTTACTCTCAGTCCATATTCTGTAATCAGTGGACTATTGATTCTACTCAGCGATCCTGTTAATTATTCTTCAGTTGTACTGAAGATAGCAATTTCTTCAGCTAATCTTATTACTCATATCTGTTCAGCTTGAATTATAATTCTACTCTTGAACCTGTCCTTTATTTCCGTCACTGCTTCTTCTATACATATACTGAGCACTAGGGTGAAAGACCACACCCCTATCTTATACGCTTTTTAATCCGATCACTTCGATTTTGATCTTCCACTCTCATTGTTCCATATTGGCTCTTGTACATATTGTATACTACCCTTGTTCCCTTTTTTTTAGGATTTCTAACGTCTTGCATTATTGACATTCACGACCGCTTCTTAAAAGTCGACAAATTCGATGATTAAGTCTTGATTTTTCTTTAGTCTTCTCTTCGCTGCCAACAGCAATGTCAGAATTGCATCTCTGGCTAAGAGATGAATGGTGGTCACTTTCAACATCTGCTATAGTCAGATTTGTAATGTATTTCCTTTGCTCTCCTGTGTTTCTTTGTACCCTGAAACTCTATTGTCTGGGCCGCAAGTATTTGCCATACCACGTATTACACGGCACCGTCGAGGGAACAGAATAGTAAGTCTCTTATGGAGGTACCTTGTACGCTGCTGACGTCTGTAAAAGTTTCGCAAAGAGAAACCTGTCTCCATTATATGTAAGTCACTCCGACAGCGCAGTCCATATGTATAAACCTGTAAGTTACCGGACTTATTGTGATTACTGTTCTACATAGTGTTCGTAGATTTCCAGCCTGGCTGTTTGTAGTAGTAGTAGTGCTGGCCAGTAGATGTAGATCTTATCCTGATTTTATTTGTTGCACAATTTTGAATTGTTGTCCGACTGTAACGCCTACAGGCCGAGAGTGTGAAGCATTTTTCCGTATTTTTCGTGCCTTTTTGGTGCTTTCTTAATGCTTCACTGCAGCTGTATCTAAAACTGAGTTGTTGTATGTTACTTGATATTACTTGATGCCCAGTTTGTGAAAGGTTCAACAGTGGGAAACTTCAGTCAGCTGCAATTACTATTTAGTATTTAGTATTTCACTCTTACAATTTGTTTATGGAAGGTGTTAATATTTTAATCAATGTTTTTCGTAACACAGGCCCTGCCTACACAACCTAAGACCAAACCACAATCCACCCTAAGCCTACGTGACAAGAGCTCGAGAGACACAAGAACTCACACGTATACAACACGTAAAATACCACTATAAATACTTGTAGTTGGTAATGAGAATAAAGTTTCGAAAGACGTCGCTCTGTTCATAAAAAAAGTTATTTTCGCAGTATTTTATTATTTAAATCATGAATGGTACACTTGCTGGCTTTATAAAAACATCTATTACGATGAATGTTATTAAGATAAATGGAAACCGTCTACGCACAGGAAACGGTTTGACATGTTTCTCAAATAAACAAAAGAACAAATCTACAGGCCCTACGCCAATGATACGTAATTATTGAGTGTCTGATAAATGTTAGGAACAACAGTTGTATAACTTTCAACGTTTATGAATTGAGCTTACTAGGTAAAGATCTGATACACAACATTATTTCCAAGCATAGTAACAACAGTTACAGTAATTTAATTATTCACATCAAAATGAATTGTGCCGGTGCCAAACTGAAAACAAATAACTTATCCCACTTGTACCACACATCTTAGAGCATGCTAAATAGTTACCAAAGAACTTCATAACACACAGTTTTGAGTTAGTCAACAACATTAAGTATCTGACAGAGCAAGACACAGCTACCTCTACATTTACGTCTACATCTACATCCATAATCCACAAATTTCCGTGAACTGCATGGCAGAGGGTACGTCACATTGGACCAGTAATTATGGCTTTAACCCCTTGACTCAAGCAGGGACCGCAGAAAGGATGATTGTTTGAATGTCTCTGAGCTTGCTGTCGTCAGTCCGATTTCGTCCTCACGATCCCTATGGAAGTGATATTTGGGAATTATAGTATATTCCTAAAGTCTCACTTTACAAGCAGGTTTTGTCTGCATACTCCATTTTCAATAGACTGCGAATTCAGTTTATTCAGTATTTCTGTGTCAATTCCCCGCAGATTCAACGAACCTGAGACCCTCTTCCCTGCCCTTCCCTGTGTACGTTCAGTATCCTTTGACAGTCCTATCCCATACACTTGAGTAATGTTCTAGGGTGGCACGTACGAGTGATTTGCAAGGAATCCCCTTTGAGGACTATGCTTTTCTATAGAATTCTACCATTAATTGAAGTCTGCTCAATGCTTTATCCACGACTGAGCATACATCATATTTCTGTTTCATGCCTCTACAAAGTGTTACAACAAGGCATTTATATGAGTTTACCGCAAGGCATTTGTATGAGCTTACCGATAAATTCTCTTTTATGTGACAAAATATGAGAGTATTAATTTTTATGTCGACAGTGCCAATATCGAGAAAATAAATTTATTTCATATCGCAAAATTAAACTAAATTCATTGAGGCGGTATATATCGCTCGGACTTGTCTGGACTCTGTCAGATATAAGGGCTCCCTGGATGCAGTTATGTGCAACTGTGCACACGTAGTATGACGAAGGTGGTGCAGCGCCTCTACTGCCAGTACAGGAACTCTGTGGCTGTTCTCTGTAGAGACCGTCAGACACAGGTTTTCTCTTCCCCGCTTCCTCTGCTTTTTACCCCAGCTCTGCATAATTTCTAATGCCGTGTGCACTCTCCACTCTTCTTACTCTAATTTCCTGCCCCTTGTTACATTCTCTGAGGAAGCACGCGATCTATTTCCGCTGTAATTAATCTTCGAGGATGATGCGATAAGTTCCCAACGCTGAGATAATTTTTGTAATTATTTTTCCATTAAAGGTACAGGTTCCAAATGAGGATACTTACAAATAGTAAAACAAGTGTATCTGTTTGCGGAAACATGTTTGTTCTTACTGTAGAACCTTTGATAGTCTCCTAAAAATACATTGTGACAATACACACTAGAAGTCGGTTGTTAATAAATGGACATATACCTCGAACAAGCAAAATGTACTGGGAGACTTTCTTTCAATCTAGGTCCACAGATTTTAAAATTTGGAAGATTATTGCATCCTCAAAAGAATTTTTAATTTTTGATTTAATATCTTTTGATAATATGATCATTAACAACGGCGATAACAAATGTTGCTTAGCTGGTCTCTTGCGCGTTTCGTATGAATGACATCTACAATCTGCAACCGCTGTTTGCCATCAGATATATAGATGATCATACTGACATCAAATGTATTAAGTTACATCAAAGTAGCAGCACGTTACAGCAGAAACTAATCAAAAAATTGGCAGCTGATTGGCAGCTGCATGTGGTTTGCCTACTAATGCTGTCACTCATGTGCCATATTGTACTTTAGATGAGAGAGAGGAATCTACGTTGGTGATTGGTGACTGTAATAAAAATTATGTCCCTCCTAATGGATATCCTTCTGCTTCTGAAATTGTAGATAGGTGTCTACATGGAAGAAAACATTACATCAGATAAAAGAGAGCACCACTAAATTCAATATTTTTTCTTTCTTGTCTTAGATTTCCTGAGCTAAGGCCAACAGCTTTAATATTTCTTTTATACCATTACTAATTATATAATCTTGCTTTAAGAAGAAGAAAAATGACTGTATAAGGAGCCACATACTTTTGTGCATACTGAAGAAAGTGACGAAATTTGATTGATCAAAACATTTATACAGGAAATTTAATTTAAAATGTTTGCTTCTGGGGAGAAAAGGAAAGGTGATCTGAGTAATGGAAGGAACAAACGTACTCAGATGAATCCTAGTTTGATGCTTCAAATGGCTCTAAGCACTGTGCTACGTAACGTCTGAGGTCATGAGTCGCCAAGATCTTAGAACTAATTAAACCTAACTAACCTAAGGACATCACACACATCCATGCCCGAGGCAGGATTCGAACCTGCGACCGTAGCGGTCGTTAGGTTCCAGGTTGCAGCGCCTAGAACCGCACTGCCACTCCGGCCGGCAAAGATACTTGAGCCCATTCTAAAATGTCTGTTATCTTGCAGTTAAAAACGACTACATGTTTTTTATAAATACGAACTGTTATCCGAAAGACACGATTTCCCGTTACGAGCAAAGTTTCATCGGTAATCTCCACATCTACATCTACGCCTCACGGCCACTATGGCCGGCTCCTAGTTTGATATCAACTACCAGTGACTGAATATGTATATTACTAATTACATGTGAAGATGAAATGGGCGATGTGATACTGCGTGAATAATTTGACAGAGCATTGAAATATCTAAGTCGAAAGAAGGCCCCGGGAGTAGAGAACATTCCATTAGAACTACTGACTGCCTTGGGAGAGCCAGCTACGACAAAACTCTACCATACGGTGAGCAAGATGTACCAGACAGGCGAAACACACTTCAAGAAGAACATAATAATTCCAATCCTAAAGAAAGCAGGTGTTGACACATATGAAAATTACCAAACTATTAGTTTAATAAGTCACGGTTGCAAAATGCTGACACGAATTCTTTACAGACGAATTGAGAAACTGGTAGAAGCCGATCGTGGGGAAAATCAGTTCGGATTCCGTAGAAATGTTGGAACACGTGAGTCAATATCCACCCTACGACTTACCTTAGAAGATAGGTTAAGGAAAGGCAAACCTACGTTTCTACCATTTGTATACTTATACACTCCTGGAAATTGAAATAAGAACACATTCCTGGGGTCAGATACATCACATGATCACACTGACAGAACCACAGGCACATAGACACAGGCAACAGAGCATGCACAATGTCGGCACTAGTACAGTGTATATCCACCTTTCGCAGCAATGCAGGCTGCTATTCTCCCATGGAGACGATCGTAGAGATGCTGGATGTAGTCCTGTGGAACGGCTTGCCATGCCATTTCCACCTGGCGCCTCAGTTGGAACAGCGTTCGTGCTGGACGTGCAGACCGCGTGAGACGACGCTTCATCCAGTCCCAAACATGCTCAATAGGGGACAGATCCGGAGATCTTGCTGGCCAGGGCAGTTGACTTACACCTTCTAGTGCACGTTGGGTGCCACGGGATACATGCGGACGTGCATTGTCCTGTTGGAACAGCAAGTTCCCTTGCCGGTCTAGGAATAGTAGAACGATGGGTTCGATGACGGTTTGGATGTACCGTGCACTATTCAGTGTCCCCTCGACGATCACCAGAGGTGTACGGCCAGTGTTGGAGATCGCTCCCCACACCATGATTCCGGGTATTGGCCCTGTGTGCCTCGGTCGTATGCAGTCCTGATTGTGGCGCTCACCTGCACGGCGCCAAACACGCATACGACCATCATTGGCACCAAGGCAGAAGCGACTCTCATCGCTGAAGACGACACGTCTCCATTCGTCCCTCCATTCACGCCTGTCGCGACACCACTGGAGGCGGGCTGCACGATGGTGGGGCGTGAGCGGAAGACGGCCTAACGGTGTGCGGGACCGTAACCCAGCTTCATGGAGATGGTTGCAAATGGTCCTCGCCGATACCCCAAGAGCAACAGTGTCCCTAATTTGCTGGGAAGTGGCGGTGCGGTCCCCTACGGCACTGCGTAGGATCCTACGGTCTTGGCGTGCATCCGTGCGTCGCTGCGGTCCGGTCCCAGGTCGACGGGCACATGCACCTTCCGCCGACCACTGGCGACAACATCGATGTACTGTGGAGCCCTCACGCCCCACGTGTTGAGCAATTCGGTGGTACGTCCACCAGGCCTCCCGCATTCCCACTATACGCCCTCGCTCAAAGTCCGTCAACTGCACATACGGTTCACGTCCACGCTGTCGCGGCATGCTACCAGTGTTAAAGACTGCGATGGAGCTCCGTATGCCACGGCAAACTGGCTGACACCGACGGCGGCGGCGCACAAATGCTGCGCAGCTAGCGCCATTCGACGGCCAACACCGCGGTTCCTGGTGTGTCCGCTGTACCGTGCGTGTGATCATTGCTTGTACAGCCCTCTCGCAGTGTCCGGAGCAAGTATGGTGGGTCTGACACAAAGGTGTCAATGTGTTCTTTTTTCCATTTCCAGGAGTGTAGAAAGCTTTTGACAACGTGGCCTTACAATGTCTTATTTCGATACAACTAACAGCAAATTTAGATGTATTTGGAAAGGAATTACGAATTCGAGCCAGCCCTTGGCACCAGCTTTCTCACTCAGGGTCGTGTCTTAATGTTATATGAGAAGTCCTGCCTAAGTATATCTCTAATTTTTCAGTTTCATCATGTGGTAACGCGTATCGTAATAACGATGTGATGACGACACTTGTACTTAAATGTTACTCTGAAGTTCTAACAAATTATCTCAGTTACTTCACATTTTTTTGTAAAATTAGAAAATAACTTCTGAGTAGAAGTATGCGTATGAAGCAATTTGAAATGCACGTCGTAAAATTAATCGAGAATATTACTGAAGCCAGACTCAGATTCATTGCAAAAATGTTCTGGAAATGTGTCTTGTGGCTTATAAGACACTAGTTCTTCCAACATCTGTGTGACGGTTCGTCAGTATGACATCAGTGCCAGACAGGACATGAAGAACAAGAGCAGATCCAAAGAAGAGCAGAGCTTTTCGTTACAGGTTAATTTAGTAATCACTATAGCGTCACAGACATGATCAACCAACGGCACTGGCAGACATTGCAAGAGAAGACATGTGTTGCGTCGAAGTGTGGTTCAGGGTGAAAGTTCCGAGACCGGACGTTCCTAAAGCTGTCAGATATATTGTTTCCGCCTACGTATGTCTCGTGAAATGACTATGAAGGTTAAATAAGATAGATTCGAGCCTACACGGATGCTGGCGTTCTACCCGAGACTGGAACAGGAAAGAGATTAAGTGATCTTGATACACAAAGTACCCTCCGCCACATATTGCAAAGTGGCTCGTGGAGTAGAAACGTAGATGCATCTTCGAGTAATCATCTTCCGTTGCAGCTCTAGTAACTTTGCTATTTTATATTCTAAATTATGGTGCAAATTAAGTAGTTCGTAGCCAGAGAACATTCACTTTTTTTTCAAACTACTGTCAGTATCTTTCCTGTAAAAAGCTGTAAACATAATTTTTATTGATATTTTAAGTAGAGATACCTACAGACTTGCTTCGAAATGGCAGATTTTTATAATTACTTACCTCATACATGTTTCGACGAAGATCTGTACTGCACATTCACTTATTGTTCAGTGTTTTCCCTCTTCTAATTGATCCTTGAAATTAGAGGAAAGTGGCGTCTGTGGTGTGAGCTAGAGTCCTCACATGAAGAAGCCAATTGCCTTCTCGTTGTTCCACAGTTTACTGCATATGTTATGGAAACAGCAGCAGTCTTTTTCAACGACTATATTACATAACCACCAACTTTAGGAACTAAATCATCTTTAGAGAAGATAAACGTCTTTTCCAAGATCGCTTTTGAAATCTTTATTCTCTATAACCTGTTTCGGTAATCAATGTTTCCATCTTCAGATCTGGAAACCATTTATACAGTGCGACTATATACAAAACAGTTGTAATATAGTGTATCACGTACAATGTAAAAGAAAACAAAAGAGAAAAATCTTACCTCGACAGACAGGCCGTTCCATATTTCTTAAAATAGCATGAATTGGTAGGTATGTAACACTGAAAGACTGATACATCGGAATGCCAAAATTAAAACAACTATAAACATGTGTTCTTAGAATGTTCTTCTTCCACGTGCAAATTAAGACTTTGTTAGTTGTCACATGAATGATTTTAGGAGAGAATGTATACGTTCCACTAGCGACACCTGTCACTCCAATTGTCAACTTCCAGTTTTTAGTGGTCAACGAGTGCCAGCCTAGTGGCTCCCTGGTTGCAGTGATGTGCTATGTCGTTAGTGGCATAATGCAGATGTATGTGTATATAGTTGTTTTAATTTTGACATGCTGATGCATCGGCCTTCTAGTTCGTTACGTACCTGCCAACTCATGAGAAAGTTTTCTTCTACTGCTATTTTAATAAATTTGCAATAACCTTTCTGCCGATATATGGTGCTTGTCTGGTTTTTCTTCTTTCGTATTGTACCTGATACTGCAGTCACACTGTACACATGATTTCCAGAGCTGAAGATATGGTTCCTTGCTTCTAAAAAACAAAAAAAAAAAAAATCGGCAGGTTATTATACACCAAAAATCATTTCAGTGTGGTACTGTTCATATATCTAGAGTTACTATCGAGTAACAACTTTGAAGTCCACATACAGGGTGCCTATCATTCAAGTTCCACAAAACGATGTAGAAAGAGAACCTCTGCTCAGAATGACGACAAGTTTGAACGCCATATTACAGGCCCAGGGTGCATCGTAATGAAACGAAAAAAGAAAATTACCAATAGCTGGCGCTGTAGGTGTATTAAAACAAATAGACTTGGCTACAAATGCCAGATGCATCGCAAATTGCACTAAGACGGATATAGTTCTAGTTTCACATGACACAACCGTACTGCTCAATGTGCATGACTGCCCAAGTATGGCAGTCAACAGCTGTGGTATTGTTAGTTAGGCAAACCCATTCACCCCACAAATGTAGTACCACATCGGATAGGAATAATTGGTTTTTAATTGTCCTGAGACCAAACACAGCATAAAAAAGTGATATCGGTTTCTAGGTGTCATGAGACTGGCGCAAAATATGTTCAATATGTTGTCCATCGTATTCTTCCACTGGTTGAAATCGAGAAACAGCATGTTCCACAACAGATCGGAGAGTCTCGGGTCTCACGTTCAGAAAGAGTTGGGCAGTGCGTGCCCTTATTTCAGCTACGTTCTTAACTGGAACATTGAACACAACATCTTTCAGATAACACCACAGCCAGAAGTCACACGAATTAAGATCAGGTGATCTGCAATGCCGGGCTGTAGGGCAGTGATGCCTGTTAATTGTGGCATTTCCGATACGTCTCTGCAGCAACGGTTTTATGGATGACCATGTGTGAAGGAGTACCATGAAAATGATTCTATCCATACATCCACATTGTTGAAGGGTAGGAATGACGTTGGTGCGCAAAAGACCCTCATGGCATTTACCAGTGACGGTAAAGATAACAGCACCCGCAGGACACATGTCCTCGAAAAGCACAGACCTACGTTTAACAATACCGTCAACCCGCAATACACAGTAATCTTTGCAGACTGAAGTTGTACCGGCGGATGTGCGTGCGGATTTTCCGTTGCCCATATTATGCAATTCTGCGTAATGATATGTCCTTGTCCACACAATGTTCCATAGCCATTCATTGTCCTCTTCCATGCAAGCAAGAAATGCCAAAGTTCGTAGGTGAGCAGGAAGCAATTCCTGAACCTGGGTGATTTTGTATAGGTAGCAGAGCAGTATGTTCCCTACAATTTAATGCACCGATCTCGCAGGCATGTCCAACGTTCAGGCAATTCCCGGTGCCCTGCATTTTTGCACACCACCTTCTGCAATGCTGTGCCCACATCTTCGAGAGACACCCGATTAACTTCTTTCCTCCCTTTGCAAACACTACATTTTAAAAGAATCTGTCTTTGTGAATTTTGTACTCATTTTCTCCACACCCTTAGCAGACATAGGACCAACGCCTTTTTTTTTATACCCTCGAGTGTCCAGAACTTCAGCATGTCTACTGGCATACAGTAATCGTTGGTGTACAAGAGCTTAACCAGGTCTTTCCTGGGGACAGTCATGATGGGTGTCTCGGACGCAAAATCATTCTGACTAGTGGCTCTCTTTCTACAGCGATCTGAAGCTAGAAATTTAAGTATGGGTGGCCTGTACTATGAAATGATACGATAATAAAATGCACAGGACATATCGACAAATTTTGAAAGAACCCGCTCGGAATTCTGTCGAATCACAATATGACCTTTCACATGAAATATCGCTAAACCCGGATACCAGGAAAATGTACTACATGGCACTATCCGTTTTTGAAAAACCAGGAATCGTATGAGAAATAAGGATCCAGGTGTTCGAAGATCGATGTTTCAAAATCGTGGCGAAGGTAGAAGAAGTGAAAATCAGTTTCGGATCAGTTTTCAGCATGTTCCAAGAATTTTTAACGCGATAAAATTCACAGTCATTGGGTTCGCCGACATTCACTGACATCCATAAAGATCGAAGAATCGCCGTGCCAGCGAACCTGTTATAGCTTTGTCAGATCAATGCAGATGACGTTTCTCGTCTCCGAATCACTACAGGCGAATGCTGGATGTATCGTTATGAGAGCATTTGGATTTACCAGGACCGAGACGACGAAGACCTAACCAACATATGGCAATGCTGAGCGGTTTCTCTCTCTGCCAAATATTGTTCATAACGGGATAACAGCCACAGAATCATCTCCTAACGAGATTATGGGAAGCTCCATTACAACGTCGCAGCTCTGTCTGTAGTAGGCGCTGTCACATATACTGCTTCTTTGGGCTTCTCGGGACATGGCACTCACTGAGATCCTCGTCTTTCCTTGGGTGAAGACGCCATTGGCGGCTATCACCTATTTTTCAAATAACGGCTTCACTATTTTTAAGATGGGACGTTTCTTGACAGGCGAAAGGTAGACTTCTGAATCCAATATCTGCTCCATCGTTGGGAAAAATAACAAATGTAAAAACGCAGAGGAAGACTTAATAGGTTTCACAGTCGCGGCATCTTATTTCCAAGGTGAGAACTAAGATTGAAAAGGTGCGTAATAAAAATAATGAGACTGACATCACTGCAAGCTATCTTGCAACGCTGTATTGGTCTGGTTGTGTATTCCAGTGTGTTCCATCCCTTCCAGATGGTCAGTCCGAGTTTCAGCTCAGTGCAGCCGTCATGTGATTTATGAGACCCATTTGTGAAGTGCAGTTTTAGTTTGCATGTTACGAAAATGGAACAGTGCGATATGGCGCAACGTTATGACATTAAGTTCTGCAGTCAACTTGGGGAATCCGCGAATGCGAGCTTCGCAAAGTTGAAACCGGCCTATGGGAAACATTCCTTATCAAGATCAAAAGTCCTTCGTTGGCTTTTTGGAAGGCTGGGAACGCGTTGAAGATGATCCCCGCTCTGGGACATTTCAGTTTCAAAAATCGACGAAAACAGCGCACATGTGAGTGTTCTTGTGGTGCCAGACAATGTGGATGATGGGTGACACGTTACCCACCTTCCCCATACGTTATTTTTATCACATGCGAATGGTTTGTTCCTAAATGGTGCCGAAAGCGTCACTACTGAGCGAAGGACAGCAGCAGAAATGTGTGCGTTGACCTTCTTCAGATGATTGCCAATGATAACGAATGGTTCAGTAGCTCGATCATAGGTGATAATCCTGGATTTTCCAATACGGCCCCAGGACAAAGCAGAAAAGTGAGGAGTGGCACAATGAGACATCTCCTCGACTGAAAAAAACCCTCGAATGAGCAGATCAGAGATCAAAAGAATGCTGATTTGCTTTTTTGACAGTAGGGGTATCATGCATAAGGACTTTCTACTCCAGGGCTTTACAACGTGATCATTGAAAGGCACAGGAAAAGGGTAAACTGAGTGAGACCGGAAATTGCAGACAAGTGGATGCTGCAACACGGCAACTCTTCATGCCACACAGCCATTTCCATCACGAAATTTTTGACTTCAAAATGAATCCCTGTTGTTCCACAGACCCCCCCCCCCCTCCCTTACCCATTCATCTGATCTGAGTCCTTATGACTTGCTTCTTTACCTGATTAACGGAATGTGACCGACGACTTAAAGACCCTTCCAGATGAACCCTTTCAGCACTGCTACCAAGACTGGGAACGTCTCCGCAATTGAATGGCTGCCGAATGGAATTACTTTCAAGGGACATTACTGTTATTTGAAAAAAAAGAACCTTGGTAAATAAAAAATCTGTTTCATTACTTTTCTCACACACCTTGTACACAGCATAATCATGTGTCCACGGACGTTGCTCCGCTTTCCACAAACAAACATATATATCGAATGGGCTACGTATTTTAAAAAATAATGATAAAATCATACGAGCAAATTTTACAAAAAGTCGACAGTTGCACTGCATTTGAATGTTCAATCTGATACGCTGCAGTACATATTTGTTGCTTACAAATATTCATATTAGTCAAAACTTGTTAGGATTTGGTGTGAATAGAGACGTACCTACGTTCTAAGTTTTCGTAATGAGTTATTCGCTTAATTAAGGGAGGAGACAGCAGTGTTATGTGTTGTCGGCAGATTAGTTGGCAGACTGTAATTTGGTGTTTCTTTTATTTCATTATTATTGTAATTAAATTAACGATTAATTTTCTGTATAACTAAGCTTGCCACTAACATAGTACGCGTACAACAGTTGTCGACTCTAATTCACTGTGCTGTGTTAACTCACTGACACGTTTAATTCACTGTGCTGTGTTAACTCACTGACACGTTTAATTCACTAGGCTTACTACTAGGAGTCCGCTTATCTACACCTTAATTAGTCTGTACTGGAATAAGATACGTGGAGTGGAAAAACCAGCCTACGAATATTTTTTTCTGTAATTTCTCATATTACGCCACGTTTGATCTGCACGTGCTATTAGTTTACAACGTATAAAGATTCAAAGATTCTCTTCTAGGCAAATATTTCCTTTCTTATAAGAGATAAACTACACTTCGTGCCGATAAATAATGCATCGTGCTATATTCATCATGGGTGCGGTGGTGCGGTTCTCCCGCATCGCTCCCCTACGCTCTGTCGCGGAGTATGGGACATCATCATCATATTCACGACTTTTCATATCATAGATGTTATTAAACGCTGTTTTATGGCTGCTCTTACGATTCTGGCATACATGACAGTAGAAAGATTGCATGCGCATGCTTGGAGAATCTCATGATATGACACCGAACGTATCGACGCCATATGGTGGATGTTTCCGACTGCAGTAACCCCTGCCACGCCACCTCCAGGTCTTTTAGCTGGTCCAGTAGTCTGCGAGTGTGAAACTGTATAGCTGAGGTAGGAACAGCTCCCTGTCGTTTGTTATGTAGCCTCACCGGCAAAGCATTGGTTATTATAAATAGATTATCCTTCTAAACGTATCTTACTGTCAAACACAATCATAAAATATCAGTTTAGGTTTACTGGTTTCTGTTGTCACTGGCCATCTTCAGATACAAGTAAAATTAAATGACCGAAAAATTGAAGCTAGAGTTGTCAAATTTCTGTTGATACCACTTCATAAGAGATGGCAACAGTTCACTGACAAGCAGATTAAGCAAGCCACGGCGTCGATGCAAATGAATGCAGAGCGTCATTGCTGTTCTCTAACTTCAATTAGGCTGCTGATTGCATCCAGAATTTTCTGTATTCCTGCAGTCATTCTTATTTTTAAAATCTCACTAATGTTCCACGCCCTTTAGCAGTGACGTTCTCACAAGTCCGCAGGGGACCCAATAGACCTTACCACGTGCTCCTAGTAATCAGTTGATCCACCGTCAGCACTCTCATGTAGTTACCCCGCACTGAAGTAATTCGGCATTATATGCGCTTCTTGATATTGTCCAACACTTTTTTTTGTTTCCCCTGAATCACATACAGGGCAGGTCTGTCGTCCTGGAAGCACAACTTCGTTCACGATCTAGTTGGTCTTGAATTCTTTTTCTGTCTTCATTCAGCATAATGGCTTGCTATTTTCCACAAATTTCATGTCCTTTTCCTTACCCCTTGGATTTTCGCAGTCGTACTTTCGCCGTGTTCGAAATGTAGCACTTACAATGGAATATGCATTTCTTTATGGTGAATTATTTCGTAGTTGTGACAGCCATGTACAACTTGGTGACAACAGATGCAGCTGACGCAGTCAAGCAGGTTCATGCTAAGAACGTTTTGTGTCGCCCACTGTTTCTTAACCCCGTGCCTGCGGTATAGGCGTCTGTTTCACGATCGCAATCTAGCGCTGCTTGCTACACTCTCTCATTCCACCTAGCAGCTCCATCATTGGAACCTCCAGCTAACTGACCATCCTTTTTTTGAAAGTCGAGTTTTTGTGTAAGCAGCTTACTGGCCATACATTGTTTTTTGAAAGTCGAATTCTTATTAAAGCAGCTTATTGATCATACATTGCTTTTTTTCAAATCGACTTCTTGTGTAAGCCCCGCTGCTGTCTCTTTCTCTTCTCTCTCTCTCTCTCTCTCTCTCTCTCTCTCTCTCTCTCTCTCTCTCTCTCTGTCTCTCTCTATCTGTATGTGTGTGTGTGTGTGTGTGTGTGTGTGTGTGTGTGTGTGTGTGTGTGTGTTGCGCGCGCGCGTACATGTGGGCGTGTGCTTGCTTATGCGTGTGTGCGTGCATGTCATTACTGAAATAGTTCCAAAATTGCAATTTCAAAGGGATTTACTCATGATCAAATCCATGAAGCTAACTTCTCGATCCGCCACGTTGTTTACTGAATACACAGTGTCCAATCACCAAACAATATTTTGCCGTCCATGTTCCTTGTTCAAATGAGCATTATGGGACTTAACATATGTGGTCATCAGTCCCCTAGAACTTAGAACTACTTAAACCTAACTAACCGAAGGACATCACACACATCCATGTCCAAGGCAGGATTCGAACTTGCGACTGTAACGGCCACGCGGTTCCAGACTGAAGCGCCTAGAACCGCACGGCGGCACCGTCCGGCTACATGTTCCTGGTTTTAAGCTTTGGTCCGTGACGTTGTCCATTGGACTGATTTATAGTACACTACGTTGACAAAGGAAATACCTTGCTCCGCACATTCAAATGCCAAAATATCCTTTAACGCGGCACGAGATTGATCCAAACGCGGAGACTTGGCAAAATATGCAGCTGACCATTTGTTCGGCGACATTGCATCTTCCACGGGGATTGATATGTATAATAAATATAAAACATGAAAACCATCTTGTCTTTCTGTTTGTGTGTTTGAAGGTAATAAATGGAGTATCATTATATTTTTAAATACATAGCAATTACGTATATTCATTCTACAACGCAAGATGGAGCAAGGAATTTATAGAAAGGTGTTTACACCCGAAGTGGGAAAAGATTGCCAAAATTGTCGATTTTATGAGTACAGGTTCTTCATGGGGCATGGTTTTCATGGGAGAAGTAGTTTTAAACTCAACGCATAGAATCTATTAGGTAACTAACTGGTTGGAAGAAGGCAAATGAATGTGTTACAGAGGAAGTTTAGGGTATACTGGGCGTTCTATGAATGAATTTGCCGTTATGTTTAATGTCTGAACACTTGGACTAGGAGCGAAATGACGAACTCATGTCATGACCAGTCTGAAATGAAACTGTTGCGGTGAAGGCTACAGACAGTGGAGGCAAAGATGAGCTCCTGCAGGTGCTGGTATGCGTTTAAGGATTATGTTTCTGGCGTTGACTACACACGACGTCCTCTCAGAAGTAATAGTGCGATAAAAGATCTGGAGTTGTGGCTGGAAAAGGGAAGATATATGAGGTTATTGGCTGTAATGTGGGGAAGATGAAGTTGGTGTTACCCTAGTTGTGTTGTAATTCTGGGAGAGTACAAAAAGATGTTTAATTATTCCTAACTAGTTCAAATAACTTTGATAATAAAGTCGTTCAAGAGTCCTGGTAACTATATCAGTTTTTTTTAGCATAAAAGGTTGCACGTAATAGCCACCCAAATAGATTGTCAAACCGCAATCACGCCGATTTTGTGTAACTGGGAGACAATTGAATACTATGCTTGCTTATTTCTAAGAGGTGATAGAACTAACTTAATTCTCTGGCGTCGTCTCAGTAAAGATAAGAATGAAGGAACGACTAGAGAATTATATATATATATATATATATATATATATATATATATATATATATATATATATATATATATATATATAATCGTTTCAATCTTTTCCTACACTTTTCCTACCCCGAAAGCGGGAAATAATGAGATATTACACCAAAAACCGTTGTAACTGGTCATTTATACCCTGCACACAGGCAGTGGGACAGAGGCGGTCCCACTCATGTTCTGTGAGTGAAGGTTCCGGCCAAAGGCGTAACTGATCATCAAACAGAGACTTTATAGAGACACGTGTCGTGTGTGCATGAGCATTGTACTGTTGAAAAGTGCCATCGTAATTCTGTCACATGAGAAGAAACACAGTGGAGTTGTAGTCTAGCAGAACAGAGTTCAGTAGCTGCAGCTTATCGTTCGTACACAGATTTTGTACGTCGTTTACTTTAATAGTGTTCTTGCAGTACTTCTGAGTAGAACTGGTCAGTAGCAGGTTATATGTTTCTAGTATTTCCATTTGTTTTATTGTAAAAATTTTCTGTAAAAATTTTCGATCTTTGTTTCGAGTGATTTCAACTGCCAGGATTAGCGTTGTATAGACAAAAGCTGATTAATGTCGGATAGGGACTGCACTTGTTGTATATGATGTGAACGCAGGGTGAACTTGCCAGTGTCTACGAGCAGCTGGAAGCGGTGTTGCCGACGGTTGAAAGGCTTCGGGCTGCCGCCCCGGGCTCTTGGGGTGTCAGTGCAGCTGAGATAATTGCTTGAGCACTGCTGGAATCTGTAGCGACGCCTGAAATCCCTGACGGCAGAGCGCCTTCTTTTTCGCACGTCCAGGCCAGTCGACTTTTCCCAGACGTTGATAGGCCAACAGCAGAGGGGACGCGAATCTCTGGGTGGAAGCCAGAATTATGTACCCATCTCCTTATGTTTTAAAAACAGTAAGCAAGCTTAGAATAAGTAGTTTTCCTAGTAGCCTTGGTGACGTGAGTTGTACTTTAGGTGTGTTGCATACCTATGGAGCGTTACCGCATATAAGCGATCAGTGTCTTATTAAATTCCCCTAAAACCAGAACCTCTATAAACTGAGTGAGGATGTATGAAACGCCGTGTAACGTACGGAGCACTTCTATTTTGCCTACTTATCCTCCCATCTGTTCCTCAAAAATGAACAATATTTATACAGAAATGAACGTTTCAATGTTGAAGTCAGGTTTCATTCGAAAATTGTTGATGTGTGACGTGAAAGAGAGAGATCTTCTAGTAAAAATAATGAAAACAATTCAGATTTTTCGTATAGCGCTAGAATGCTCAATTTCCTCAACAAAAGCGAAAATAAAAAGCCGCTAAACAATAATTTATAGAACATCGCTTCAATAATTCGTTCAAATTATGTAAAATATGTCCCTGTTAGTCCTAACCAACTCCCTCATTTAACAGTAATAACAGGAAACTCTTGCCTTTGATCATGACGAAGAAGGCTTTATTGAGTCCAAAATAACAATAGTTATGTAACTTAATTCTCTGTCGTCGTCTTCGTAAAGATGAAACTAAATGAACGAACAGAGTCTGTTGTCAAATCTTTTCTGACTTAGGTACATATGAAGTGCACTTGCATCAAAAGTAATTCCTTGGGTTCACAAAAGCACAGAAGACAAGCGCTCAATTAATTATTATTGCTTGTAAAATGCAATTTATATTCTGTAAGGATATAAGAAACAAAGGACTAACAGTGAACGATGGGAGATATCCTCGGCTCTCAGTTTCTCCCTTACAATTTATGTTTCTTTTTCTATCAGTGGCTACCAATACTTATGGTAATCCTATCATTTATTACTTCTTTTATGTAGAGTACTAAAGCAACCGAACTGAAGTCTTGGTAGAGTGAACTCTATGAGGTACTGACCACTGCTGAGAGTACATATGAGCCAGCATGGAAAGCCTCGATTCTTGGACTGTGGCCGATTTTCATTAGAGATCAGGACAAGTGCCGAAGGTAGCATTACTTTTCGTTGCGAGCTGTGATGTTAGACGGGTGGTTGAATCTTTGGAGAAGAATCGACTCTGTTTGTCTCGGTCTCGTCCGAGACGTGGCTGAGGCTCTGCTGGGAGCAACCGCGGGGACTGCACGCACACGGCTGGAAATAGTGGCTCATGTGGGTACGAATAACGCCGACCACCTGGGTTCAGAGGCCATCAGTGGCTCCTACAGACATCTGTCTGATTTGGTGAAAACAACTAATCTCGTCCTCAGAGTGGAATCAGAGCTATCTTTTCGCAGCATCCTTCCCGGAACCGATGGTGGTTCTTCGATTTGGAGCCGAGTGAAAGGCTTAAATCAAAGGATCAGACGATTCTGCGACGTTTTTGATTGTGGATTTCTCAGTCTTCGCGAAATGGTGTTTTAGGAGCTCCAGAACCACATCACGAAGTTATACGTGCAAAACTCACAGGAAGAGGCTCCTAGGGTAGTGTGTTACCTTTGGTGTGCCCATGTTGATTTTGTAGTATCGGGAAATCCCTCCACAGGCCCAATAAAATTCGTTATGATTCCAGACCGTTTAGCATACGTCCCAGGGGTTCAGATTAAGAAAATGTTAGTATAGTATTAGTCGATTGCAGGAGCGTCTGATGAAGGGTACCGGAAATAGTCTCGCTTATAAACGGTAACATTGACCTCATAGTACTTGGGTCAGAAAGCTGGCTGCAACCAGGCGTCAGCAGCAATGACATTTTAATTTCCGAGTAGAGTATTGTATATTGCAAAGATAGACTGAACTCTTGTGATGGAGGCGTGTTTACAGGCATATAAATATGATATCTACTGATATTATTACAGATTCCGAATAATAAATTGTTTGAGAGAAGGTAAGAGAAATGAATTAGTTGGCAGTTGATGATTGGAGTGCTGACACATTATCTGCATAACCAGTAACGCTGGCTACAGATGTGGTATGCATGAGGATCATACCAACCTGTATTGCATCAAAAACAGCCACAAGATGACGCACTTGAAAGTCTACTCCTGTTCGTTAAGCTGATTAATTTTCATGTAAGAAGTATCTCCCTTTAATATAAGCGGACGCAGTGCTTCATGGTACCCATTTCTACCGCTACGTGTCTAATTCTTTCAATTAGGCCCGATAAATTTGGATATGACTAATCAAACCCGCTAGAAAAGATAGTATTCTAATTTAAAAATGAAGCAACGGATAACGCAACATCGGTGAATGGCCGTGGAACAATACGTGCACGTTAGGGACGGTAAGATTTTCTTTTTCTGATACTATGAATTCAGTTAGTCGCATGAAGTGCATAATGTATACAGTGGATACGCCTGGATCAAAAATTCATAGAATATAGTCATTAACTCAGAGGTATGGATGAAGGATACTTAATAACGCTAAGAGAGAATTTCAGTTATCATTCTGATTTATTTCGATAATGTTTAAGAAAACTAGTACTCTCTGTGGCAAAACATTTAAGAAAACTATTACACTCTGTGACAAATCATTTAAGTAAGCTATTACTCCTTGGGACAAAACATACATGAAATCCAGAAAGATATTTTCACTCTGCAGCGGAGTGTGCGCTGATATGAAACTTCCTGGATGATTAAAACTGTGTGCCCGACCGAGACTCGAACTCGGGACCTTTGCCTTTCGCGGGCAAGTCCTCTACCATTTTTTTTATTTTTTATTTTTTTTTAAGGACCGGTGGGTGCTTGGGGGGCAATGCGGGCAGGGGTCGAAACCCGAGGCCTGGCCACAGTGTCCTCACCACCACCGAGCCGGTGGTGGTTAGGGAAATGGGAGACATAGGAATCAACAGTTGTGGAAGGCGTTGTTATTTATTTATTTGCAAGTGTTCTTGTATTATTCACTGATATCGTGAAATTATGTGAACACATCGGCGAAAGAGAAAGAAATATAAATTCGAGTTAAAGAAAAGAAAGGAAAAAGGAAAAGGAAAAAAGAAATAAAATCCGCGCAATCTGCGACGCGCCCTCCCATCCGCGGAGGTCAGAAGTAGAATAGATCGTAGGCGGTTGAAACTCAGACACCGCCGGGGGAGGAGTGGTAGGTGCCCTCTGAGCCAAGCACCCCCCAACTCAGTGGAGGTCTAACAAAGACTATGGGCCACTGGATGGAGGGATGTTTGGTCTCCATCACATTCCGGGAACACAGCGCAGCCACAGGCTGTAAAAGATAGTTAGCAAATAATGTTCGGTAAGGTGGCGTGTTTTCGAGAGCTGCATGGGCTGTTCGTAAATAGGTCCAGAAGTCGAGGAGGGATTTAGGTCCCTCATGAAAGATGTAAGCGACCGCCCACCCTTTCACCCACTTAATAGCATGGCATTTGGCGGCGGGAAAATGTCGGTCCTCTGGGTATAGAAACGTTCGAGGTTCGATTGTGTCTGGTGGCACCCGGAGTTAGCAGGCAATGATTTGCTGCACGAAGCGCCTTACATCTTGCGATGAGGCGCATGTCAGACGGTGTTCATCAGTGTCCAGTTGCTGGCAAAGGAGACAAAGAGGGGAATCTGACAAGCCAATGTTGTGCAGTCGCTGCTTCGTGGCAAATTTCCAGTTGACTATGTGATACCACAGTGCCAGGACGTTCTTGGGAAGAAAGGGCTGGTGGACGGTAGTCCACACTATGGGCCACTGGATGGAGGGATGTTTGGTCTCCATCACATTCCGGGAACACAGTGCAGCACCAGGCTCTAAAATTCCTTAGTCCTGGGTGGGCGTGTATCTGGGAGACTGGTATGTATGTAACTGTAGTCGACGAAAAAGGTCGAAAGATGGAACAAATGAGGCACGATATGGCCGACAGACACCAGTGGCGACGTGGAAGCAGGTAGGAGGACCTCAAGCAATCTGCGTGTTAGATATGTACCCTGGCCCATCCACTGTTTTCTCATGGTACTCATGTAGAAGGCTCGCAGACGGACATTGACGAGCCCGACGCCACCATATCGTGGGGGCAAGGTAAATGTCTCATAACGGACTTTGAACATTGAACCAGCCATGAGATAATAGCCAAAAGCCGCCTGAAGGTTGCGCCCAATTGCAGTTTGCAGAGGGAGAATTTGAGCGATGTGAACCAATTTTGATGCCACATAAAGATTAAGAAACTCAACCCGTTGAAGTGTACATGGCGGCGCAAGAGGTTTTGGCGGACGTCGTTGCAGATGACGTGTAACAGGCGACGGAAATACGTTGCCGCTGTGTGTGTGACCGTGGGGGTAAAGGTAATGCCCAGGTACCGGTAAGTCCACACAAGCGGCAGGGATGCCACTTCACCCCCATGGAGGAGGCATTGCATAAGATTTGGCGACATTCTTGGCACTGCCAGCGGCAGCCCCATAACGGGTAATCAATTCGAGGACTTTTCGAATCTCAGAGCCGGAGCGAATGAGGAGGAAGAGGTCATCAGCATACGCCCGACAGCGAAAAGTGTGTTTCGTAGGGTGAGGCCAGAGAGCTTGTTCGTCCAGCCCCCAAAAAGGGGCTCAAGGGCAATGGCATACAGGAGGATAGAGAGGGGGCACCCCTGCCGTATCGAACGGCAGATAGGTACCGGCCCTGCTAAACGTCCATTGACTTGGACCCGTCAACTGGCACTGTCGTAAAGACGCCGGATGATGTCGAGAAACGGAGGGGGGATGCCCATTCGGGCTGCAACCGAAAACAGGAAACGATGACGCACTTTATCGAAGGCGCTGTCGAAGTCTATAGCGACGACCGCAGCAGGGAGTCTGCAGGCCGCCGGAATCGCAATTAAGTCTCGGCATTCCCCTGTGGCAGTCTGTATGTTAACCTGTCCTCCAGGCGTCGTTTGCTCTGGCGAGAGGATATGAGGGAGTACTGTTCGGAGACGCATTGCCAGTAAGCGCGCGAAAATCTTGTAATCGGCATTGAGTAGGGTGAGCAGTCAGTAACTCGTAACCATCGACCCACGGGCTGGTTTGTGGACTGGGATGATGATGCTCTCAGCAAAAGCAGGTGGGATTGCGTGGTCAGATGTCATCAGTTCTCGATACATAGTCGTTCACCGTGGTGCCATGAGGTCCAGACAGGTACGGTAAAACTCATTCGGTAAGCCGTCAATGCTGGGCGAACTGTTGACAGCACCCTTGGCGATTGCGTTGTTGACTTCGTCTAGGGTGACCGCCACTGTCAAAGCATCCGCCTCCGTGTGGGGGAGCGTGCGCGTGACGTAATGCAAAATGGAGTCGTCTGCTGCAGTTTCATCGTTTTCTTCACTATAAGTACGACGGTAGTGCTCGACGAATGCGTGGACGATGTCATTCTGAGTGGTCACCTGCGTGCCACGAATCGCGGTCAGAGTGCTGACGATCTGCGGACGACGCCGTCGTTTGTCGGGCACTATATGATGCACGGATGGAATTTGTAAATTCGCGTGATCGTGGCGTCGCGTCCGTATCACGACCTCTTGCAGTTTCCGGCGTGCCAGCACAATTATCTTCGACTTAGTTCTTTGCCGTTCCATCTGGTTGTCCGCGGTTGGCGCTTGAGCGTCCAGATCTCGGAGAATCGCGTAATAGAAGTCAACAGTGTTGCGATGCCAGTTGGCCATGTCCTTCCCGTATCTCATCAGTGTCCTCCGGATCGCCGGCTTGGCGCAGTCCAACCACCATGTCAGTGTCAAGTGGTAGCGGGGTAGGCGGCTTTCGCAGGCTGTCCACGTCTCAGTGACTTGTTGGCGACACGCCAGGTCATGCAAGTGTGACGTATCGAGTTTCCATGGCGCATGGCTGCGCCATACTGATTGCGGCGGAAGGAGGACCGTACAGATGTAGGCGCAAAGGTCGGAAAAGGCCAGCGGCCTGCGTTCGGCGCCCCGTATTGCAGATCTATGAGTTTGTGAGACTTATATCTTGTCTAGTCGGCTTGCGGAATGACTGGTAAGAAAGGTATGACCAGAACGGTCACCGTGTTGAATTTCCCAGGTATCGTGAAGCAGGAGGTCTCGCACCACTATACGTAATTCCTGGCATGTAGTATAGTGGGGAATCCGATCTGTAGGATGCAGAACGCAGTTAGAATCACCTACTAGTAGGCAATAGCCATAACGCCCTAGAAACAAGGGAGCGATTTCCTCGCAATAAAACTGGGCTCTTTCATGCCGTCGGTCGGTGCCTGAGGGAGAGTAGACATTAATGATGCGTGGCCCCCTGGCAGTGGGTGCCATGCCCCGAGCTGATGCTACGTCCCGTGGCGGAAGTAGTGGCCATTCCGCGGCCCAAAGGATCACTCGCGGAGGCATGGGTGGTATAGCCATTGATATCCGGGAGACTAGCCAAGTGAACTTCCTGCAGAAGGGCGAAATCGATATCCGAAGCCCAGAACATCTCCTGCATAAGGCGGAATTTCACCCTGGAACGGATGTTGTTGGTGTTGACGGTTGCTATCCGGTAGGCCTGGTGTCGGATTGCTGGAGGCTGGTCCACTCCGCTGTCCTCGCAAAGGTGAGGGCGTCGCAGCGGAACGTTGTCCCGCTGGCCCCCAGGGGATTCTGGGGAGAGTATGATTAGTGGTGCGGCCGTGACGGCGCAGGGCCCCGTAACGGGTCCTGCTCCACGATCTCCTCCTCGTGCCACGCCGTGGAAGCGGACACTGGTGTATCTTCCATTTTGTCTGCAGAAGATGTTGTAATGGTGCGTGGTGTAGTGTCGCCTGTGATACGCTCATGATTTAGTTCAGCACGGGGCGCAGGCACACCGATAGATGTCTCCGCGCTCATAACGCCTTCGTCAGCAGTAGCTGGTTCTGAGGCCTCGTGCTGGTCGACTTGTAACGCCTCCTCTTGGCCGGAAACTGTGCGGCGTCTTCGCTTGCGACGTTTCGGAGAACGTTGTTTTCTGGTGCGATTCTCCGTGTCCGCCGGCGGAAGGGAGTCGCGTCGTTCTGGCAGGAAGGCCGCTGTAGGAATGATGAGCGGGTCGATTTCCATCGTGTTTCCGAGGTCAGGTTCAGCGTCCGGTTGCGTCGGCATCGTCGTAACGGCGTCGATGGCCGGCCGAGGCGGCGGGCCGTCTGAGGCGCTCTCCGCCGGCGTCTGGTCGGGCTCATTGGTGGCGTCGTTTGTGGTGACCGGGCGACGAAGCGAATCGGTAGGAGACGCAACAGCAGCAGCATAGGTCACCGGTAGCACTGTAGGTTGCGACGTGGGTGGTTCTTCGGCAGCTGGAAGTTGCGTAATATGCCGTCTAAGGCGGCCTTCTTTGCCGCACGCGGAACAGATCCGAGGCTGGCCGTCGTATATAATTATTGCACGGCATCTGCCGATCTGTAAGTAGGACGGGACGTGGCTTCGGTGATCAATGGTGACCTGGCGGAAACCGTATAGGACAGGTTACTTCTGAAACTGTGTCCACTTCTCCGCAGTGTGGCAGTGGACTGTGCCTTATGGGCGGAGTGCCGCGACAACTTCCTCAGCAGGAAGTTCGAATGGCAATCCGAAAATGCGTATCGTTCGCATACCTAAGCCTGCGTGGTCGACGGTTACCTCCCCTACGTTGCCATCAGCATGACAGAAGCACAGAAGCTGAGCCCCTGTTTGGTCTCACGTAGTTTGCGTTCGCACGCCGCGTCGTTAATGATTTTCACATAGACCGTGCTGCACACGATTGACAAATGTATGGTGACAGTATCGGTCGCCGGGACCTTTACTTCCTCTCACAGAAAACGCTCCACCTCGAGTGCTTTGGGTCGGGCACAATCGTTGCAGAAAGTAAATCGGAGTGTAGATTTACGGTAACGGTTCGCCATGGATCGTACAAGGTAAGCCGGCACTTAAGCAACGGCCGTCAGAATGTAAAGAAGGCGAGATCGCGCTCCGCACTCAGTCAACACGTGTCCGTCCGCTCTGTTGCCCTGCCGAAGGCAGACTGTCACCTGAGCTACCGAAGCACGACTCACGCCCGGTACTCACAGCTTTACTTCTGCCAGTATCTCGAGTCTCGGTCGGGCACACAGTTTTAATCTGCCAGGAAGTTTCATATCAGCGCACACTCCGCTGCAGAGTGAAAATATCATTCTGGAAACATCCCCCAGGCTGTGGCTAAGCCATGTCTCCGCAGTATCCTTTCTTTCAGGAGTGCTAGTTCTGCAAGTTTCGCAGGAGAGCTTCTGTAAAGTTTGGAAGGTAGCAGACGAGATACTGACAGAAGTAAAGCTCTGAGTACCCGGCGTGAGTCGTGCTTCGATAGCTCAGATGGTAGAGCACTTCTATGGGAAAGACGAAGGTCCCGAGTTCGAGTCTCGGTGGGGCACACAGCTTTAATCTGCCAGGAAGTTTCATACATGAAATCTATTATATTTAAGAAAACCACCACTCTCATGACCAAACCTACAGGAAGCACTCACTATCTCTTGCAAATCCACATACCGGAAACATAGAAAACATCTGGTCCCACTTACATCTACTAATGATTAAAAAGGGTAAAAATGAATGTTACTGAATGGTGGCCTGTTAACACCATTTAGTTATTGTTACACCTATTTAACGTGCGGAGTAGGGAAGGATATAACCTTTCACTCTCTCAAACATTACTTGTGTTACTACACATGCAGTACCATGCGGATACGTTCATGTTGAAACCGCGTATTATGCAACCGCAATGGAACGTGAGCAAACCAGCCCAGGCTTCTTGACTCCGCACTATTCATATTATGGCAAACCCAGTGACTACAATTACGAATGCTGGCAACACGCGGCCAAGTTCGACAAGAAAGAAACGAGTAAAATAAACTGTTGAATCATGAAAAATTTATATTGCTTATATCCAGAACGAAACTATGCAACAAATGAAACATTAATGAACCTATCCGCTATTGACCTAAGAACAAGAACCTTTGGTTCATGCCCTCAATCTCCTCGCGCCTAAGTCCTCAGTTTGAAACACATTAATCTTAAAAATTTCTACAAATAAAATATCACTGAAATTTTCCCGGTAGTAATTCACACCCGAACATGCTTCACAATCAATGTTACCCCAAAAAACCTACGTTATGAATAACTTTTCTCACCATCAATGACGAGCGCCGCACCCCTGCGTCCGTCTCGTTCAATCGGCGGCCCAAGAGTGTCCTAACATGGGGCGCTCCAGGACCAACCGCGAACCGTTCAAAAAAGCTGGTGATGGGGGTAGGTCCTCAGTGAGAACCAACGTCACTAACTCTGCTCTGCTCATCCCCAGTATCTGTGGAATCGCGAACTCTCTGCCGAATCTGCTCACGTTGTTATGTTGGTGCTAAACTACCCTACTGCTACAATCTTTGACTAACCCAAATTATTATATATTCCATACATAATTACGTTTACCCATTTACATACATCATGGGATCAAAGGAAGAGAGAGGAGGTGCGACACCAACAGAAGAAAAATATACACGGAAGCATTCTTGAATCCAGAGTTTAATTAGCTAGACCAAACACTGAAAGGACGCTGTCGGCATAAAATGAATTATTAAACATGTAGAAATTAATCAGTCAGTTAAATGAAGCGTGAACCTGTGACGTTTCAAACTGATAGCGACAAAACAAAATAAAATCATAAGGCGACTGTAGGTGTTTTTATTTAATTGTCACGGTAGTAAACGGCCGTCTTCCCAGAGACCTCCACGTAAAAGGGTGGACGTACAGAAGGATGCGAGAGGTCTCAGCGCATGATGGACACTACTCTCCATGTAAGGCGCCCTCCCCCAGTTGGCTTGCTCTTTTGAAAAATGAAGGTCAAACCCTAAAGAGGACCATCACATAACGGACGAAAAGTGTCGGCCTCTTATGGCAGACAGGAATACCTCGGGCCTATTCTAACCCCCGGGCACAAATGAGGGGACAAACTGGAGCGATGAACTTCATCATCATCAGATAAAGAAGACAGAGCCAGTGCGGCGTCTGACGTTGCTTGCATCTTGTGACTAACCGGAAGAGAACACGCAGTAACCTGTTGCTCCATCGTATCACACTGAGGAAGGGATGGTATTTCACTAGATAACTGGAAAGGCAGAGCAGCAGACCTTAAATCATCGGAGCCCACCGGAACTCATGTTCCAACGGATAAAGGAGATGACGCAGATGAAACATTTATTTCAACATCAACAGAACCAGCCTCGTCATCACTGATGAAAGAAGAATATTAATTATCTTCAGTATTCAAAGCATCACTACTGGAACAAGCATCTTCCACCACCATCGTCTAAGAGAGGCGAGATTGGGAAGGAGTGATTCCACTGCAGTTTAAATTGTGCTATAATTGCCGGCGCCTTAACGGCAACAGGGGCCACAGCTGAATGTGCCGGTAACGGCGGAAACCGCGCGGAATAGAGGGCAATGTCTCGCCGACGGCCTCTAAGGATGGAGACGCACTGAGAGCAGATTGCGATGACAGTTATTTATCTAATGTCAACGGGTAACGTTTTTCATACGACGGCTTTGGGACCGTAACACGGCACGGACAACTGGGTTGGAGATGGCTGCTTTTAATACAAAGGAAGCCTGAATGCGTAACATGAATCCGCTAACCACAATCATTCAGGTGCGAACGAATTACAGTCCAGTTTCTGATTTTGCGCTATCTGTTTGACACGATGTAATCTAACTGAAGTCCTCATATATCTTCCGGCCTTTTCCAGGTACATCTCCTCCTTTTGTGTTCCTTTAACAAAGTATTCGTTATAGGTAGCTGAAATTTATTGTATAACTCATTTAGTCTTTCTCGTCCTCATCCACTGTACCAAGTCCATTTCTCCCGTAACCCTTTCTTCTACTTCTTCCCTTACAACCCCATTCCAGTCTCCAACGCATATTAGATTTGTATCTCCCTTTACGTATTCAATTACCTGTTCAAAATCCCCATATATTTTCCCTATCTCTTCATCTTCGGCTTGCGTCGTCATGATGTATATGTGAACTATCATTGTCAGTGTTGCTTTTTTTATCGATTCTGTTGAGAACAACCGTATCACTGAACTGTTCACAGTGACTCACTCTCTGCCATATTTTCCTAGTCATTGCGAATCCTACTCCCGTTAAACAGTTTTCTGCTGCTACTATGACATACTCATCTGACCATAAATCCTTGTCCTCTCTCCATTTTTCACTGACCTCACCCTACATCTAGTTCGACGCTTTGCATTTACCTTTTCATATTTTATAGTTTCGCCATCACGTTCAAATTTTTATATCCACGCCCCGACTCGTAGAATGTTACCCTTTCTTTCTGATGGTCACTTCCAGCTTCACAGGCCCCTCCCAGACACGCGAATGGGGGGCTATTCCGAAATCGTTTGCCAATGGAGAGATTATCATGACAGGTTTTAGCTACAGGCCACACATTTTGTGCCTTTAGCACGGTGGTTTCCACTGGCTTCTGTATCATCATGCCGTTAACCATTGCCGATTCTTCCAAGTTTTGTGGCAGTTTACACAGCAAGGGTAAGAGAGTATTCTGTACCTCTGTCCTCTCCTCCATCTTCTTGACAAGACCACTAGCTTAATGAGAGTGCCTTCTTATGTCGAAAGTCTTCGGCCGCCTTTGCTCTGGATTTCATTAAAAAAATTTAGGTGTAGATCGAATCCGAGACCAAGGATATTTTGATTACTGATCAACTACTCTACCCCAAGACCACGTGTCTACCCTGTCACCGCTAACCCTGTCTGAAACGTCGAAAGACTGGGAATTCTCCCTAGGTTTCCTCCATACTCGCAATTGATAGACATCTGGTTTAATGCAGAACCGAGATGCGGCGTTTTTCATCAGCCACCCATGCTTCCAGGTCACTGTAGCACTGAAAACACAATCTTAGTGGAGTTAATGGCAGAATATATGTGGTCCGGTAATTTCCTAGCACGTCTGGTGATACTCTCTGATCAATGGTACGTGATGACACAGAACGTAGCAGGGAGTCCGTTCATTGGTGTAGAATGGGAGAAGGAGACGTGAAAGTGTTACGATGTGCATGACGATCCACCCTTGTGGCGGTCAGATATGGTGAATCGTAATCTTGACGGCGAGTATGCGTCCCATCACGTTCCCATGCGGTCTAACATCGAACCATCGTCTCACACAACTGTCTCCCAAGTATGAATATACCACAATTTAACCAGTCGGCGAAATGGAGACTTACAATAATGTCCCCTTCCAAATATTTCAGGTGCTAATTTCGCTATCTCACATTAGGATGTGGCATCTCCATGTTCTTCACAATGACCACTCATCACGTGACACTTTACACCTCCATTATATACGCTTGACAGATACCTAAACACCAACAGCACTAATTAAGCTTTAATCATTTAACACACCCACTGAAGTTCTGTACGAGTATGAAGTTACACTGCCTCCTGCGTCACTTTATTTTGTTAGGTGCCCTAAAACAGCGACTTCAGGAATTACAGAAAAATACTCTAGAAATCCTAACGCTCCCTCCAAGTCACCCTCAACTGCACTGCTGGCCATTAAAATTGCTACACCACGAAGATGACGTGCTACAAACGCGAAATCTAACCGACAGGAAGAAGAGCATATGATATGGAAATGATTAGCTTTTCACAGGATTCACACAAGGTTGGCGCCTTTGGCGACACCTACAACGTGCTGTCATGAGGAACGTTTCCAACCGATTTGTCATACACAAACAGCAGTTGAGCGGCGTTGCCTGGTGAAACGTTGTTGTGATGCTTCGTGTAAGGAGGAGAAATGCGTACCATCACGTTTCCTACTTTGACAAAGGTCGGATTGTAGCCTATCGCGATTGCGGTTTATCGTATCGCGGCTCGTCATAATACGCCAGTCACTACCCTCGATGAACTGTGGTATCGTGTTGAAGCTGCATGAGCAGCTGTACCTGTACACGCCATCCAAGCTCTGTTTGACTCAATGTCCAGGCGTATCAAGGCCGTTATTACGGCTAGAGGCGGTTGTTCTGGGTACTGATTTCTCAGGATCTATACACCCAAATTGGGTGAAAATATAATCACATATCAGTTCTAGTATACTATATTTGTCCAATGAATACCCGTTTATTATCTGCATTACTTCTTAGTGTAGCAATTATAATAGCCAGTATTGCAGTTTTGGTGCAGTTCGCAACTCTTCAACAGGAATCAAACTAATAACTCAAATTTTATATATCTTGACCACCGCTCATGTTCGACAACTAGCTAACAGTCCAAGACGGCAGTGCAAAGTATATAAAGCATGTCGGAGGTTACGGAAAACCGTGGAGTACTTGTCGTAATGCGGAAACAGAGCGATTTATCTGACGTATTAAAGGGCATAATCAAGACGTTCTGGCCAATGGTAGAATGATTTTTCGAAACGGCTAAGTCTTTAAACCCCTTGCGTGCTGCGATCGTTACGATATACCCTTCAAAATGGTGGTATGCAAATCTAGCGCCGAAGTAAGTGGCATAAATGACAGGGGTGCACGACGCCTACGGTGATGCGAAGGGGGGGGGGGGGGGGGGGCAAACGGGCAACTGTTGAATAACTGACTAACAACACGAACCAAGGGGCTACCAACAGTTTCTCCTCAACCATCGTTCCGTTAACTTTGCTGTCTACGGGCCCCCGCAGTTGGCCCCTGGTACAGAAACCCGTGCTGATTGCTGATTAGTGGTGAAGAAGGGCTTTAATCTGCACGCCATTGCCGCAACTGGATGTCCACTGGGTAGAGACAGGTAGCCTTTTAATGTAAGAGATGGCCGTTGGCGTATGCGACATGGAACCTCTAAAAGCACACACCATGCAACAGACGTCGGAAGATTTCAGGCTGGAGGAGGAACCGTTATGTTCTAGGGTGTTTTTTCGTGTCATTCCCTGGATGATCTCTTGGATCAGGAAGGTACAATGGATCAACAAAAGTATGCATATATCCTAGGGGGTGAAATTCTATTTGTTTCTCTCTGCACGGTGACATCTACCAGCAGAACAATGCAACGTGACACCCAGTTCGCAGCTTGCACGCATTGGTTAGAAGAGTACCAGAAAGAGATTACCGTACTCGTTTGTCGACCAAACTCTCCAGATTTAATTCAAATCGAGTATCTGTGGGACCACTTTGATCAAGTTCTTCGAGCAGTGGCTCCTCAGCCAAGTAATGTAGCGCAACTTGCCACAGCACTGCAGTTTGTATACATCTCCATCCCTGTTGATACCTTCCAGAATCTCAGTGACACTCTTCCTGCACGTCTCGTGGCAGTCACAGCTGCTGAATTGGTTAATCCGGCTTTTGATACATTACCACATAATTGCGACTGGCCTGAGTTGAATCTTTTTGGTTTATAATTGTAAATTATTTGTATATATGTTTTAAATATTATGGCTGAAGAGCGGGATATATGTAATGCAGAAAGAATTCTACATACAGATCGATGAGGGGTGAAACATCTCTCTTCGCGCTCGATAAATTCACTACTACAGATTTCAAGTCCTACGTTTTGTAACTGAAACCCTTCTTTTTTCAATATAACAGCATTGGATGCATGTGAAACAGTGATTTAGACTACACTTGTTCTGATATCTGCAATTGCATATAGAGATCTGTGAGAGTAGATTTGTGGTAAGCGCTCTACCCCTGTGTTGGATCGTCGCTGTCTGTACCAATGGCCGCAGTCACCGTCGACACAGTTACACTGCACATCTTGCGCTAGTCCTCGATTTTACACTCTATACTCATAAAAAAATACAGTTACAGCAGCATTGGAACTTCATTCGTCTCGTATTAAGCGTCGTAGAATTAAATTAAAGCTAGATGCCATTAACCGATTATGATCGAGGTTTCTGGAAAGTTTTATTCCGTTTAAGGCCTATGCGAGAACTGGAAATCCTCTACCAAACATTCCCATTCGAAATTACCTCTGCTTCCCTAGCAGTTCACTTGGTGTTTAGCTGAAAGGATGCTGACTCTGCATTGAGACAGAAACCGAACGGCGTGCCGTACTTCTGTCGAAAGAGAAGAAAAGTATAGAAGTAAATATTGATAATAAATGACTAAATAAAATATGTGAATTGCCCACTTCACCGTCCCAATAAATCTGCAAAGAAGGTTCCGTTTTTTCTCATTTTTGTCAATTTCTATAGATCGTTAAAAACCTTCTCTTTCACTACATTTATTATTAAAATGATCAATACGATCACCATCACATCTAAAATTGCTGCTGCAAAGGGAAATTTCTCCAAATACTCGAGGATGTAATATTAATGATTGTGTCTCACCTGTTCACGATCATCTGTCTTATACTCTTCCAAAATTTGTTACGTTAAATTTTTTATCACTATGGCAATTTTTTAGCTGTTTCCCGTATTTGTAAAAGTGTTATTCCTCATATTTAATTCTACAGTCTCACCGCTCTCTAGAAACAAAATGAAATGTCTGTTAATTTTAACTGAATTTTTTCCTTTTTTTTACCAAAATCTTCCGAACAAATTAAATTAGATGTATGGATAATTAGTTTATATCTGTCTGTATTATTTTGCAATATTCTTTTACATCTTGTTGCGGAGTGACTATCGGATATCCTGAACTGGCATATGCTAGATTTGTGTACTGTTTGACAGTGCACAACAAAGGTTACATTTAATTAATTTTTCCTTTCCATGGCCGTTTCTTCCCACAACTCATCGTGAAATCGTCTTAAGGATGAATTCCACTGCCATGTCTCCAGTATGCCCTTCTGCTATTGTTTCTGTCGTTTAGTACAATCATTCCACTTCCTGTTTGCTTATCTTTCCCTAGGACCTTACGTCACCAGTAGGTCTAGCAACTGTGTCAAATTGTGCTAGGAGTACTCTTCTCCTTCGATGAATGTCGAAGAACTGGTAACATGTTTGAAATGGTTCAAATGGCTCTGAGCACTATGGGACTTAACATCTGAGGTCATCAGTCCCCTAGACTTAGAATTGCTTGAACCTAACTAACCTAATGACATCACACACATCCACGCGCAAGGCAGGATTCGAACCTGCGACCGTAGCAGCCGCGTGGTTCCGAAGTGAAGCGCCTAGAACCGCTCGACCACAGGCATCACGCACTTTATAGTGCCAACATGAAGTGTTGCTTTTACAAGTCGTGATGCATTCTAATCGAACTTTGTGTAGCGCAGTCCAGGTGCAGAACTACTTGCGCATCACTCGTAATACGAAAAAATTACCTGAGTTCCTTTAGGCTACTGCTTTCAAAATGCTTCAACCTAGCCCCAGATACCAACATCCCGGTGCGTAACAAGTTGTAATAATTACTTCTGAACTTTAACCAAAGTGGAAATGCCTCCGACGCTTGTTGTGTTTGGTGAGATACATGTGCAGTGTTAATCCATGGCAGAGCATAACTACACCCTGTAATTACTATATGCTGCATCTATTGATCATTTAATATTTGGTACTGGTGAAATAATGTTATTTGGCACTGGGACGGTAGGAGTGGAATACAGCTGGTGGTACTGCGGGCGTAAGTACATACAGAATTACAATATACTGACTAATCAATTTCAACGGCAATGAAAGCCTACATACGACACAGGGAAGGTATTCAGTAATTAATTACCGACATCCAAAACATAATATTTTACACAACACAACATCCGATAAAATATTGCACCCCTTTGAAGTTCACCAACTTCACAATAAAGGGGACAAGAAACATTATACGAAAAGGAGTAACGCGATAGTAAAACGAGAACAAAAAACAGAAAGTTATCGGTGGTAGCCCTGAAAACAACGGCTTAAGTGTATCCAACCAAAGACAGACACTTTGACTAACACACCAGCCAGCTACATAGTACTTGTAGGCCCGGGTTGGTGTCTTTGGTTAGCAATTAAAACGTACTCCGTCTCGATTTTGCAACCCGCCACCGTCCAATTTTTGAGTAATAATCAGCACTGTCGGCCGAAGACTTCCCGCATAAGAAGTCATCCTCATTCTACAACGACCATGTCAAAGAGGGCAGAGGATTGGAAAGAGGTTCATGGCACTCTCTTTTAGTTGTGGTGGGACACGCGCATTAAAGGCCGAAGAATCAGCAATGACAAACGGCAAGAGGATCCAGAAGGCAGTGGAAAACACGGCATTAAAGATACATGTGGCCTGTAATTGAAATAGCGTCATGATGATCTCTCCACTGGCAAACGATTCCTGGATAGTACCCCTTTTGGATATCCGGGAGGGGACTGCCAAATGCCAGAAGCTTGAACGTGGTAGGGAAGCTAGAAAAATCTTAAAAGGGAAATTCAAAGGCTCAGGGGTCATGGAAGTGAAATGGAAAGAAGAATAGCATTTCTAGTCAGAGGGGTACAGGTAATATCCACAGCAGCAGAAAATGGTGTAACGGTAGTAGGGTTCGTGACCAGTAAGAAGGTAGGGCAGAGAGTGTATTACTGTGATAAGGTTGTTCTTATCAGAATCGACAGCAAAACAACAGCGAAAACCATAATTCAGGTATACACACCGTTGTCACAAGCTGAAGATAAAGTGGTAGGAATGTGTATGGGGATATTGAAAGGGCAACAGAGTAAGTAGAGGGGGATGAAAATGTAATATTCATGGGGGAGTGGAATGCAGTTGTCGGCGAAGGAGTAGAAGAAAAGGTTGCAGGAAAATATAGGATTGGGACAAGGAATGAGAGAGGAGAAAGGCTAATTGAGTTCTGTAACAGGTTTCAGCTAGTAATAGCGAATACCCTGTTCAAGAATCACAAGAGTAGGAGGTATACTTGGAAAAGGCCGGGTGATATAAGAAGATTTAAGTTAGATTACATCATAGTCAGACAGAGACAACGAAATCACACATTGGATGGTAAGGCGTACCTAGGAGCAGATATAGACTCAGATCACAATATAGTTAGTAGTGATGGAGAGTAGGGTGAAGTTTAAGAGATTAGTAAGGAAGAATAAATACTCAAAGAAGTGGATGACCGAAGTAATAAGGAATGACGAGATACGTTTGAAATTGTCTAAGGCTATAGACACAGCAATAAGGGATAGTTCAGTGGGCAGTATAGGAGAAGACGAATGGATATCTCTACAAAGAGCGGTCACAGAAGATGTAATCAAAACATACGTAATAAAAGAAGGTAACTGTGAAGAAACGATGGATAACCGAGGAAATACTTCAGTAGACTAATGAAAATGGAAGTACTAACATGTTCAGGGAAACTCAAAAATACGGAAGTACAAGTATCTGGTGAATGAAATAAATATGAAGTGGAGGAAGCTAAGGCAAAATGACTACATGAAAAATGTGAAGAATTGGAAAGGTAATGATAGTCGGCGGGACTGACTCAGTACATAGGATAATCAAATAACCTTTGGAGAAATTAAAAGCAAGGGTGGTCACATTAAGAATGCAACGGTAATTCCACTGTTAAATGCAGAGTAGAGGGCAGATAGTTGGAAAGAGTACACTGAAAACCTCTATGAGGCTTAGTATTTGTCAGATGTGATACAAGAAGAAACATGAGTCGATTAAGAAGATATAGGGGGTCACGTATAAGAACCACAATTTAGAGTGCTTTTCAGGACTTAAGATCAAATAAGGCAGAAGGGGTAGATAACATTGCATCAGAATTTCTAAAATTATTGGGTGAAGTGGACACAAAACGACTATTCACGTTGGTTTGTAGAATGAGTGTGGTGACAAGTCAACTGACTTTCGAAATATATCATCCACACAAATATGAAAACTGCAGATGCTGACAAGTGCGAGAATTACTGCACAATCAGCGTAACACCTCATGCATTCAAGTTACTGACAAGAATAGTACACAAAGGAATCTACAAGGAAATTGAGGACGGTAATATACAATATGTACAAGAGGCAAGAGGGAATAACAAGAATGGACGACCAAGACTGACATGTTTCGATTAAAAAGGCTGTACGTTACGGATGTAGTCTTTCGCCCCTACTGCGCAATCTGTACATCGAAGAAGAAATAATGGAAATAAAAGAAAGTTTCAAGACTGGGATTAAAATTCAAGGTGAAAGGATATCAGTGTCACGACTTTCTGATGACACTGGTATCCTGAGTGAAAATTAAGGAGAATAACATGATCTGCTGAATGGAATGAACAGTCTAATGAGTACAGAATATGGATTAAGTGTGGACGGAAGAAAGACGAAACTAATGAGAAGTAGGAGAAATGATAACAGCGAGAAACTTAACATCACCTTTGATGTTCACGAAGCAGATGAAGTTACGGAATTCTGGTGCCTAGGCAACAAAATAATAATATGACGCACTAAGCAAGGAGGACACCAAAAGTAGCCAAGCACTGGCGAAAGGGGCATTCCTGGCCAAGAGAACACTACTACTATCAAACTTAGGCCTTAATTTGGGGAAGAAATTTCTGAGAATGTACGTTTGGAACACTGCATTTCATGGTAGTGAATCATTGACTGTGGGAAAACCGGAACAGAGGAGATTAGAATCATTTGAGATGTGGTGCTATAGAACAATGTTGGAAAGTAGGTTTACTGATAAGGCAAGGAATGAGAAGGTTTCATGCTCAGTTGGAGAGGAGAGGAATGTGTGGAAAACACTGACAAGGAGAAGGGACAGGATGATAGAACGTCTGTTAAGAAGTCATGGAATGACTTCCATGGTACTAGAGGGAGTTGTAGAGAGGAAAACCTGTAGAGGAAGGCAAAGATTGGAATACTTCCAGCAAATAATTGTGGACGTAGGCTACAGATGTTACGCTGAAATGAAGAGCTTGGCACAGGAGAAGATTACATAGCGGGCTGCATCATACCGTTCAGTAGGCTGATGGCTGAAAAAAGAAAGCAGTTAAGAAAACAGCAAAAATCAAATACAGAATACCCCACCACGTCAAGTGACCATTTACAGGATGAAATGGATGAGTACAACAAGCAGAAATTTCCAGCAACAAGGACAAGTTAAAATTTAGTTAAGTTAAATAATAAAACAGAATTTTCCATCTTGGAAACACTCAGCCTCACTTCAGCCTCGCCACAGCTGAAAATTGTGATGTCTTAGTAGCTTAATTTAATTGACACTGACACACTTGCCTGAACTACTGAAGTTGCAATAATCACTACCAGCATAGTTTCCTTCTACCGTCGTAGCTAAAAACACAGCGCAGGTAACAACACTAGTCAGCTGGCCATATTCCGTTCACTCGATCCGCAACACCAAGCAAAGTCAGCTGCTCCAGATGGGATTGGTTCAAATGGCTCTGAGCGCTATGGGACTTAACATCTGTGGTCATCAGTCCCCTAGAACTTAGAACTACTTAAACCTAACTAACCTAAGGACATCACACACATCCAAGCCCGAGGCAGGATTCGAACCTGCGACCGTAGCGGTCACGCGGTTTCAGACTGAAGCCCCTATAACTGCACGGCCACACCGGCCGGCCAGATGGGATTGACAGCACATGTTGACAGCAAGACTCCACCAGCCCCTGTTGCATGTCCACTAGGCTGCCCTGCTGCTTTGTTCCGCGACTTCTTGGTTCACTATGTCTGGCTGCCTAACCTGTCCATCTCTGAGTTGCCTTCTAGTGAACTGTCATGACGCTGCCCCCACTCCAACAAGGCACCTTGTAGCTGTCTGATTGTGGCGCTCAATGGCACACTACGTTGTGGGCGACTTCTGCACGTCACACTGACAAACTGTATTACGCAAAAGGGGGCGTGGAATACAATAGTCAGTAATTCACTGCACAGTTGTATAGTAGTATGTGGGTTTCTTACTCCCATTCGTGATTCAGAGGGGAATTATGTTTGAATAGCGGCCAGAATCGAAGTTGACGCAGTCTATAAGCTGGTATCAATAATACTTCATTAAGCATGGGAAACATACGCTGTTCTGCTTTCCAAGTGAGATCAAAGTCTTAGAGTTAGTTTACGTTCTTTCGCTGTTCAGTAACAAATTACTCTACAGTATATGTAGGTATGAAGAAAACTACAAATGAAATGAGAGCCAGTTTCTACTTGAGAAAAGATAAATCAATGAAATGGATGAATAACTCTTCACAAAAAAAACTAATTATGGGCACTATCTCCAAATACTATTACTCATCTTCCAGATGACTGAGGAGCAGCCAGAATTGCGAAATCGATTTTAGAATGATACCGGTATTTTTTTTCTTTTGGAGGAACGGATGTTCGTAAAAACATGTGTACATAAGCATTTTGTATAACGTTGCCTGCACACGAAACATCAGAGGCAGCTGAGACTGAAGTTAAAGCTCTTGTTGGGATAATTCATTTGGCTGGTTTTTACCGCCCTCTACATAGACATATTAAGTTAAGGGACCTGTGGAAAGGTGCATACAAGTTGTATAAACCCATGGAACAATACAAGAATAGTACCACACAGTTAGTTAGTTAATTTGCATAGTAACATTGTTTAGGCTCTTAATCCTCGTGGCTTTCCAATACTGCATGACACTACTAACATTATAATACAGTGAACTAGGTAAGATACCCTTATTAGTCTCTTAGTTTAGTTGATATTCATCTTATGACCTCTTTTCCAGACCGTTTACTCCGCTCAGTTTATCTACCAGATCCTTTGCAGCCTCTGCCTTAATTAAAGTATTAACAGGAAACCACAACCTTCCAGGACAAGCTATATCACGTTCTTCTTCTCGACTACTATTTCCTCTAATCTTATACCTACTGTCTGCTTTCTATATAAATTTCAGATAACCTTTTGCTCCTGTTTCTTTTTTATCTAAGGCTTTCAGGATATCAAAAATATATCGAGAGCACACTAAAAAGATACTTCCCAATCTGCTAAATTCGTAACTTTGCCTTTCTTCAGTGTATCTTCTAAGATAAATCGCAGGTTCTATTTTGCTTATACTTTCCTACATTTCAGCATGCAAACTGATCTTTCCTGACATCAGTTGTTAGCAGATTTTTCATATATCTGTTCATATTTCGTACCAGTTTTGCTAAAATTACAATTAGTCTAATGGTTCGATAATATTTATCAATGTGGGTATAGGCTTATAGGCTTACTTTGGAACTGGGATTACTATATTCTTCTTGAAGTCTGACGATAAATCCGAATGCCTTGTATATCTTCCAGATGGGAAGGAATTGTTTTATCTCTCAAGGATTTCAATAATTCCAAGGCAATGTCTATTTCACCATGTTTTGACTTTGGTGTTTCAGAGCCTTTTCAAATTCTCCCTTCAATACCAAACTCTATCTCATCTACATCAAATTCCTTCATTTGCTTCATTTGCATTTTCCATTTTTACATATTCATTTGCCCTTCTTTCTCTTATTTGCTCTGTACTGAGTTACCGTCTAAGCTCTTAGTAACCACAGTATTATTCATATTCTTACAGCTAGACGTAGCCTTCCCTCATTGAGTCATTCTTAAAGAGCTTTGTATTCCTCCAGTGAACATTCCCGTTTTGCCTTTTCCCAATTTCAGTCAATAGCATATTTTCCAAATTTGTAGCCGTTATGCCTGCTTTATTTGATGCTTTCTTATGTTTTCCTTCCTTAAACTCAATATCTCGTTCGCTCTCCAAGTATGTCTACTTTATGTTGTTTTTTTGCCTAATTGTTTGTCTGCTACATTCACTATTTCACGTTTGATAAATACTCATTTGTTGATATGAAAACTTCCTGGCAGATTAAAACTGTGTGCCCGACCGAGACTCGAACTCGGGACCTTTGCCTTTCGCGGGCAAGTGCTCTACCAACTGAGCTACCGAAGCACGACTCACGTCCGGTACTCACAGCTTTACTTCTGCCAGTATCCGTCTCCTACCTTCGAAACTTTACAGAAGCTCTTCTGCGAAACTTGCAGAACTAGCACTCCTGAAAGAAAGGATACTGCGGAGACATGGCTTAGCCACAGCCTGGGGGATGTTTCCAGAATGAGATTTTCACTCTGCAGCGGAGTGTGCGCCGATATGAAACTTCCTGGCAGATTAAAACTGTGTGCCCGACCGAGACTCGAACTCGGGACCTTTGCCTTTCGCGGGCAAGTGCTCTACCAACTGAGCTACCGAAGCACGACTCACGTCCGGTACTCACAGCTTTACTTCTGCCAGTATCCGTCTCCTACCTTCCAAACTTTACAGAAGCTCTTCTGCGAAACTTGCAGAACTAGCACTCCTGAAAGAAAGGATACTGCGGAGACATGGCTTAGCCACAGCCTGGGGGATGTTTCCAGAATGAGATTTTCACTCTGCAGCGGAGTGTGCGCTGATATGAAACTTCCTGGCAGATTAAAACTGTGTGCCCGACCGAGACTCGAACTCGGGACCTTTGCCTTTCGCGGGCAAGTGCTCTACCAACTGAGCTACCGAAGCACGACTCACGTCCGGTACTCACAGCTTTACTTCTGCCAGTATCCGTCTCCTACCTTCCAAACTTTACAGAAGCTCTTCTGCGAAACTTGCAGAACTAGCACTCCTGAAAGAAAGGATACTGCGGAGACATGGCTTAGCCACAGCCTGGGGGATGTTTCCAGAATGAGATTTTCACTCTGCAGCGGAGTGTGCGCTGATATGAAACTTCCTGGCAGATTAAAACTGTGTGCCCGACCGAGACTCGAACTCGGGACCTTTGCCTTTCGCGGGCAAGTGCTCTACCAACTGAGCTACCGAAGCACGACTCACGTCCGGTACTCACAGCTTTACTTCTGCCAGTATCCGTCTCCTACCTTCCAAACTTTACAGAAGCTCTTCTGCGAAACTTGCAGAACTAGCACTCCTGAAAGAAAGGATACTGCGGAGACATGGCTTAGCCACAGCCTGGGGGATGTTTCCAGAATGAGATTTTCACTCTGCAGCGGAGTGTGCGCTGATATGAAACTTCCTGGCAGATTAAAACTGTGTGCCCGACCGAGACTCGAACTCGGGACCTTTGCCTTTCGCGGGCAAGTGCTCTACCAACTGAGCTACCGAAGCACGACTCACGTCCGGTACTCACAGCTTTACTTCTGCCAGTATCCGTCTCCTACCTTCGAAACTTTACAGAAGCTCTTCTGCGAAACTTGCAGAACTAGCACTCCTGAAAGAAAGGATACTGCGGAGACATGGCTTAGCCACAGCCTGGGGGATGTTTCCAGAATGAGATTTTCACTCTGCAGCGGAGTGTGCGCTGATATGAAACTTCCTGGCAGATTAAAACTGTGTGCCCGACCGAGACTCGAACTCGGGACCTTTGCCTTTCGCGGGCAAGTGCTCTACCAACTGAGCTACCGAAGCACGACTCACGTTCGGTACTCACAGCATTACTTCTGCCAGTATCCGTCTCCTACCTTCCAAACTTTACAGAAGCTCTTCTGCGAAGCTTGCAGAACTAGCACTCCTGAAAGAAAGGATACTGCGGAGACATGGCTTAGCCACAGCCTGGGGGATGTTTCCAGAATGAGATTTTCACTCTGCAGCGGAGTGTGCGCTGATATGAAACTTCCTGGCAGATTAAAACTGTGTGCCCGACCGAGACTCGAACTCGGGACCTTTGCCTTTCGCGGGCAAGTGCTCTACCAACTGAGCTACCGAAGCACGACTCACGTCCGGTACTCACAGCTTTACTTCTGCCAGTATCCGTCTCCTACCTTCCAAACTTTACAGAAGCTCTTCTGCGAAACTTGCAGAACTAGCACTCCTGAAAGAAAGGATACTGCGGAGACATGGCTTAGCCACAGCCTGGGGGATGTTTCCAGAATGAGATTTTCACTCTGCAGCGGAGTGTGCGCTGATATGAAAACTTCCTGGCAGATTAAAACTGTGTGCCCGACCGAGACTCGAACTCGGGACCTTTGCCTTTCGCGGGCAAGTGCTCTACCAACTGAGCTACCGAAGCACGACGCACGTCCGGTACTCACAGCTTTACTTCTTTCTTGGTAGAGCACTTGCCCGCGAAAGGCAAAGGTCCCGAGTTCGAGTCTCGGTCGGGCACACAGTTTTAATCTGCCAGGAAGTTTCATATCAGCGCACACTCCGCTGCAGAGTGAAAATCTCATTCTGGAAACATCCCCCAGGCTGTGGCTAAGCCATGTCTCCGCACTATCCTTTCTTTCAGGAGTGCTAGTTCTGCAAGTTTCGCAGAAGAGCTTCTGTAAAGTTTGGAAGGTAGGAGACGGATACTGGCAGAAGTAAAGCTGTGAGTACCGGACGTGAGTCGTGCTTCGGTAGCTCAGTTGGTAGAGCACTTGCCCGCGAAAGGCAAAGGTCCCGAGTTCGAGTCTCGGTCGGGCACACAGTTTTAATCTGCCAGGAAGTTTCATATCAGCGCACACTCCGCTGCAGAGTGAAAATCTCATTCTGGAAACATCCCCCAGGCTGTGGCTAAGCCATGTCTCCGCAGTATCCTTTCTTTCAGGAGTGCTAGTTCTGCAAGTTTCGCAGAAGAGCTTCTGTAAAGTTTGGAAGGTAGGAGACGGATACTGGCAGAAGTAAAGCTGTGAGTACCGGACGTGAGTCGTGCTTCGGTAGCTCAGTTGGTAGAGCACTTGCCCGCGAAAGGCAAAGGTCCCGAGTTCGAGTCTCGCTCGGGCACACAGTTTTAATCTGCCAGGAAGTTTCATATCAGCGCACACTCCGCTGCAGAGTGAAAATCTCATTCTCATTTGTTGATGTTTGGCAAATACTCCATTTGAAACAATACAACACCTGGAGGCTGGTAAAGTACACTGTGCAATCAGCGTTTAATTTCCTATAATCAGTAAACCTGAAGGCGGAAGATTATTCGTACAATTCTAGTTATCGTTAACAAATAAAAGTGTGTGTGTGTGTGTGAGAGAGAGAGAGAGAGGGAGAGAGGCGAATTTTAAATACTGGAAATGCAAACGATGTTACGGAGGACGTGAGGAGTGGTGGTTATATTGAGTACAAAAGGAAATTATACAAGATAGGAAAAGATTGAGGATAGCATCAAGCAATTAGAAATACTGTTGGATATAGCATATGTGAGCTTCAGATCGTCGAACCCACTGGTCGCCGTCATAGGAACCTACAATTCCAATTTCTCAACTTATCTTTGGTATAGATTTATAATTTCCGGATTCAAAACAAAAGTAATAGCTGACATGGCCATACAGACTTCATCCTTCTTATGTTCCGAATGAATGAACTACTACGGATAGGGCAGAAAGCACCAAATAGTGGCTGTGTGCCGCACATGCAGTTGCCACCAGCCGGTCTGTTGACAGTACAGAAAGCACGGCCTGGCCGAAACGCAGCGGTGTTCAGAGGCGCGACCCAAATGGAAGGCTGCCATTAGCCGTGCGGCTGAGCAGGCAGTCCGGCCTGAGCACCGCAATGCGGGCGGCCAGCCAACCCGCTGCCTCACCCTGCTGCCTACCCGCCAGCCACGCAGGGGCAAGCGGCAGCTGCTGGGGAAGCAGCTCGTCTGCTGCTCACTGGGGAATACGAGGGCCGCGACGCGCCGTCGCTTTCGGGTCACGTTAGACCCATTTACAGATGGCAGCACGCGTTACTGTACATGTCCGCCGGGATCTTGGTGTCACGACGGAGGGAATGAATCTGCTCCATGTTGCAGCTCAGCGCAGGAGCAGAGCAGTGAACACTGCTCGCGAAGAGAAATGTAGTGTAAACTGCTTACGTGTGTATGAGTAGAGTGTAGGTATGTTGTAAATTAACGTCCTACTAAGGATTAAACCAGCACGTCACATCTTTCAGAAAGTGTTTCAATCGAATTTTTTGCATCAGTAAAGATATGAATCGTAAAAACAATAGCAACGAAGTGATTCTTATTATAATATATATTTCGTATAGAAGATGCCACAGGGCTAAAGTATTCGGATAACTTCATATTTCAACCACAGACAGCTGCTCGATCTTCAAACCATTTTGTAGTATATTTAAGTTGTTTAAAACTACCTACATGGTAACATTAATAGTAAGGTGTCAAACAACGTAAAAGCCATCCAACATGACTGGCATGAACAAAAAAAAAAATGTTCAAATGTATGTGAAATCTTATGGCCATCTTATATGTTAAGGCAATCAGTCCCTAAGCCTACACACACCCATACCCGAGGGAGAACTCGAACTTCCGTCCGGACCAGCCGCACAGTACATGACAGCAGCGCCCCAGACCGCTCGGCTAAGACCGCGCCACTGGCATGAACAGTAAAACAGTTTATGCAGTCAATAGTAAAATATACGAACACTGTTACTCTTCATCTATAGTTATAAGTTGTTTTAAATGTTCATGTAGTCCACACCATATGCGTTTTGTATTGAAGTTTGAGACTAATCCACAACCATTCTAGTGTTTCATTTGTAATTACTACAGCCATGATGTCTGTATCCACCAGAGGCTTTCTAACAGCGTTTTGTAGAGTCTCTTGCGGACGGGTATAACTGATGGTTTCCGTTCCTAAACCTTTTTTATTAACAAAAATAGATGTAAGTGCTGGAACACTGGCACAGCGAATACTTACGATTCTGCAATATGCTACAGGCTATATTTAATCATCTCGTTTTGTCATGCTACGAAGAACTACAGAGACAAATTATAGCCCTAATACGCTGGCTAACAAATCCACATGAGCACCTTTAATGAGAGAACAAAACGAATTGTCACGTTTTGTAGTTACGAAATGCCTGCCGCTGTGGCCGAGCAGTTCTAGGTGCTTCAGCCCGGAACCGCGCTGCTGCTACGGTCGCAGGTTCGAATGCTGCCCCGGGGATTAGATGTGTGTGATTTCCTTAGGTTAGTTAGGTTTAAATGGTTCTAAGTCTAGGGGACTGATGACCTCAGATGTTAAGTCACATAGTGCTTAGAACCATTTAAGCCGTTACAAAATGAAATACCGACATTCGAATTAAGTGCAGAGAGCTGTCGTTTTATCACTTGGGTGTTTTTCAGTGATTATGTTGCAAAGAGAATGATACAGCCATTGTAACCTCTCCTGCCACTGTGGTAATCGGCCTTGGATTTCCTGCATTCTGGCACTATTATGACCTCGACTTCCGAGATGCCTCCACATTTTCTAGTGGGGACACCTTCTCTTTCGGGGGAGGTATTTTACTGCACAAGGGAGTACCTCAACAGGATGTGTATGATTCATGAATGCACAAACCATGGATTGGTTTGCGTTCTCTGGTTTGAAAAACCTACACTATTGGCCATTAAAATTGCTACACCAAGAAGAAATGCAGATGATAGACGGGTAGTCGTTGGACAAATATATTATACTAGAACTGACATGGGATTACATATTCACGCAATTTGGGTGCATAGATCCTGAGAAATCAGTACTCAGAACAACCACCTCTGGCCGTAATAACGGCCTTGATACGTCTGGCCACTAAGTCAGAGAGAGATTGGATGGTGTGTACAGGTACAATTGCCCATGCATCTTCAACACGATACCACAGCTCATCCAGAGTAGTGACTGGAGTATTGTGACGAGCCAGTTGCTCGGCCACCGCTGACCAGACGGTTTCAATTGGTGAGAGGTGTGGAGAATGGTGGCCAGGGCAACAGTCGAACATTTTCTGTATCCAGAAAGGCCTGTACAGGACCTGCAACATGCGGTCGTGCATTATCCTGCTGAAATGTGGGGTTTCGCAGGGATCGGATGAAGGGTGGAGCCACGGGTCGTAACACATCTGAAATGTAACGTCCACTGTTCAAAGTGCCATCAATGCGAACGAGAGGTGATCGAGACGTGTAACCAATGGCACCCCATACCATCACGCCGGGTGATGACGAATAGACGCTTCCAATGTGATCTCACCGCGATGTCGCCAAACACGGATGCGACCATCCTGATGCTGTAAACAGAACCTGGATTCATCCGAAAAAATGACGTTTTGCAATTCATGCACTCAGGATCGTCGTTGAGTACACCATCGCAGGCGCTCCTGTCTGTGATGCAGCGTCAAGGGTAACCGCATCCATGGTCTCCGAGCTGATAGTCCATGCTGCTGCAAACATGATGGTATGCGTTTCTCCTCCTCACACGAGGCACCACAAGAACGTTTCACCAGGCAACGCTGGTCAACTGCTGTTTCTGTATGAGAAATCGTATGTAAACTTTCCTTAGATCAGCATGTTGTAGGTGTCGCCACCGGCGCCCACCTTGTGTGAATGCTCGTAAAAGCTAATCATTTGCATACCACAGCATCTTCTTCCTGGCGGTTAAATTTGGAGTCTGTAGCGCGTCATCTTCATGGTGTATCAATTTTAATGGCCAATATGAGGTTATACAAGCGGACGTAGAATATCTGTGGTGCAAGGCCGAGGCTTCAGAATACTCTGAAGCACTACCATAGGTTACGTTTCCCCACATCATGATGGTCGACATAACACTAGTGTGCCTGTTCGAAACATTGGCAAAATGTGGCCTCACCACAATACCGCTGTCCTAGGCTATGATGACCTGAGGAGCCACAGAGGAGAGATTCACAGCTCATGTGACGTAACTCGTCAGTATGCCTGCTCCTTGGGTGTGCAAATAATCGAAACGCTTCCATTTGCGTTATGATGTAAGGGGCAGCCTATACATGGTTCTGGACAGAAGTGTAGAACTTCATGAGGTAACGTAGTACGTCGATTTTATGTGCCTGAGTTTAGGGCACTAGTGAGATTACAGTGTGTTTGGCGTCGTAGTATATGTAGTCCTGCCTTTGCGTGGTTGAAGTCTGTTGACGAGAATCTTGACTTCATCTGTGGCCTCCCACACGATTCCAGTGAGACCAACATGGACTGTTGTCACCTTCTAATAGCCCTACTTGGCTAGATACCACACGAAGATTTTTTACTGAATTTCATTTCAGCTACACAAGATTCACATTTACTACTTCCCCAGTAGTACACTGTCTCAGCACAACATTCATGGAAAGCATCATAGTTCAATAGCGACCCAATGGCTCCCAATACATGCAGATTGCACCTTTTTAACTTTTTCTTTTGAAGCTACACTTGTTCTAATGAAGAGTAAGACGTAGAACAGCTTGATCCCGTTATTTATATAGTAGAAAAGTTTGTTCGTATCGCGGGTACCTGAAATTAATGCACAGATACAATTTGTGCAAGCAAATGGTGATAATTTTTTGTTTTTGTGAGTGACATCAGATGATCAGTTTTAGGGAGACAGTTCAAATGTAAATTGATTAAAGTACTTTGGAGCATGGAAACCGACCACTTCGTTTCTTCTGACAAGGTACCTTCATTACTTATTATATTCAATGACAAATATTTTCTCTAAAATCGGTCTGACTAACTATGAGTATCAGTCACAGAAGAGCAGTTCCCAAAAATTTTTTGAACTTTCCCAAAAGGCTAATTCTGGCGATCTGATAGATTTGCATAGTTAATTATTCGTGCAAACTGAGAAGCATATTGCTAATTTGCGTTCCTTTAATCCCGCAGAAGACTCATTCATATGTAGATCTCGGATTGCACATTGTTTATGTAGCACCATCTTGATTACATAACAATAGAATATTGTTAAGACTTGAACATCACAGTGACAACAGCGCTGAAGAGCTACAATTGCTTCACGATCAGCTGCATATAAATTAAAACAATGAGCGTAGCTGATGGGAAAATTTGTGAGCAAATAGCCTTTGCTCTTCAGAAACGTGTTTCCCGATTCACGGACACGTTCACGTACGTTACTAAATGAGATTACGATCACAATGCTGATAACTCCTAGTTTAATCATTTTCTTTCTCTGCTGACAGTCATTCTATTTGTCTATTTGCAGAGTCCATCCCTTTAACTGCTCTTGAACTTGACACATGGCTTTCATCCACTATAATCTACTTCAGTGTGGCCGGTGGATTTCCATTAGAATAGAAGGAACCACCAACAGAAACTTCTATGTCTGACCAGACCTACGATTGTTAGAATGCTATTCATCAAATTCACGTCTGTGTCGCATCTGACTTGTGCTGGACTGAGGATTTTCCTCAAGACTGTTAATTAAAAATAAGAATGTTGAATGACATCTATCGGGATGCTCCATAATTCAGATCCATAATATTTGGTAAAATCGTAAAGAGAAAACTTAGTTTCGGACATTTATTCAGATTCAGCAGTCTCCTGTCAGTGTCTGGAATGAGCGTCATATCCCCACTTCACTGTTGGTGAGGTATCTGTGACAACTTTATTTTCTTTGTAAAGAGAACTATTCATTTCGGTGCTCTTTCTCCTTAACATAGTTAATTTGTAAGACTTCATCTCTATTTGAATCTTACAGCTACATCATCGGCAAGATAATCCGAGTACGTCCTTCTGAGATATAAAAACCAACAAACTACGGTTTATTCATTACTTCTTCCAGTATGAGGTCTTGATTCCATTACAGTATCAGTTCACCGTGATTCTGTGTCCAGATTTCAGAATTCCCTATGTGTTACTTAAACACACTGGAGATAACGTAATGACTGTTGTCGGAGTACATTAATCCATTTGGCAGTTAATTAGTTTTCCCAGTGAGCAATGCTTTCTCGCATGATGTCAACAGAAACTGCGTTGAGATTTTAATAATGTTCAGAACTGTAGATTTGGACGTTACGAACAACGAACTAATTCTTTTGGAAACCAGTTCCAGCACTCTCTGAATGTGCATCTTCCGCTGTCACTGCCCATGAACAGTTTCGCCGTCTACACAGCATCGCAGTAACGCTTTTTTCATGATTCTGTTGTCGAAGGAGTTTTGGGAAAAGGCATCTGAGTGATAATTGACGCTGGATGTTTCTTTAGAGACGACAATTGTTAGTCAAAGATCTCAGAAGGAACATTCTATGATGGGTACTGTCTCAATAAAAACACCGTGGCCTGGCAGTAGCGTTTTTGGCTAGTAACAGAAACATTCTGAGTCTCTGGTATGGACCCAGCCACTGTTTGTGTTTTGAGTATATATTGTCGGCAATGCTTTCTGAAGACTTCCACTAAGAGGAATAACCATCGTTCTGATAAAAGAATGGAGAAACAGGTTACGTTTCAGTGAAAACTGAGTGGTAATTGACTCTGGATGTTTCTTTAGAGACGACAATTGTTAGTCAAAGATCTCAGAAGGAATATTCTACGATGGGTACTGTCTCAATAAAAACACCATGGCCTGGCAACAGCGTCTTTGGCTAGTAACTGAAACGTTCTGAGTCTCTGGTATGGACCCAACCACTGTTTGAGATTTGAGTAAATATTGTCGGCAATGTTTTCTGAAGACTTCCACTAGAGGAATAACCGTCGTTTGATAAAAGAATGGAGAAACAGGTTAAGTTTCAGTGAAACATCTACATCTACATGACTACTCTGCAATTCACATTTAAGTGCTTGGCAGAGGGTTAATCTACTATCTCTCTACTATTCCACTCCCGAATAGCGAGCGGGAAAAACGAACAACTAAACCTTTCTGTTGGAGCTCTGATTTCTCTTATTTTATTTTGATGATCATTCCTACCTATGTAGGTTGGGCTCAACAAAATATTTTCGCATTCGGAAGAGAAAGTTGGTGACTGAAATTTCGTAAAAAGATCTCGCCGCGACGAAAAACGTCTATGCTGTAATGACTTCCATCCCAACTCGTGTATCATATCTGCCACACTCTCTCCCCTATAACGTGATAATACAAAACGAGCTGCCATTTTTTGCACCCTTTCGATGTCCTCCGTCAGTCCCACCTGGTAAGGATCCCACACCGCGCAGCAATATTTTAACAGAGGACGAACGAGTGTAGTGTAAGCTGTCTCTTTAGTGGACTTGTTGCATCTTCTAAGTGTCCTGCCAATGAAACGCAACCTTTGGCTCGCCTTCCCGACAATATTATCTATGTGGTCCTTCCAACTGAAGTTGTTCGTAATTTTAACACCCAGGTACTTAGTTGAATTGACAGCCTTGAGAATTGTACTATTTATCGAGTAATCGAATTCCAACGGATTTCTTTTGGAACTCATGTGGATCATCTCACACTTTTCGTTATTTAGCGTCAACTGCCACCTGACACACCATACAGCAATCTTTTCTAAATCGCTTTGCAACTGATACTGGTCTTCGGATGACCTTACTAGACGGTAGATTACAGCATCATCTGCGAACAATCTAAGATAACTGCTCAGATTGCCACCCAGGTCATTTATATAGATCAGTAACAGCAGAGGTCCCAGGACGCTTCCCTGGGGAACACCTGATATCACTTCAGTATTACTCGAAGATTTGCCGTCTATTACTACGAACTGCGACCTTCCTGACAGGAAATCACGAATCCAGTCGCACAACTGAGACGATACCCCATAGCTCCGCAGCATTTTTTCCTTAGAGTGGGAATCACACCAAAAATGCGGAAGAATCAGTCATGATCATAGTTATAGAAATGTAGAAAGCAAGTAAAACCACTCCATTAAGGACACATCATGTGTATCCATAGGATATATGGCATACGACTGCGGATTAGTTCACCATTCTGTTCTCAGTGGAGGCAATGAGAAGAATATTGAATAATTAAAAAAGGGGAACATTCTAAGATTCGGAGCGTGGAATGACAGGAGGATGAACTTATTAGGGAATCTAGAAAAATCTGGAACAGGAAATGCAGGGGTTCACTCCAGAAACAGTAAACTGAAGGTAGATAAAGATAGTTGTATGGTCAAGTTTATAAAGGGTAGCAGCAGAAGAGAACTTTATAATGAGTGTAGCATTTGTTTTACTTACGAAGTTTGAGCTGACAGTTAGTCACTTCAGTAGTTCAGTGACATGGTTTTCCTCATCAAAACCAGCAGCATGTCAATCCACAAACAACACATGAGGTCTTGCGTTAACAAACTTGCTGGCGGGCTGTCAGTGAGATAGATTCTACGAAAACGGTAAATCAGCGCCCCCTGATCTGAGTTGGACAGCCTCAAATGACGGCGAAGTGAACAGAACTATGTGTTCGCAGATGAACGAGTGGATTCTGGTAGTCATTTTGGAAGGCGAATCGGTTAGCAATTTGGACGACAAGGAGGCTGAAACACCACACATCGTGGTTTCAACAATACGGTAGACTCTGACTGCTAAGGGATAGTAGCAACTCACAGATTCATCTTACTGCAAAATCAGTCACATCAGCGTAATAACAGCAGTGAGACACGTTTATTGACACTTTATATGATTATAAAAACTACATAAGTTACAGCGGCACTGAAAACGTTAAAGACTACACAAATCATTGTAAACTTTTAGCTCTTGAATGCATTATTCGATCTTTGCAATTAAGGTGTTGGATAAAAGAGCAAGAAACTAGTTGTGATCGTAGGAAGTCACACGTCTGTATATTGGAAGTATGTCTGATGAGCCTCGAAAAAATAAATCAGAAGATGTATGCTTCTTAAACAAATCGCCATACTTCTCGATTTAATCTCCTTTGAGGGATATGCACTTCGTCCAACGATCCTCCAGCTATCACTGCATCGGAAGAAATACGTTCTGTTAAACTTTGCAAAATACTCGTTGACTTCAACTATCACTTCATCAATTCATGAAAATTTCTTCCCAACGAGTTAAAATTTCAATTTCTGGAAGAGGAGAAGCTTTTGGGGCAAAGCCTGGTGAATATTGTGGATGAGAATCCAACTGAAATCTCAGTTCAGCCAGTGCTTGGTCTTCGGTGCTTATACAACCGCATTTAAATTTGTTAATCGAAAAGTATGTGGTTTTCAATGATGGTGCAACGTCCGCATGAACTTGGCTCGATTCCTTTCAACGGCCTGGATTAAATCATCGTCAGACAGAGGAAGTTAAGAAATCAGATACTTTATTATAAGAGGAACCTGGTAAAAAGCACGTTTTTGTGTGCCAACTTCGGTCGTTCTTCAGGCTACACAAGTTTCAAGCGATCCATCAATGAAATATGATGGAGTCCAGTTACGATTCCGTTTTTTTCGAAGGAATATATGGGGATGATTCTCTGGGAATACCAAAAAACATGCCCATCACCTTACCAGCTTACAAAATGGTCTTTGCCTTTTTCCGTGCACTTTCCCCAGCCTTGTACATTGTTTTGACTACCATTTTGACTCCGACGCGTAATGATGAATAGTTTCATCAGCTGTCACAAATTACGAGAACATTCTTGTGGATTAAACATCGCCAAAAGTTTGTTGAAATGTGCCAGATGAGTTTTTGGTCGACTATGAGCAATCGTGGTCCACCTCGCACACAGATTCTTTCCATAGTCAATTCTCCGTGGAAGATGTTAAGCACTCGCTCAAGTGAGATGCCTACAGTCTCAACAATCTCATGAATTTTCCTTTCATGTCATAGATTTTGTGAATGGTTTCCCTTGTATCGACCTGTATTGGATGGACGACGCGTGCTTCTAGTTCGGTGCTTGTCAGACCACTTTTAAACTTGTTAATTCAAAAATAAATCATCTTCGGTGATGTTACAGAGTCCACGTGAACTTATTCCAGTTCCGTTTCTGCAGTCCAACTCTTCAAATGAAAATGTTTAACAACATCATGAAACACAGTTTTCTCCATTTTCACGCAGTCAACACATTGACTAATTCAGACGGTTTCAACAATTAAGTGCATGCTGTACATTATTCAGATTCTTTACAAGATCTATGTGAATAACGAAGCTTACCAAAAATGAAAGTGTAAACAAAACTCTTTCACTATTTCTTGAAAATCTACTCGACTTCTCAAACCACCATAGAATTTCTCTCCTAAATTATTCCTATTTCATGTGTCTTCAAATATCAAATGTGTCAGAACATGGTAGTCTGCAGACATACAAAGAAAATTAACGCAACATTACACTCATATATTTCCTTATGAAACCATGTAGCACATGTGGTGTAGTCTGAATAGGAGTGGAACAGAAAGGAGCTCCTTTCAATGTATACGCTGTATATATATATATATATATATATATATATATATATATATATATATATATATAGGGTGGTCAGAACAAAGTTTGTGAAGATGTAGCAGGGTAGGTTATGCTGAGAAATAATTGTTAATAAAAATATCGATAGGTTGCGCTGTTTCCGTGTTTATAAGCAATTTATCAATCACGCCTTTGAGTGACAAATTCTAGTGGCCCGCCAGATACAACTGGTGTCAGGTGTTCTCATAGAATAAACGACAGCGCACAAGACTGCTCAGTCTTTGGCTAGGCTTCGATTCTTACTACGATCCAGTGTAAAATGTTTCTATCACTCTCTTGTTGTGTCTTAGAAAACCTAACGAATAACTTGAATTTGCGGGCATAACGGCATGATTCGCTAACTGCAATGCTAATTAACTCAGGAACGGCGCAACGTATCCATTTTTTTAAATAATTATTTCTCAGGGTAACCTACCGTGTCAACGTACTCACAATCTTTTCAGACTATTTCTGACTGTCTCGTATTTTGAACAGTGTTCTATACTTGGCATTGCTGTGATCATTGTAAGATTTTGAGGGCTTACTGAGGGCGTATAAGGACATTATACATAACCACTCCTGGCAATTTATGCTGTGAGCGGTCATTCTTTCCATATTGACGCTGAGGTAACTTGCCATTTGAAGAACTGTTAGTGTGGTTTAGAACTTGTGATAGATGTTGCGTGCCAAGTAACCGTGCGAATAACTTAATTTCAGTTCATATTTAGAATAATTCTGGGCTGAGTAGGGCTTAGAATCTGCGAGCCAGTTGCGACTCTACCGTTCCTTGAGTGTTACACAATGGACAACATTGAAATTGGAATTATTTTGGCAGCGCTTGTGGAATAGTTACTGATTAGCCGGCTGGAATATACTCATGTTACGATTGTTTCATATGTTAATAGATATACTGAACAGTATTTATTTGGTAGTTACCGAATAATGTTTTCAGTTTAGCGAAATTGGGCTTGGTGTTTTACGAATCACTGAAATTTAGTACTTGGAGAAACGATATGTACACGATCTTTACTACATTTGGTTATCATCGTTATTTTATGTCATGTTTATATGCATTTATTTTATGCATTTGTACGTGTCTATTAATTCAATAAATCACTAGTCTCTTTAAGCTAAACCTTCAGAATTATTTAATATTAATTATTCGAAAAATGTGACCTTCCTAGAAATTTTATCAATGTTTTACTCATTTCAACTTTCACTTTTGTTGAATTTCACCTGATATGTCAAAACGTAGATAATTTAGACTGCAGAATAACAGGTTAAAACAGTTTTGCAATTAAGCTACATGCTGGCATAGAAGCTGATGGGCACTGGAAGCTGCACGCATCGATTGTAAGTCAACAATGTGAAGCTAATATTTAAAACAGTGTCGTAAATTTGCCAAACTGTGTGTGTGTGTGTGTGTGTGTGTGTGTGTGTGTGTGTGTGTGTGTGTGTGTGTGTGTGTGTGATAGAGAGAGAGAGAGAGAGAGAGAGAGAGAGAGAGAGAGAGAGAGAGAGAACTGTATCATTACACTTGTACGGGGCAGTTGGTTTCCTCGTCCTGTTACATATTTTGTGACGCCATGTGATAGCTGACGTCACAGGCAGAGGGTGAAGAGATAGAGAAATTATATAATTATATCAAATGGATAAGTAGGTAAAACCAAATGACAATCTATTGCTCATGTGGGATTGATACGCGATAATAGGGGAGGCACTAAAAGACAGAGCTGAGGATGAATACGGGATTGGTAGTAGGAATGAGAGAGGACAAATATTAACTGAGTTCTGCAATAAATTCAAGTTCGTGACAACAGTTACGCTATTCGAAACCCACAAGAGTAGAGAGTACTTCGAAAAGGCATGCTGACGCGGAAGTTGCCAGCTTGATTGATTCACCGTGACACAGTAATTAAGAATCAGATATTTGAATCTAGAACAAACCAAGGAGCAGATATAGATTAGGATTACACTGTAATAGTGATTAAGAATAGATTGAGTTTCACGAGAATCCTCCCTGAGTTTCAGTATGGGATGAAGGAGGATGCTGAAGGATCGAGGAACGATGAGATGCTTTTGAAGTTCTGTAAGACTGTCGGTACTGCAATAATGAATAGCACAGTAGTCAGTTCAGTTCCAGAGCAACTGCCATTTCTAAGAAGGACAATGACAGAACTTGGGCAGAGCAACGAAGAAGATAACTGCGAAGAAACGTTGGGTAACAGAATAAGTAATATAACGCATCGACGAAAACAGGACGTCTTCGACTGTTCAAGGGAAGATATAAATAGAGAATGATAAATAATTAAGAAAAGAAAAAGATAAGAACTTTAGTGAAGCTGATGCGAAATTGCTGCAGGAAAACATTTAAAAAATTAAAAAGTGAATGATCGGTGAAAGGACTGATTCTGCACACAGAAAAGGCAGAACAACCTTCAACGTAATTAAAAGCAAAGGCGACGTCATTAAGAGTGTAATGTAAATTCTACTTAACTAAAAACAGACATCTGTAGATGGGGATGGAATGGGGAGGAGCACTTGTCTGTAGGAGTCAAAGCGTTTCCTTAAAAATTTGTAAATCACTGGGTGAACTGGCAACCAAAGGGCTATTCAGTTTCGTGTGTTGGATCTATAGAACTGGTGACATACTGAGGTCTACATACTGTTTATTCTCGTCGACATTTTATTGAGCCTCACTGATAACATAGATTACCAAATCTACCACTCCCGTGATTGTACATAACCTGTGGACGTTTATTGTCTAAGGTTACATGTCCACGGCTTCATTCTTATGTTCGAGGTGATCGTTTAGCGTTTTAGTAAATCTGAGGATAATTTTTAAAATCAGAACCAAATACAAAAAAATTTTAAAAACATGAAAGTAAATATAATTATAAAGGGTCAATATAAAAAGAGGAGTAATGTGTAGTGGCGAAAATGTTTATTACGTTACATAATAAGCCGCTTTCAGTACGTAGAATTTAGGTTATGAGGAACACAGCAGCTTTTACAAAGGGCACTAGGAACTTTTGCAGTACAGGTTTATTTACTTAATTTTTTCGAGGTAATTTCCGCTACACTGGATACACCTCTCCATTCTCCGAAACCTATCCCCAAACTAGTTCTCCGCAGTTTCTTCTGGGAGGAAGGCACGCTCGTTTTCTCAAGCCTTCAGAAGGTCCTCATCACTTGAAAACTGAACTCCTTTCGACTTCGTTCTCACATGCAGGAACAGTGCAAAGGCACAAGGAACGAGGTCTGAAATGTAAAGAGGGTGTTCAAGAAGTTGCACTCCTGCACCAGGCTAATATTCGGTGAGTGCTTTGGCGCAGTGAGCTGGAGCGTTGTCGTCATGGAGGAACCGCATGTCCATTCTTGACTTCCACGCAGGTTCCTCAAAGATTTTATGACTTTGGGGCAGGAACTGCTTAGTGTACCAGTTAGCTGTGGCTGTGTGTTACCAACGGCCTCGCGCTGTCGGGCTTGGCTATCACTTGGATGGGTGACCATCCGGTCTGCCGAGCGCTGTTGGCAAGCGGGGTGCACTCAGGCCTTCTGAGGCAAACTGAGGGGCTACTTGATTGAGAAGTCGCGGCTCCGGTCTCACAAACTGAAATACGGCCGGGAGAGTGGTATGCTGACTTCATGCCCCTCCATATCCGCATTCAGTGATGCCTGTGGGCAGAGGATGACATGGCGGCCGACCGGTGCCGTTGGGTCTTCATGGCCTGTTCGGGAGGAGTATAGTTTTAGTTTTTTTATCTTCTGTGTGTGTCCAAAACAATACGCACAACAGTTCGACTCGATTTTTTTTTTTTTAAACAAGAAGCTTTCATTTTCTTCTTTAGCGATCGAAATTTTCTGACAGTAACGGGTATGTCGTCATCTTGAAAGACGTTAACTTTAAGTCTTAGTCTGCACGTCATAATAGTACAAACAAGTCTCATCACCTGTCTCGATGTTACTCACGTACTGAGTTTATCCCTGAGAAAACTTGTTTAACATTTCCCGGCACCAAGCCACATGTGATGTTATCTGCTCTTCCGTAAGTTCATATAGCACACAGCGACGCCAAAATTTCTGTACTTGCTAATTATTATGCAAAATCTAACGAATTGTTGGTGCATTTAGTCCTAAGTTATCGTCTACATACTTATAGGTAACTTACCTCTCTTCTTTTAGTATTTACCTCACAGCGTCAATGTTTTCCTCCGTAACTGATGGTTGTGCCTTACCGTCGTGTCAGCGGCCTCAGACTGAAGTTTCTTTTTTGGAATCCTGTCTACCACCTGAATATAGTTTTAAGATGTGGACACACATCAGCGAGTGCAAGACAAAATTTTCTTCATAGCAATGGTCTATTTTTAAATCAAGCGCGAAGATGTACCGCTAAGCTGCCCATACCTCCCTTCCTGACCAAGATGTCATAACAAGTACTTTAAACTAACCCTGCTAGTAAAGGACTGCGCCCACAAACTTGGCACAGTGGCTACAACGCAAGTATGAAATATTCTCAGAAGACAGCAACAATCAACTTCTTGCGACTTACTGTTGCCTCGTATTGCAAAACTTTCATAATACCCTTTATATCTGAAGTAACCAGTTTGGAATCGACTTGTGACAATCAATCACAGATTGATGCAAAACGCGGCGAGTTGAACAGAAGTACACCGAAATATCGGCAGAATTTTGCAATGAATATCATCCAAGCAGTCCTGAACGTACCAAGTGCACCTAAGAACGAAAATTAACACACCATTACACTCACAGTCCACGCATCCCAAAGAGTTGAAGATCTATTAACTGATGATCAGTCGGAATCAGGGAGGCAGTTCCATCGTTGCACTAGAAAATGGAGCAAGATGTTGGAAATTCTGAGAAAAGTAGGAGTAAGCTTGTAACCTGCCCCTCACGTATCGACCTTAATGACAGTAAAAATTAAACCGCGTGTACCTAATGGAAATTTGGGAAAACCAATCGTCATCGAAGTTAATTTGTCGGTAAAGAGGGGGGGAAAGGGTTACATCTAAATGAAAGGAAAAATGTAAATGAAATTGGTGGAAATTAATTTTGAGTAAAGGCTACAATTAATAAAGAAAGTAAATGTGCGGTCGTTACGTTAACCATTAATTGGAGTTAATTAGATATTTGAGATTTGTGGAAAATTACGGTCGACAGTCGTACGGACAACTACTATAATAACTGAAAATGAAAGATTATTGCAGATATAATTAGCACTAAAAGCGTAGCAACTGAAGGTTGACACGCACTGTGTGAAAACTGAATGTTTGTCAGAAGTAATAAATTTCGCTACACTCTGACTTAATTTAGCAAAAGAATTAATAGAACCGGAAAATTTAAAGTTAGTTTAGTGACTGAAATTAATAGTGAACATTGTTTCTGAAGCACTACGAAATTCAGTGAAATAAGGTTAGTTTTTAACTTGAATTACATGATTCTGAACAATTAACAATAGTAAAATTTAGTACGTACCAAGTTGAACTGCAGTCACAAGAAAGCTAAAATATGGTAACAAAACCCACACTCTTAATTTGTGCTTGTGTAATTTAAATGTTGTAGCCAGCTATGAATACTTTAACTGAAGCCGGCCGCGGTGGTCTCGCGGTTCTAGGCGCGCAGTCCGGAACCGTGCGACTGCTACGGTCGCAGGTTCGAATCCTGCCTCGGGCATGGATGTGTGTGATGTCCTTAGGTTAGTTAGGTTTAAGTAGTTCTAAGTTCTAGGGGACTAATGACCACAGCAGTTGAGTCCCATAGTACTCAGAGCCATTTTGAACTTTAACTGAACTTTGAAATTAAAGCAGTGAAATGGAATGACATTACTTTAATGCTGGCGTTTGAATTTCAACAACACTCGGGTTCATTCCGGAAAAGGAAGAGACCCTGCTTGGTAATGCAATTGGGACAATGAGCAACAAAGGTTCATGCTACGTTGCTGCAATTTAGTGAGAGAAATTTAACAGTTTGAAAAGTTGAGGTCTGCCGCACAGTTCTAAACCTTTACGTGCTTCCAGTCTTCCTTGTTGGTTGATTGAAAGTTTGAAGTCGTCGATCGAGGAGGTGGCTACAGTCATATATTGTCGGCCGTCGCGGTTGCAGAAGCTGGATGTTGGCGCGCCTTCTTCTCGACATGGTCAACAGGCGAAACGGACTCTTGATGTGCGCAAGCTAATGCTCCCCGTCCGCGACACCCTGTCAGAAATTATCATAGCCAAGTAGAACGCAATTACATGCTGCCAAACCCCGAAAGCGCGGCAATTCGCGGGAGCGTCACACAACAAACCTGCTCCACCGCTTACACCAACCAGACTTTCCCTGCCCGCGCTCCATGAGGCACAGTTAACATTCCCAAACATCCTAAACACTTTGGTTCTCCACACGACCTATCGATGTAATCGTTCGATAACATAGTTTTCCCTAGGCCAGACCCAGCGTAAAAGAAACAAATAATATTTACAAAACAAACTAATTAAACATCGACATAAATGCATAAATATGCATATATACAAATAGTTAAACAAGTACAATACATAAAGACACAGAAATGTCATATCCTCAGGTAACAAACTAAGAGAAAAGTTTATAGTACAATTGATAGAAATAGGAGGATATGCATTTCCGGCGTTACAAGCTACAGGGGAAGACGGGCAGTATACATAACATACAAGAACTAAGAGAGAAGAAGAAGATTGTACGACCAAGAACGAAGTGCTTGAATTAAAAAGTGTGCAACGCAAAGATACAATCTTTCAACTCTGCTATTCGTCTATAAATCGCCGAACCACTGACAAAAATAAAAGAAACAGCAAGAGTGGGACAAAAATTTGGAGTGAAAGGATATCAGCAGCAACATTCGCTGGTAGCATTGCTTTCCTCAGTGAAAGCGAATGTAATGAATACTTAAATGAATACAGAATATGGGTTGAGAATAACCGATGTAAGTTGAAAGTGATGAAGAGGAGTAGAAACAAGATTAACGATGTATTTATCAACATCTTTTCCCCCAGAATAGACGAGGTTAACGAATACTACTATCTTAAAACGTAGAAAACACGTGATGGACGATACAAGAGGATATCAAAAGTAGACTAAGCACTCGAAGAAGGCAACTCTTGTCATGAATAAGCAGCTACAGGTATCGTGAATGACAAGAGTTGGGAATGGAATAATGGCTGTGGCATCTGGGAAGATACACAAGTGGGCTGAGTGAATCGACCTTAAAGTGAATGTGAATGGAATGCATACAGCTATGCGCATTTTGTGTCAATGCAATAAAATGGCAGCAATTTTGTGATGCAGTTACTAAGTCTAATGTGATGAGAGGTTCTGTTGGCTTGAATGAAAGTACGATCAATTTATTGGTGAAACATTTGTTTATTAACAGAACAGGAAAATTAGCTTGTAAATACGTGGAAGTCAGATAAACAACACCGGACGTCTGAGCTTTTCAAGTTGCTCTGTTACGATATTGCAAGTAATGTAATACAGCCAGAGAAGATGACTGTGCAGATGATCTCAAGATAACTTTGAAACAAGCTTTTGCAATGGTCGTAAACGGCAAATATTTTCACCCAGTGCGGGGAATTATTAACGCCGGGAGTAGTATAAATTGCCTGTGAGAATTGTACGTTCCGTGGTACGGTCGTATCTCTCTGGAATAAGTAACCAGAGATATATATTTGAGGATTCTGTGTGAAAAAACTAAAGAGATCGGACGTGTTTTATGTATGAGAGTTTTTGCTATTATTGTGCGATGCTATTAAGATCCATTGTGCATGAACAATAAGCAAATTCAAGTTAATAATACGTATTCAAGGTGTGTATTTATCAATTTATAAAAGATTTGACAAACATTCTTAAGATATCACGTGACGTTGATCGATCGGAGGTGCAGTGTGGAATGATAGTGTGAGCCTCCATATTTTCACTGTCAACGATCTTAGAGAGAATATCTCAGAAGCAATAAACTTTTCGTTGAAAGAAAAGTTACACACATCAATCCGTACGCATCATACAACATAGCACCTAGTTATGGCGAACGATCTTCGTAGCGAAATAAACATTTTAAAGATATCAGGTGGAGCAATTCCGACGAGGAGTATCAGCGAGATCGACGCTGCGGAACATATATCTAGCTCCTCTGTGGTATTTAAAAACAAAGACTTATATTCTTTAGCTTTTAAAAGACTGAAGCTAAGACCCAAATTAAACCACTGGAAATCATAACTAAAAATACCTACAATAAATAAGATGCAGGGAATGTTCTTAAACAAATTACTTTAATTAATTAATTAAATTGAAATATAATATACTTTGCAGCTACAGGTACGGGGTTACAGTATTGCTGTGGTGAATGGTGGCCCTGATACTGTGGTCTCTGGTATTTTTAGCCTGATGACGGAAATCCTGATGTCGTTGGAACTGATAATTGATTTTATCGTTTCACAAACAGACCTTGAAATTTAATCTAGGCTACAAAAGCATACGTTACATATGTCGAGCATTCATTATGTGATGTCGTCAAACATACGACCACACCGCCGCCTGAGAGATCGATCCACCGGATTCGATGCTCTCGATAAACGGTACAGAAGAACGGCTGTGTTAGCCAAAGAGTACACAGCCAGTCGCAGTACTTCACTCTCCGCGAGGCGCCGCCAGGCCACTTCATGTGCAGTAGCAGAGTAGTGCAGTTGTGCCAGTCTACAGTTAGTAGGCGCGCTCAGTGGTCAGCCAGCGCCGATCTTTGACATCCTCTGCAGCTCAGTCACTGCTGCCATCAAGTATTTGTAGCCCAGATCCAAGGTAGTCTTCAAATTCACCGGATTCGACATTCAAGATTACGAGGGATTAATTCGTCACTGCAAGATTTCTGACTTGTAAATTATGTCATTCTACAGACTCTTGGCCTAGTCGCGTCTTCTATAATTGTCAACCAACTGATTATGGACTACAGCAAAGTTTAGTAATAAGTACTTCCTTATTTTGAACTACTGATAGTTAATTGTGTTTTCCTGTTGTAGCAACCAAGCAGTCGTGGCGTAGTAGAACCCAGGTTTCCACCTCCTTGGCTACCTCATATTTGCCACATCATGTTGATGGACTCGATTATGGTGGAAGATCACACTCTACATTTACATTTATACCTAACGGTGTGTGGCGGAGAGCACTTTACATGCCACTATCATTACCTCCCTTTTCTGTTCCAGTCGTGTATGGTTCGCAGGAAGAACGACTGCCGGAAAGCCTCCGTGCGCGCTCGAATCTCTCTAATTTTACATTCGTGATCTCCTCGGGACGTATAAGTAGGGGGAAGCAATATATTCGATACCTCATCCAGAAACGCATCCTCTCGAAACCTAGACAGCAAGCTACACAGCGATGCAGAGCGCCTCTCTTGCAGAGTCTGCCACTTGAGTTTGCTAAAAATCTCCGTCACGCTATCACGGTTACCAAATAACCCTGTGACGAAACGCACCGCTCTTCTTTGGATCTTATGTATCTCCTCCGTCAACCCGATCTGGTACGGATCCCACACCGATGAGCAATACTCAAGTATAGGTCGAACGAGTGTTCTGTAAGCCACCTCCCTTGTTGATGGACCACATTTTCTAAGGACTCTCCCAAGGAATCTCAACCTGGTACCCCCTCACCAACTATTGTATGTATCACTTCAGGGAAGACGTTTTTATTTCGAGTAGATGCACAATACATATCAAGCAAATCAACAGCTTTACTGTTACACACGTAAATAGGTACACGTAACACTTCCCATGCCTTCATCTTTCCACTGGTACGAAAGATTCCTGTAAGAGATGAAGATTAACTCCATCCTCTTGGGGACACCATAGGTATTTAAGAGATTTCCCTCGGTTGTAAGAGGGATCCTCTGAACAATATTTACCAGTTGTAAGCCATTTGTTCAACCCCTTGCCTCAACATTATTGAAGTGAAAAGAAGAAAGCATGCTTTGCAGTCACTTGAAGTAAATAGAAGACAGAAAATCAAACTTGAAACAGGTGCCTGGTAGTGCGACAAGGGACATAGCAAACACAGGATAAACTAGCGGGGGAGCGAGCAAATGATGGTGCTGGGGGCGAATAACATAATTAAGTGATACCAGTTATTTAACTGAAAATAAGAAAGGCTACTCTGCTCTCACTAGATGTAAATATAAAAGATACAAAATCAAAGAGAAAATTGAGTCGGGTGCTTAAGAATGGAGAAGGATAACAAACACAGGACAAACTAACAAGGGAACGAAGACATGATTGTGACTGGGACGAATAACACACTGAAGTAATGCCAGTAACAAAAAAATGATACTGACTCATATAGGGCTAATTACTCGTAATGACGGTAGAAGGCTGGCTGGTACGATTTGGTGTCAGTGGTTGCTTAGTGATAAATTCTTATACTGGCGAAAACAGGAACTGTTACAGCAATATTATTTCAAAACAAAGTACTTTTGGTCAGTCTGTATTACTTACTGTTAGGGTACAGTTCTGTGTATCGATGGCTATCGGTTACCTCGAGGAATGAGCTCCAGATTTCAAACAGAGTACACGCCGGTAGAGTGCATTAAGTAGGAAAACTGTTGGTAATAGTAATGGAGAGATAATTCTGTCAAATAGCACGCATTCTTCGCCCGCATTTTGGGAATGCACTTGTGACGCGGCTTCATACGCATTACGCAGAGCAGTGCGACCTCGTGCCGGGCGACTGCACGCCTGATATGCACCATGTGGGTCGTGGCCCTCTGGCGGTGAATTCCGGCCACAAACATCCGATAACGGCGGCAGCGAACGAGCGTCCAAAATCGAGCCGCGGCGCGCATCACCAGGAATGCGAAGCGATGCGATGCGAGCGGCCGCCCGCATCGGCGGCGCGACCGCAGGTGCTGCGCAGTGGAAAGCTCGGGCTGGTGTCCATATCTCCCATGCACCTGTGCTCATTTTGCGCATTCATCACTTTATGACAGCTACCCGTCGTAAGTTACCGCTTTAGACATATACCACGGTAGCGCCTCTCAGCAGCTGCGGTCAAACACGTGTACTTCCGTGTTCACGAACCGGCCGAGGTGGCAGATCGGTTCTAGGCGCTACAGTCGGGAACCACGCCATATCTACGGTCGCAGGTTCTAATCCTGCCTCGGGCATGGATGTGTGTGATATCCTTAGGTTAGTTAAGTTTAAGAAGGGGACTGATGACCTCAGAAGTTAAGGCACATAGTGTTCAGAGTCATTTAAACCGTGTTCACGGATTACTCTTAACGGCTCTACAGAAAATCCAAGTTTTGTTGGGTGATCGGGCACATTTTGACTGGTTAGACGCAGTGACAGATCAAGTGAAGTCGTGTAACCCGGTCATGTCTGACCGCAGCGACAACCGCATGAACGACAGCTCTTGGGTGTTATGGCGATCTATAAAGGCAATCTCGTTGGGCGATTCATCAGAAGTGCTGTGAGCTACAATAGCATGACAAACTAGGAGAATAGCTGAAGCCAACACAATATGATGTTAATCCAACAAATTTAAAACAAAAAATGTTTCAAATTGCTCTGAGCACTATGCGACATAATTTCTGAGGTCATCAGTCGCCTAGAACTTATAACTAATTAAACCTAACTAACCTAAGGACATCACACACATCCATGCCCGAGGCAGGATTAGAACCTGCGACCGTAGCAGTCACACGGTTCCAGACTGAAGCGCCTAGAACCGCACGGCCGTCTGTAAAACAAGAATCAGAGAATATAAGAACTGTATACAGGGTGTAAATTTTTAAATCTGCAAAACCAGAATAACTCGAAAAATTAGCTTCACACGAAGAAATGTGTAGAATCCAAAGTTGATTATTTTCGAGGGGGACGTCTGCTGGTGCTAAGATTATTCCGCCACCCCAGGCCCTTGGGGGTGGGGCGAGAGGCAAATTTAAAATTACAAATGGGAACCCCCATTTTCTTATAGCAGAATCAGATTCTTCATAAAAAAACTACGTACATATTGTCTTAAACATTTGTTTTGATTCTTGGTAGTTGGCCCTGTAATTCAAGAAAAGCCATGGTCTCATATTTGCGTGGAAAATTGTTACGGATAAATAAAAAAATACTTATTTACTTCGTAAATAAAACTAAGACTTTCCCTCTCTCCCCATAGGGTGGGGTTTGAGAGAGAGGAATTAGAGTTTTACACATGTTGACCCAAACAAAACTAATCAAAATCTGCGTAAGAAATTAATATTTGGATCAACATTGTAATACTCTAATTCCTCTCTCTCAAACCTCACCCTATGGGGAGAGAGAGAGAGTTTGTTTTAGCGAATCAAAATTTAGGAAGTAAATAAGTATTTTTTTCAAGATTTTAAACATGGATGAAACAGCAACTGTTGAAATTGTTCATGGTAAATGACGACAGCCTGCTACTGTTTTGACTGTCATCATTTACCGTGAAGTATGTTTTATTTATACGTAACCATTTTCCACGCAAAAATGAGACCATGGATCTTGCAGAATTACAGTGACAACTACCAAGAATCAAAACAAATGTTTAAGACATAATGTAAGTAGTTTTTTATGTAGAATGTGATTCTGCAATAAAAAATGTGAGTTCCCATTTGAAATTTTAAAGTTGCGTCCCGCCCCACCCCCAGGGGGCTGGGGTGGCGGGCTAATTTTAGCACCAGAAGATGTCCCCCTCGCAAATAATCAACTTTGAATTCTACACAATTTTCCGTGAGAAGCTGTTTTTCGAGTTCTTCTGGTTTATCAACTAAATATTTACACCCTTTATAATAGAAATAAATATGTATGAAATCAACATTGATTAATGTTGCTGTTTATTAGAAGATATACAAGTTTCGTGATTGTATCTGAAATTGTCTAAGGAGAAGTTGCAGTTCTGTTCCTTAGATCTGTAGAATCTTTCCCTGTAGCCAAGAGCCTCCAAGAGTGAACTTGTGTTTCTTCAGTGCAACTCCTTATCTCGTAACACTGTTCTGCTTCGCAATGAATCGAGTAATCCAATATATTCATGCACTGAAAAAGTCCTAATCCACTCTCTGGCAACTGCGATGTTCATCATTGTTATTTGAATAATTTTTCAATTCTGTTTGCAGCTCACATCTTTCTTTTCTTATATTTGGTGCATCTACGTAGAATTGTTATGCCACTTGTTTCCTCTTTCGACACAACGAGAGGTAGTGATCGTACAGACGTGTGTTGACCACAGAAACCAAGAGATGGCTGAAAAATAGGCTCCATGTCTCGCCATTTGTATGCTCAACCAGTTCGTCGGGCTGACCAGATTTCTAAGACGTTGTAGGACGGAGATTATTTCATGCAAAATCTTCTCGGTCAACGATGTTCGATTTCCCCTACTGTGTATGTCCTGAATATTCATCACGCGTATTTCAGTACGATATATCACCCATTCATTAAAATATGATGGAAAATGTAGTGGAAGAACTTCGTTCTCACACTACAACAACTTGCTTGATTAATGTAATCTTTACTTGAAAAGTGATTTCCTTCACACCACAATTATCTATTCGATCTGAAGTTTATCTCGTACAGTACTTCTGAGAAGGGTTCCTTTGCATTATACGATCCGTTCGAAGATTGTCCGTCACGTTGCTGAATACTGAATTCGTGTACCACACGAAGAGTATCAATGACAATATGCGATGGAAAACGCAAATGAATTTTCTACATAAATTTCGTATGATAAGATAAGAAAAGAACAGAAGATCTCGCTTTTCATATTATGTCAGTAACTAGGTCATTATCCATTTATTGCAAATAATATGGGTAGGAGAGGGATGAAGATCGAGAGTGCCAGTTTTCTTGAGCGATTTGGAAAAACTGCGAAGAACGAAATTGTCGATGTCGAACACTAATTTAAATAGCCACCCTCCTAAATGCTATTCCAATGCCTTCACCACTGTGTCAACACTCCCATAAAATGAAAATTTTCGTTTTACTAACATTAATGCTTATCCATTAATCAGCTTACAATGGTACCATAACGAAGTCATTTCGGCATGTTGCAGGTGCTAAGCTGCGATTGCGATTAGATAAGGTATTAACATATTGTGATGTATAGCTACGTTAAGACTCTCTGATTTCCGTCAGTTATCCGCCCTATCTCCTATCAACTCTCTTGACGATGTGCGGCCGTGTCAGTACCTCAAACTGTACTTTTTGTGGTGGATGGCCAAGATGTAATAGCATTTTCATAAACTTAGGATTGAATCATCGTGTTTCTGAATCTGACTGTGACCTTATGGAGGTATACTATGGCGTTACTCACTCACCTGTAGGGTTAACGGGTCTATGATATAGGTAATCATAGTGTAGTCTTACTAGTAGTTACTAGTAGTTACTAATAAACACATGCGTTTGAGCGTCTAAGATGAACCGTTAGCCCTAGAATAGGTATAAATTTGTGTTCTGCCGTCATTTGGCGTGTGTGCTACTCCATGCGCCTCAGTTGGATTGGCACCCATCATCAATGAATTATCAAACAGGTAGAATTACTGATACCAGTTACCAGTACGCATATTACATTACTGGCCATTAAAACTGCTACACCAAGAAGATGACGTGCTACAAACGCGAAATTTAACCGATAGGAAAGAGATTCTGTGATATGCAAATGATTAGCTTTTCAGGGCATTCACACAAGGTTGGCACTGGTGGCGACACCAACAATGTGCTGATATGAGGAAAGTTTCCGACAAATTTCTCATACACAAACAGCAGTAGACCGGCGTTGCTTGGTGAAACGTGGTTGCTATGCATCGTGTAAGGAGGAGGAATGCGTACCATCATGTTTCCGACTTTGATAACACTTGTTATCTGACGATGAGAGATCTGTGCTAGCCAAGGTGGAAATTTTGCCATTAGTCCGCGAGTTGTGCCCACTGAGGAGATAATCGCCAGTGTAAAAGTAGGCATTCGTAGTGTGGACGCGATTACAGCCGAAGAAATCCGCATAGAAACTGTGAGAGTATTAGCTCGCGCAAAGCCTCCAAAAAGTAATTTAACCGTGGGTGAGAGGAATGCAATAAAACGCCTAAATGAGGACGATAGTATTATCATTGTCCCCGCTGACAAGGGAAATGCGACGGTGGTTTTGAATGTTACTGACTATCACAGCAAGATTAATGACTTACTAGATCCGCAGACTTACAAGAAGCTGAGTAAAGACCCGACTGATAAAGTTCTTAGAACGGTTACGCGGTTAATTAAGAAGTCCTCTATCGAACAGAACATTCAGAAAAGTCTGTTCAATTCAGTTGCGCTGCCACCAAGACTCTATGGCTTGCCGAAGGTTCATAAACAACTTGTTCCTCTGAGACCTACAGTGAGTGCCATTGGTTCGACCACCTATTCTATTGCCAAGTTTTTGACAACGCTATTACGGCCGCATGTGGGACGATCGGACTCCTATAGCAAGAATTCTGCACATTTCATCAGTAAATTAAGCGGCATAGTGGTACAGCCGGAGGACATGTTAGTCAGTTTCGATGTGGCATCGGTATTTACTATGGTTCCTCTCAATGAGGTGTTGCAACAGCTGAATAGAATTTTTCCTCCCGACATTGCAGAACTATTTTAATATTGCCTTACGACCACATATTTCAAATGGAACGGTGAGTTCTACGAACAGACTGATGGCGTGGCAATGGGGAGCCCCTTAAGCCCGGTTATAGCTAACTTTTTCATGGAAAAATTCGAGGCGCAGGCTCTAGAAACTGCCAACAAAAAACCTAATATCTGGTTCCGCTACGTAGATGATACGTTTGTGTTATGGAGGCATGGCAGAGAGGAACTAGGCCGTTTTCACAAACATCTAAACGGTATTAATCCGAAGATTCAGTTTACCATGGAGGAGGAGGCAGAAGGGAGACTAAATTTTCTGGATGTGCTAGTTTACAAGAAACAGGATGGTAGCTTAGGCCATACAGTTTACCGGAAACCCACGCACACGGATCGTTATCTACACCGGGATTCGAACCACCACCCACAACAAAAGCGAGGCATAATAAAAACGATGGCGGATAGAGCGAGGAACATCTGTGAACCTGGGCTACTGGATACGGAACTGGAACACCTCACTGATGCATTACTCAGGAATGGTTACTCGGCTGCTGAGATAAAAAGAGCGTTAAGACCGCCGCGTGAAAATCATAGCAATGCACAAGCGCTTGCAAAATCGAAAGTTTTCCTGCCTTTTATTAAGGACGTCACTGACCGCATAGGGAAAATATTGAAAAAACGGAATATCGCGGTGATTTACAAACCTACCCGGAAGATACAGAAACACCTGAGATTGACTAAGGATGCTCGTAAACCGCTGGAAAAAGCAGGAATTTACAGGATCCCGTGTAGTTGTGGGGAGGTATATGTGGGTACCACAAAAAGAACGGTCAAAAAACGACTAGAAGAGCACAAGGGCAATTGTAGAAGGGGAGAGATTGATAGATCAGCTGTTGCGGAACACGCTTTGCAGTCAGGAGACCACCACATTTATTTTGATAGAACTCAAGTCCTGGCAGCCACAAGCGGATATCACGAAAGGCTTTACAGAGAGGCTACAGAGATTATGAAACACCCCAGGAATTTTAATAGGAAGGAGGAGGGCGTGAAATTGAATGACATCTGGATGCCGGTGCTGAAGAAGATGTGTACCAGTCTTCCGCCATGGGATGATAGCAACAGCGGACGGCGGCAACCGACAACGGCCAATTGCGCTCACGTATTCAAAACATGTGACGTCACGCCTATGCGCGGGAGCACGCGAAAACAAAAATTTGCTACAGTCAGTAGTGAGTAGTGTTTCGGAAGTTAACAGAAGCCACGAACCCCCTTGAAGATGTCCTCCGCAGATGGGGACGAAACGTTGGGGTACAATGCGAAATCCATCAGACCACGGCATAATAGCCCGAAAAAGAATTTTATTAATCATGACAGTTCCGGCCGTGAAAGTTTACATTTTACAATTCGGTCCGATTGTAGCCGATAGTGATTGCGGTTTATCGTATCACGACATTGCTGCTCGCGATGGTCGAGATTCAATGACTGTTAGCAGAACATAGAAACGGTGGGTACAGGAGGGTAATACGGAAAGCCGTGCTGATCCCAACGGCCTCGTATCACTAGCAGTCCAGATGACAGGCATCTTATTCGCATGGCTGTAACGGATCGTGCAGCCACTTCTCGATCCCTGAGTCAACAGATGGGGCGTTTGCAAGTCAACAACCATCTGCACGAACAATTCGACGATGTTTGCAGCAGCATGGACTATCAGCTCGGATACCATGGCTGCGGTTACCCTTGACGCAGCATCACAGACAGGAGCGCCTGCGATGGTGTACTCGACGACGAACCTGGGTGTACGAATCACCAAACGTCATTTTTTCGCATGAATCCAGGTTCTCTTTACAGCATCATGATGGTCGCATCCGTGTTTGGCTACATCGCGGTGAACTCAACGTGGGATGCCATTTGTTACACGTCTCGGTCATCTCTTGTTCGCATTGACGGCACTTTGAACAGTGGACGTTACATATCAGATGTGTCACGACCCGTAGCTCTACCCTTCATTCGATCCCTGCGAAGCCCTACATTTCAGCAGGATAATGCACCGCATTTTGCAGATCCTGTACGGGGCTTTCTGGACACAGAAAATGTGCGACTGCTGCCCTTCCCAGCACATTCTCCAGATGTGTCACCAATTGAAAACGTGTGGTCAATGGTGGCTCGTCACAATACGCCAGCCACTACTCTTGATCAACTGTGGTGTGGTGTTGAAGCTGCATGGGCAGCTGTACCTGTACACGCCGTCCAAGCTCTGTTTGACTCAATGCCCAGGCGTATCAAGGCCGTTATTACGGTCAGTGGTTGTTATGGGTACTGATTTCTCAGGATCTATGCACACAAATTGCGTGAAAATGTAACCACATATCAGTTCTAGTATAATATATTTGTCCATTGAATAACCGTTTATCATCTGCATTTCTTCTTGATTTAGAATTTTAATGGTCAGTAGTGTAATTTGTCATGTGAGGTAGAATGCTGTAAGAGTCTTGTGAAACATAGAAAACCATAATGATTTTACCATTCGTTTGGGGGTTTCACTACAGGATTATCTATATTATGTATCTTGACTGTCTGTTAAATTTTGTCTTCTTCTAACACATTCAGATACCACATCATGTAACGACACATTACGTCTGACACAATTCACATCGCAGCTTCTGTGACTGAAAAAAGAAAGCTTTGATACACAGTGAGTTGATCCCAAGAGACAATGCCACGGTGGCGATGGTGGTAGTGTCACGTGCACGAGTTATAAAAGGGAAGTACATTGGCGGAACAGTCATTTCCACTCAGGTGAATCATGAGAAAAGGGTTCCAGCAGCAATTAACAGACTTGAACGTGAAATGGTAGTTGGAGCTGGACGCAAGGGACATTCCATTTCGGAAATCGTTAGGGAATGCAATATTCCGAGATCCACAGCGTCAAGAGTGTGCAGATAACGTCGAATTTCAGGCTTTACCTCTCACCACAGACAACGCTGTGGCCGACGGCCTTCCATTAAGAGCAGTGTCATTTGCGTGGTATGGTCGGTGCTCACGGACAGGCAACACTACATGAAATAGCCCCGGAAGTAGATGTGGGACGTTCTTCGAACGTATCCTTTAGGACAGTGCAGCGAAATGTGGCGTTAACGGGCTATGGCAGAAGACAACCGACGAGACTGCCTTTGTACGACATCGTCTTCAGCGGCTCTTCTGGGTTTGTGGCCATAATGATTGGACTCTAGACGACTTGAAACCTTGGCCTGCTGAGGTGACTCCCAATCTCAGCTGGTGAGAGCTGGCGGTAGGGTTCGAGTGCGCCGGATATCCTACTAAGCCACGTCGTCAACAAGACACTGATTAACCTGTTGGTTGCTCCGTAATGGTGTGAGCAGTGCTTCAATGGATCATTGACTGGAAACGATTGTGTTAGTCTACTTGGAGACCATTCGCAGTCATGCTGGGATGTTTCTACACAACGATGGGATTCTTATGTATGACATTGATCCGTGTCACCAGGCCACAGTTATTGGCCATTGATCTGAAGAACATTCTGGACAATACTAGCAAACGATTTGGGCACTCGGATCACCCGACGTGAATGCCGTCGAACATTTATGGGACGTAATCGACCGGTGAGTTCATGCTAACAGACACGATATTGGGACGTATTCGATGACACTTGTCATCCCAATGTAATCCAGTAGAGTTCTGTACCTCATCGACAGATCCAGCAGTACTTCTAATCATTTGTGAGCTTTTATTGTTTTCATGTAGTAATACTGCGTCGTGCACTCGATTATAGACAGTATCTGCTCTGTGTATGTCTCTGCGCCGTTGATGAGAAGTGGGGAACGCCGACCTACAAGCGGTATTGCGGATATGAAGGTGGCACAGCAAGTGGAAACTAAGTGACTAGCTAGCAGCAGTGTGGAGAGTTGGGTGTCCGGTTTTAACTAGGATGTGTGAGAACTCCTTTTAGCCGAAAATAGGTGGCGGCCTAAATTTTTGAGTGCTACTAGCGCCATCATGCCTTTTGGAGTCAACTGTCAGCTGATCTACCATTGGGGGAAGCGATCCTGCCTGGGGAACCATTGCGTGAATATATTGTGGACGTTATAGTGAGCCTCTTTCTTGTTCTCAACTGACATGTGACCCCTCTGTTTCCTGAGATGATAATTAAAACAATACCTTAAGTTCTCGACAGTCGCTGACATACATCAACGGGGACAGTTGAAAATGTGTGCCCCAACCCGGACTAGAAACCGGGATCTCCTGCTTACGTGGCAGACGCTCTATCCACCTTTTTGATATCTCCGTTTGTTCAGTGTATTTGTTCGGGGCGGACGTCCGATGACGCTTGTTCATGTCCATCGTTGAGCGAATAACTGAGGTTTTTTATTACGGAGGGTATCTAACCCTCTGTTCTATCTGAGCCACCGAGGGTACACAGGATAGTACGACTGCAGGGATTTGTCCCTTACACGCCCCCCGTGAGACCCACATTCCCAACTTAATGTCCACACACTACATTCGTTGTGCCCCTGCCCACTGCACTCATTACTCGCGGCAGACAATCTTACCGAGTCCCGTAAGAGTTCGGGCAATGCGTGTGCATCCAGCACAGAAGAAGAAGGTCGATGTCAGATTCGCCTTTACAGTCGCATTGCTCTTACGGGACTCGGTAAGATTGTCTGCCGCGAGTAATGAGTGTTGTGGGCAGGGGCACCACGATTGTAGTGTGTGAACATTAAGCTGGGAGTGTGGGTCTCACGGCGAGCGTGCAAGGGATAAATCCCTGCAGTCGCACTATCTTCTGTGTACCTTCCGTGGCTCAGACGGATAGAGCCTCTGACATGTAAGCAGGAGATGCCGGGTTCGAATCCCGGTCTGCGCACTTATTTTCAATTGTCACCGTTGATGTACATCAAAGTCTGTGGAAAGCTTAAGGTATTGATTTAATTATCATTTCATTCTAGAGAGCTGCATGGTCACCGAGGGTATCCTTTCGTACCTAGAATGGGTCGTCAATGTGTGATTAAGTTATTCTTGTGACTTTTATCAGCTCATTTTTAGTACTATAAATTTCCTCTACACCTGTGGTAAAGGTCTCCATATACTTCCGGATCCAGCTTTTTTTCTCGTTTCTCAGATATTTTGCTCTGTGAGAAGGCGCTTGTTCGTATTTTGTACCAGGCTGTGTTAAGTCGTTTTTCTGGGTAGGTATTCGCGACTTGTGGCAAACGTAAATTGATGTTTTGTATTTCATTAGATTAGTGTATAATTTCACTTAAGTTTTCGTGCCGGCCGGTGTGGCCGAGCGGTTCTAGGCGCTTCAGCTGTTTGAACCATTTTTTTATGTTTTCGTGTGTATTTGCTACTGGACAGATTAGTCATTAGGTGTTTACTGAAATCAAGAGCAACCCTAGAAACGGTAGTCACTGTGTAATTAAGTTATTGTTGTGGCTTTTATCAGCTCATTTCTAGTATTATAAATTGCCTCTAGACCTGTGGTTCAAAAAATGGTTAAAATGAGTCTGAGCACTATGGGACTTAACATCGCAGGTCATCAGGCCCCTAGAACTTAGAACTACTTAAACCTAACCAACCCAAGGACATCACACACATCCATGCCCGAGGCAGGATTCGAACCTGTGACCGTAGCGGTAGCTCAGTTGCAGACTGTAGCGTCTAGAACCGCTCTGCCACCTGCGGCCCGCCACACCTGTGGTAAAGGTACCTACTTTCGTAAGACATCTGGCCAACTGATTCTAGGAATTACGCTGTACTTGTTATTATTAAGCTGTTTACCGAACTAGCCGACTATGTGACAGTTACGTGGTGAATTATTTGTCTGCCTTTTCTGCCTTACCGGGCTTCCTGAATATCTGAGCGGCTATTGTGATTATTTGCTTACCTGTAAACCACTGATAGTGCCTGCCTTACTTTTGACATTCTATATTTTAACTGTACGTGATATCGGCCAGGAGGCTTTTATACACTTTAAGACTAGAAAACGCACCACACAGAAGGAATTACCCGAATGGGACAGAAATCGTAGATATGATCTCCATATACAGACAAATAAATGATCGCAGTCTCCAAAAAATAGGATAAGTTATTCAAAAGAAAGAACTTCACAATTGAAGCAAGTTAATGACGCGGTCGTCCACCTCTGGCCCTTATGCAAGCAGTCATTCGGCTTGGCATTGAGTGACTGAGTTGTTGGCTGCCCTCATGAAGGATATCGCGCGAGATTCTGTCCAATTGGCACGTTAGATCTACAAAATTCCGAGCTGGTATCTTCCCTCCAATAGAATATTCAGTATTGTAGTACACTCAGTATAATGTCGTTTATTGAATCTGAACTACACTTCTCGAACAATCATTATATACACACAAAACAAATATCTTGTAGACGACCATTCATCAAGAGCGTCAGTGAGGTCCGTCGTAGCTGGTCCTAGCACGGCGAAGAACTGGTTGTACTGCTGCTGCGCTGGCCTTATAAAGCCGGCGGAGTACTCCAACTTTCCCTGTATCTGTGAGGCGACCTCTGCAGAAAAAGGTTCGCATTAGTCTCTAGCAATTTGTGTTTGTTTTGAAGAATTCTATTCCTCTTGGTTGCTCTTTCAAGTGCTTGTGTATGTTATATGGTACACAGGGGTGCCTTGAGTGTAGTCTGCCTGGCAGGGGCCGTCTGTGGCAGAAGTAAAATACATCCCCTCCGGGGGAGGGGGGGGGGGGAGCTGCACGAAAGATCGATAGCTGCTCTGTCGTGGAGATCTGTGGCTGTGGCTCCCTGGAGGAGGCTGTGGAGGGTGCCTCTTGCAGAATATGGTGCTGTACATCCTGCGATGCAGGCTGAATTTCGTACTGGGTGTGATGGCGGCATGGGTGGGACCTGTGGCATCGGTTCATCTTCATCGGTGGCCATCGGCTGTTGGGAGACTCCGAAGAGGGGCTGGGCAGCTGGACATTCAGCTGTGGCTGCTGTGTTGGTAGTGCTGGTGGCGGCGACTGATGACCTGAAACGTCCCCCATGCAACGATTAGATGGCATTAGTGAAGATTTCTGTGTGGGTGGTCCGCAATGGGTTGTAGAGGTGGCGGTGGTAGGGGTCGTAGGGTAGCGAGGATGTAATTGATTTCGATGGCGACGAACTATGCGCCCATCCAAGATGACATCAAAAAGTTGGCGACCCCAGGAACGCTGCATGATGGCCGGCAGCCAACCGGCTTCAGCCCCAAAGCCTCAGATCCAGACTAAGGAGCCAGAGAAGAACCGAGACTGTTCAGGAGGAATCGGAATTCTTGGAGATGGCAAGAGAAGATGTAGAAGGGTCCTGGATTGGCAGCCGTGGTGTGCTTCCACAGGGCTTTTGTCCCCTATCGGAGTGGCTCGATAGGAACTGAGAAATAGTGTCAGAGCATCTTCAAGGGAGTGGTCTTTGGTATATATTGGTATATTTGAGCATTTGTGTCTTGATAGTTCTGAGCAGCCGTTCCACTTCCCCATTGGATCGGGGATGGAAGGGCTGGGTGAGAAGATGCTTCATGCCATTGTCTGTGAAAAAGGTGAGGAATTCCTGGCTTCAAAATTGTGGTCTATTGTCCGTGGCTATGTCTTTCGGAAATCCTTCCAAGCAAAATATTTTTGCGAGGGCTGCTAAGGCAACATGTGTAGTGATTGCTGAAAAGCGAACAACATATGGGAAATGGGAAAATGCATCTGTGACTAGGGGCCATTGGTGGCACAGAAATGGTTCCACAAAGTCAAGGTGGATGCGTTCCCAGGGACCTTTCGGCATAGGCCAGGGAAGGAAATTTTGGGGGGCATGGGGCAATTGTTGGGCACAGATGGTACAGAGCTGCACCATCTCTGTGATGTTAGGAGTGATGCCTACCCAAAAAACATGCTTTCTTGCGAGGGATTTGGTGCGAACGATCCCCCAATGTCCTTGGTGAACAATGTGGACGATCGTTACCTGCAGAGATCTCACAACAATGATCCTTGGTTCAGCTGAATCTAAGCAAAGGAGGACGCCATTCACCACCGAAAGCTGGTGTCGGATGGAATAGTACAACCGGTGGTGGCGTTGATCCTGAGGAGGTGGTGAGAATGGCCAACCATGCAGAATGCAGTGTCGGACGACTCAGAGGCGGGAATCTTCTGCGGTGCATGCAGCTACTTCGACAGCTGTAATGGGAAATGCCATCAGGGCCTCTTGGACATCATCATCGATCTGAAAGAGGAGGAGTTCCAAATGGTCAAAAGCAGGGTTCGGACCTTGTGGTAGACATGACAAGGCGTCCGCGTTGGATTGCTGGGAGGTGGTACGGAAATGCATGGTGTAGCGAAATTTGGATAGAGACAACTCCCAACGCTGGAGATGTAGCGATGTTTTGGTCTGTAATCGCACGGAAGGCGCAAATAAAGAGAGGAGCGGTTTGTGAACAGTAACAACGTGAAAGGACTTGCCATAGAAAAAGGGATAGAACCTGGAACAGTCAAAAACCATGGCAAGTGCTTCTTTCTCTATTTGGGAATATTTAATTTGTGCTGTGGAGACAGCTTTTGTGATGTATGCTATGGGGCGCTCTGTGCCATCCAGAAATTTGTGAGACAGGACGGCTCCCACACCATACTCAGAGGCGTCCGTAGTAAGTATCAAGGGACGATTTGGATCATAAGGCATGAGACATGCAGTGAACTGGAGCTGCTGTTTGAGGCTATGGAAGGCGGACTCGTAGACTGGGGTCCAACAGAATGGGACATTTTTGCGGCAGAGGTGGTACAGGGGTGCTGCCACGAATTTCCTGTAATAAGAAATTTTGCCGAAGAAGGATTTCAACTAATGAAGGTCCTAGGGACGGGGCAGGTTGTTAATGGCGTCGATATAAGGGAGAGATGGAGAAATGCGATTCTGGGAAATGATGTGACCCAGATAGGAAATAGATTGTTGGAAAAATGAACATTTAGAAATATTACATTTCAGACCTGCAGTTCAATGGCGGAGGAAGAGGAGGCAGAGGTTGGCTATGTGCTCTTCGGAGGACACCGTGACGACTATGTCGTCTAAGTAATTTATACAGCCTAAGATGTCAGTGAGAAGTTGTCCAAGGTATCTTTGAAAGATTGCAGGAGCACTGGATAATCCAAACATGAGTCGATTTACTTGGAAGAGGCCAAAAGGAGTACTTACAACAATGTATTGTCGGAAGGAAAGATCAAGAGGAATTTGGAGATATGCTTCTGCTAGGTCGATTTTGCTAATGTAGGAGCCCCCGGCCAATTTGCGAAAAAGATCTCCCGGTCTTGGAAGGGGATAGTCATCAACGAGAAGCTGTGGGTTGACTGTAGACTTAATGTCATCGCAGAGTCGAAGGCAGTGGCCTGGCTTCTGCATGATGACTAAAGGTGTGGACCACACGCTGAACTGCAAGGGCTGGAGAGCCCTTCATCTTGAAGATGTATTTCATTGAGAGGCTGTTGTAGTACCACTGGTACCTGGCGTTGCCAGAGGTAGTGGGGCCACATGGCAGGACGGGGCTCGAGCGAGGCCTCAAAGTCCTTGGTGCAGCCTATGGCCTGTGAAAACAGGTTTTGGAATTCATTACAGGGTGCATCAACTTCAAGAAAAGGAATGTGCTGAGACACTAGGTGAACATCGTCCACAATGGAAAATCCTAATAAGCGGAAGGCGTCCAGCCCGAATAAGTCTGCTGTGGAGGAATATTTGACAACCAGAAACGTGACTGAACGGTGAGCCAATTTGTACTTGACTTGAGCCGTAAATTGTCCTAGGAAAGCAATCTCTTGCTTATTGTATGCTCGTAGGCGCTTAGGGGATGGAGACAGGGGCTGTGAACCACTGTTGGTATATGAAGTGTAATTAATCAAGGATACTGCTGCTGGTGGTGGTGTTAGTGTTTAACATCAAGTCGACAACGAGGTCATTGGAGACGGAGCGCAAGCTCGGGTTAGGGAAGGATTGGGAAGGAAATCGGCCGCGCTCTTCCAAAGGAACCATCCCGGTATTTGCCTGAAACCATTTAGGGAAATCACGGAAAACTTAAATCAGGATGGCCGGAGACGGGATTGAACCGTCGTCCTCCCGAATGCGAAAGGATACTGCTGAGCCTGTGTCCACTTGCAGACACAGAATCTTGTCATTGATAGAGCCGTCTATAAAAATATTTTAATTCGAGGAGTTGTCTACCTGGTTGATGTCCATTGGGGTGTTGTTCAAGCCGTCTGGATATGGCCTGGGCTGGCAGTTGCTGGAGGTAGTAGTTCTGCGCGACAAACGGACGCTAAATGGCCTTCCCTGCCGCAGTGCGTGCATTGCTCCCAGCGGTCTGGGCAATCTTCTCTATCATGTGTTGAATAGCAGGTGTGGCAGGAGGGCAGGCGGAGATGATCCCCACGACGATGTTGCTGGTTGTGTTGTTGCTGCAGTGTCTTCTGGCTCCGACTGGGATGGTGCGATTCGGCGTCTTGTTGTGGAGGCCGTCTCAGACCGCGGCGGCGGTAGGAGGGCGGCGTTGAGCCCTGGGTTGCTGCGACGTCTTCAGTGTCGGTCGTGGCGGCGTCACGGATTGCTGCTACATCTGCCCAGGATTCTAGTCGGCGACAGCCGGCTGTAGAAATTTCGAACTTATAGGCTAGTTCTATGACCTGCTCAAGGGACAGGTCTTCTAACTTGAGGGCGTCGTGGTGGAAAGCGGCGTCTGGCGCTGCCTGTATCAAGTGGTCACGCACCATATCATCAGCGTATGCTTCCTTGGAAAGATGTATGTGAGACTTACATTTCCTGCTGAGACATTGCAGCTAAGCAGCCCACTGGCGATACGTCTGCTATGGTTTCTTCTGGCATTGGTAGAACTCGACGTCGGCTGTGAGTACATGATACCGGCGTTTGTAGTATGCATTTAACGTCGCACAGATGGCCAGCGTTTGTAGTAGGCATTTAACGTCGCACAGATGGCGGTAAAGGTGAGGGAGGCGGGGTCTAGCGGCTGTAGTTTCGTGAGCAGGACGTACACCTTCGATTGGTACCATGACAAGAAAAAAGCGCGCTGCCTCTCTTCTTGGGTGATTTGACGAGTCGTGAAGAGTTGCCGGATACGTCGTTTGTATGCTTCCCATTCTACAACTTCATGGTTGAATGCTTGGAACGGCGGTGGCGTCGCGGGGCTGCGGAGGCTTCAGATCTCGGCGATCAGTTGTGTCTGAGTTTCCAAAAACTGGTGCAGAAGTCCGTAGGTGCTGCTGTCGTAACCATGATGTTCATTGATTCGGTACACTATACTCGTCGCCACTAGAGAATACTGAGTATTGTAGAACACTTAGTATAACGTCGTTTATTGAAACTGGACTACACTTCTCGAACAATCATTGTATACACACAAAACAAATAAATCGTAGACGACCATTTATCAAGAGCGTCGGTGTGGTCCTTCGGAGCTGGTCCTAGCTCGGCGAGGAACTGGCTGTACTGCTGCTGCGCTGGCCTTATAAAGCCGGCGGAGGCTATCGGAGTACTCCAACTTTCCCTGTGTCTGTGAGGTGACCTCGGCAGGAAAAGGTTCGCATTAGTCTCTAGCAAGTTGTGTTTGTTTTGAAGAATTGATTTCCTCTTGGTTGCGCCTGCAACTGCTTGTGTTTGTAGAATGGTACACAGGGGTGACTTGAGTGCAGTCTGCCTAGCAGCGGCCGCCTGTGGCAGACGTGACACCTCCCATGCTGCTTCAAACGTTCTCTATTAGGCAGTGATCCGGAGACCTAATTGGCCAAGGGAGGGTTTGGCAAGCATGAAGAAAATCAGTAGAAACTCTCACCGATTACAGCATTACCTTGGTGAAACGTAGGCCCAGTATGGCTTGACATAAAGCGTAACAGTACGGGGAGTGGAATATCGTCAGCATACCGCAATGCTGTAAGTGTGCTACACCATGAATGACAACCAAAGGGCTCCTCCTATGAAACGAAAAGGTGTCCATGAACACCTCTCCCGATAGTCGAACCATATGGCGGGCGACAGTCAGGATGGTATCTCACCGCTGTCGCTGGTCTTCTGTGCTCAGTTCGTAACGGGATGAATCACTGAAGACAATTTTACTCTCGCCAATGGGATTTCAAGACAAAGATGTGTCTGTAGATGCTGCAGGAAGCAGTGGGGTACCAACCTGAATATCGCCTGCGTGACAATCGGGAGTTATGGTGCAAAGTCTAATTTTTTATTCATATCTGGACACACTGGTTCTCATCCACGGCTTCCCTCAGAGCACCGGTACCTCCTTGATATTCTACACCGCATTCTGTTGCTCTCCATGACAAGCCATCCTCTTCTTACATTTCGTCAAGACAACGTCCGCCTTCCCACAGCGAGAGTTTGTGCTAGTTGTCTTCTTTCCTTTCAAACCATACTTTGGTCAGCAGCACGGCGTGGACAGTGTTACACTGTTATGCTGGAAGTGCGCAAGTCCGTCGGAATTAAGGATGGACATAAATGGATGCAGGTTATGGGACATCATGCTTACGTACGTGTCACCTGTCGTATAGACGTATCAGGCATCCCATGGAATTCCAACTGCACACGCCCCACACCATTACAGAACCTCCACCTGCTTGAACAGCCCCTGCTGATAGAGCCTCCACCAGATTGAACGGCCCCTGCTGACGTGCAGGGTCTGTGGATTCATGAGATTGTCTCAATACTCGTGCACGTACATCCGTTTTATACAATCTGAAACGAGACTCGTCCGACTAGGCAACATGTTTCCAGTCATCCATACTCCAATGTCAGCGTTGAAGGGACCCAGCGAGGCATATAGTCATCAGGAGTACACGAGTGAGCCTTCGGCTCCAAAGCCGATACCGATGATGTTCCGTTGGATCCTAAATTCCTTCAATGCGCGTTGTCTTCTTTATTCTTATAAAGTGTATTTATAATTTTTTCCCTTACGATTTACTGGAGCTTATTGTATCTAAACACCTTCGTCCCTGGTGAAGATTGTTACCGCTGCTGTCGGCTGTTGAAGCTATTAACTTGTATTTGTCTTAAATGTTATAAAAGTTTTTGTCTATTTTACCATTTTATATTTTCTAAATACGTTAAGCTGTACCTCATAAAATCTGCAACTGCTAAGGCAATCATCAAACGATTCTCGCGTGACTACATTCCTCACGTGGGGAAACCCAAGGCAATTTTGTCTGACAACGCCACGTACTAGACGGGGTACCAATGGTGGAAATACTTAAAGGACAATAGCGTTAAGAACATCTTTATCTAGAAAGTTTCGACCACAATCTAATCCCACTGAATGAATTTTCAGAGAACTAAACAGATTCAGACCTACATAGCAGTCGAATTGGGTGAGTAATTTGTCACTATTTTAAGAAGTTCACAACCACCTGAATGTACCTATACACCTAACGAGCTTATATTCGACCGCAAAGAATTAAATGATTGGAGCGATCTGCTACCGAAGCTATCACCTCAGCAGCAGTCGCACGATGAAAACAGATGTACTAAACACGATGACTGAGCATGATAATGCAAGAAACAGATACTACTCTAGTACTATGAAGCGAAAACAGGAATTCAAGGTAATGATGCAAGAATTATTGCGTACTCACCATAAATATTCTGCACTAAAACGGCGGAACGTATGTAAACTGTTAGTAGTGATCAAGTAAATTGTATATTTGTAAAACACACATACCTCTCAGTATTACTGCAAGGAAATAAGTCAGCATAAGAAATTTTATTTCAGCTGATTTAGCCAGCAGCAGAAGAAAGAAGAAATTTCTACTTCGCCGAACGGACATAAACAACATCAACCTAGATTTTAAAGCAAATATTATGACGACATTTGGGCAAGTGTGATGAAAATATTTTTGAGACAACATAATTGACTAACTGTAGCGTCCGTCAAGGATTATTCATGACTGTTCGACGTATACACAAAACCACACGACAACTAAACACTATCACCTAGGAACATATTAGAGGAGCTTCATACTGCATAACACAGGTTTGTATGAAGCCAAGGCCATATACACACTCTACACACACTCGTAACGCGAGGATTCTGTAGGTTTGATTCTAGTGTGTTGCTTTAGACGTTTGTCCATTTATATATGTGCGCTTGACCTCGTTTGCTGATGTATCCAGTGTCTAATCTTTCCAATTTTAGGTGACATCATTGCACGAATACAAAATTTGCTCCAAAAATCTATAATGTCTGTAAAATTATGTAAATACTTGTATTCCGTATAAACCCAAAATGTAATTTATTTATACGAGGTGCATTCAAGTTCTAAGGCCTCCGTTTTTTTTCTAATTAACTACTCACCCGAAATCGATGAAACTGGCGATACTTCTCGACGTAAACGCCCTGCAGACGTACACATTTTTCACAACGCTGACGCCATGATTCCATGGCAGCGGTGAAGGCTTCTTTAGGAGTCTGTTTTGACCACTGGAAAATTGCTGAGGCAATAGCAGCATGGCTGGTGAATGTACGGCCACGGAGAGTGTCTTTCATTGTAGGAAAAAGCCAAAAGTCACTAGGAGACAGATCAGGTGAGTAGAGAGCATGAGAAATCACTTCAAAGTTGTTATCACGAAGAAACTGTAGCGTAACGTTAGTACGATGCGCGGGTGCGTTTTCTTGGTGAAACAGCACACGCGCAGCCCTTCCCGGACGCTTTTGTTGCAGTGCAGGAAGGAATTTGTCCTTCAAAACATTTTCGTAGGATGCACCTGTTACCGTAGTGCCCTTTGGAACGCAATGGGTAAGGATTACGCCCTCGCTGTGCCAGAAAATGGACACAATCATTTTTTCAGCACTGGCGGTTACCCGAAATTTTTTTGGTGGCGGTGGATCTGTGTGCTTCCATTGAGCTGACTGGCGCTTTGTTTCTCGATTGAAAAATGGCATCCATGTCTCATCCACTGCCACAACCGACGAAAAGAAAGTCCCATTCATGCTGTCGTTGCGCGTTAACATTGCTTGGCAACATGGCACAAGGGCAGCCATGTGGCAGTCCGTCAGCATTCGTGGCACCCACCTGGATGACACTTTTCGCATTTTCAGGTCGTCATGCAGGATTGTGTGCACAGAACCCACAGAAATGCCAACTCTGGAGGCGATGTGTTCAACAGTCATTCGGCGATCCCCCAAAACAATTCTCTCCACTATCTCGATCATGTCTTCAGATTGGCTTGTGCGAGCCCGAGGTTGTTTCGGTTTGTTGTCACACGATGTTCTACCTTCATTAAACTGCCTCACCCACGAACGCACTTTCGACACATCCGTAACTCCATCACCACATGTCTCCTTCAACTGTCGATGAATTTCAGTTGGTTTAACACCACGCAAATTCAGAAAACGAATGATTGCACGCTGTTCAAGTGAGGAAAACGTCGCTATTTTAAGTATTTAAAACAGTTCTCATTGTCGCCGCTGGCGGAAAAATGCCATCTGCCGAACAGTGCTGCCATCTCTGGGACGTATTGACAATGAACGCGGTCTCATTGTAAAACAATGCGCATGTTTCTATCTCTTTCCAGTCCAGAGAAAAAAAATCGGAGGCCTTAGACCTTGAATGCACCTCGTATATGTGGAATTATCCATATTGATGAAAAGCAAAATGTAATATGTTTGTATGTAAATGTGATTAGAATTTGTAATATGTATCAAAATAGGTAAAACAACTATGCCACATGTAGCTGGCTATAACCCGAAAATTAATAAAGCAATGTTTAAAATATCAGCGGCATTGTTTTTCTGGTGAAATTCTCTATCTGTCTGATATGTCACATGACCACATTCCCAATTGAAATTTTGGAGATGAATTCAAGATGGCGGCTTTCAAGGTGGCCGCCATGTTGGTGGCATAGCCTATAAAGTTTCCCCCTTCCCGTTCCTCGTGTGTAGGGGCTCTGTTTCCTTGTTTGCTACTTCATTTGGGTTTTATCACAGTGTTTCCGGACTTTTGGACCATCCTATACACTGTCTCGTGAGTTGTGCATGCGCGTCAGCCGCAATACCAACATCCAAATTCTCTGGGCGCATGTTCCTCATTCAGATATTATATATGAAACGTCCCCTTAGAACAATTATACACGACTGTGCTTAAACTGACACACAATAGTTTTTTAGCGCAACGCAATCTGACTTTCAATAATCCCTGCAAGAGAATGGCCCTGACTAACATTAACCTATATGTTTCACAAATCACTTACCTCACAAAAATCTTCGTTACTCGAACTACTGCAATACAGCGAGCGCCACTACTGCCAGCTAACTAAAAGATTCAAACTACGTAAGTCACTAACTACTGATAGGCACAGTTAGCAAATGAAAGATTTTAATAGAGAACAAACAATGTATTTACCATTACAGTCATAATATATATATCAGTTCATGACACCAATTCTTACAAATTTCAAAACTCCGCCATCTCTCTCCCCACGTCCACCGCTGCTGGCGGCTCACCTCCAACTGCGCAACGCTACGCGCTGTTAGCATCCAGCTGCCGCTGCCCAACACTACAATGGCAGACAACAATGCAAACCAGCCACAGATTGCACACGGCACAGCCAGTGATTTTTATACAGAGCGCTACATGGCGGCGGCGTTACCAATAAAAAAACCTAAACAGCCTACTTACATATACCATGAACTGTATTTGAATATGTATATAAATATTGCACTGAATGTGCTGTGGGGTGAAATGCTCGCCTGTAGGTGCGTCCTTTTGCCTCGCAATTCAGGTGGCACTTTAAAGGCACAATTGTAGGATGGGCGTGGATATATAGCAAAAACGTTGATATAGGTTCAGAATACAAATAAAGAATTACGTAAGCTATTAATTAATATAAGCGGTGTATCGATTGTGGCGTGCGACCGCTACACATTAGAATAATTACGTAGTTCAGTTCTCTTGCCGATAACACGGAACGTTTTTTGTTCTGGAAGCCGTCCTGATCGGGCGCATATCTACCATCACTGTAGATAATTATTTGGCACACCGCCATTATCATATGTATTGAGACGCAATCTGACTAGGCGTACTCATAGTTGCACACAGCAACAGAATTGATGTGTCTGTGTTATTCAATTTACTATAATAATTTGTGAATACAGTGATATTATTTAATCTTGTGTTACATTTATATTGCAAGATATTGTTCCACTTAAACGGCGTCTTGGGAAGGATAAAGGTTCCGTGTTAAAAATTTTATGAAAGGTCCAGTACGAACCAAAGCCTGGGAATTATTCAATGTACGAAGTCCGATAAAGAATCACACATGGTCAAACTTACAATGAACGGACCTTACGCAAAAGAGCCAAGGTTGTACAAACTGATCAGTATTATTATTAGTAACTATTACTATTTATCTCCTGTCTGATATTCACAAACCAGACAGGAAGCCAGGGCGAGAAAAATCTAACACTCCCCAACGAGCTCCTTACAGCCTCAAGTACACTTATTTCATAAGACCAACAGATGTAATGAAATATATCTACATATATAATCCAATGCAGATAATAATTTACATCTTTTATTTCAAATTTTTACCATTTTTCTCATCAAATGGTAACATGGCAATGGGACTTTTATTTACTAAAATTAATGTTTTATACGTTGTAATTGTATTATTGCATAATCTGATTTACTGCGTTACGCGCAGATGTGACCCTACGCAAGGGCCTGAAGATGGTGTGTTGCAGCACTCAATTCGGTTGAAAGTTGAGCGGAGCCTTTCAATAGACATACTAAGTCATTCATGGAGAAAGGAACACTCAAATTATACAAATTAACTTCAAATTTCATATTATACAGGAAATGTAAATAAGTGATATCTGAGTTCTCTTTGTCAAAACTTGGAAGACTTTTGAACACTGTTAATAAAATGTTCCGGGCTATTATGCTGATATCGAATGGATTCCACCTTAAAAACCGACGTTTCGTCCTCTTCTGTGGAGGATATTTTCAAGGGGGATCGTAGCTTTTTTGATGTCCGTTTCACACCCTGGTTCGCTATTGACTGCAGTAGAATTCTCTTTCCGCGAGCTTTTGGTCAGTGGCGTAACGTTACATGTTTTGAATATGCGAGCGCAATTGGCCGTTATCGATTGCCATCGTCAGCTGTTGTTATCATCATTCGGTGAAAGACTGGAACACATCTTATTCAGCACCGGAATCCAAATATAATTAAATTTCACACCCTCCTCCTTCCTATTGAAATTTCTGGGGTGTTTTGTACCTGTATGGCCTCTCGGCATAGCCTTTCATGGTATCCGCTCGTAGCTGGCAGTGGTAGAGTCTATGAAAATGAATATGCTGGCTTCCTGGGTATACAGCAGGTTCAACAATCTCCCCTCTTCTGCAATTGCCCTTGTGCTCTTCTAGTCGTTTTCTGACTGTTATTTTTGTAGTACCCACATACATCTCCCCACAACTTTGCAGAATCCTATAAATTCCAGCGGTTGGCGGGCACCCTTGGCCGATGTTCGGTAAACTTGTGCCTACCATGTGGGTGGGTAGATTAGCGTGACGTTCAGCTTTCTCAATATTTTTCCCATGTGGTCAGTCACGTCCTTAATAAATGGCCCGAAAACTTTCGATTTCACCAGCGATGGAGCAGCGCTATGATTTCTACGCTGTCGTCTTAACACTCTTTCCACCTCAGCGAAAGATAACCATTCTTGAGCAATGCATTGGTGAGATGTTTCAGTTCTGCGTCAATCATATCTGGTTCGCAGATTTCCCTTGCTTTGTTCGCCATTGTTTTTATGATACCTCGCTTTTGTTGTGGGTGGTGGTTCGAATCCCGGTGTGGGGAACGATCTGTGTGCGTGGGGTTTCGGTGAACCGTGTGGCACAAGTTAGCCCAATCTTCTTTCTTGAAAACTATCACATTAACAAAATTTAATCACTGCCTCCTCCTCCGTGGTAAACTCAATCTTCGGATTGATCACGTTGAGATGTTTGTGCCGGTAGGGGTGGCCATGCGGTTCTAGGTGCTACAGTCTGGAACCGCGCTACCGCTACGGTCACAGGTTCGATTCCGGCCTCGGGCATGGATGTGTGTGATGTCCTTAGGTTAGCTAAGTTCAAGTAGTTCTAAGTTCTAGGGGACTGATGACCTCAGATGTTAAGTCCCGTAGTGCTCAGAGCCATTTCAACCATTTTTTGAGATGTTTGTGAAAATGATCCTTCCCTGCCATGCCGCCAAAAAACAAACGTATCACCGACGTAATGGAACAAATTATTCGGTTTCTTGTTCCGCAGTTTCCAGTGCCTGCTCCAGGAATTTTTCCATAAAGAAGTCTGCTACAGCCAGGCTCAAGGGGATTCCCAAAGAGACACCTCCCGTCCGTTCGTAGAACCTTCGTTCCATTTGAAACACGTGGTTGTGAGGCAACTTTAAAACAGTTATGTAAATCAGTCAACGATCCTGCCGCAGTGGATACACAGGTTCCCGTCAGATCACCGTAGTTAAGCGCTGTCGGTCGTGGCCTGCACTTGGATGGGTGACCATCTGGCCCGCCATGCGCTGTTGCCATTTTTCGGTGTACGCTCAACCTCCTGATGCCAAGTGAGGAGCTACTCGACCGAGTAGTAGCGGCTCCGGTCGAAGAAAACCATCATAACGACCGGGAGAGTGGTGTGCTGACGACACGGCCCTCCCATCGGCATCCTCAACTGAGGAGGACACGGCTGTCGGATGGTTCCGATGGACCACTTGTGGCCTGAAGACGGAGTACTGCTATGTAAATCGGGACGAAAAATTCGATTCAGTTATTGCGGCACCTCACTGAGTGAAATCATAGTGAATAGCGATATCACATCAAAATTAACTAGTATGTCATCCAGCTGTACCACTATGCCGTTTAATTCACTGATAGAATGGGCCGAATTCTTGATATACTAATCTTAACAGCCCACATGCGGTCGTAATCACGTTGTCAATAACTTGGCAATCGAAGAGGTGGCGAACCAGTCGTACTTACTTCAGGCCACCTTTATGCACCTTCATCAATCCATAAAGTCTTGGTGCTAACGCAAATAAACTTAACAGACTTTTCTGGAAACTCTGTTTGATAGAGAAATCCTTTATCAACTGTGTAACAGTTCTAAGAACTTTGTCAGTGGTGTTTTAACTTTGTTTCCTATATGTTTGCGGTTCTAATAAGTCGTCAATCTTACTATAGTAGTCGATTACACTCAAAACAACCTTTGCATTTCCTTTGGCAGATGGGAGAATAATAACTCTGTCGTCGTCATTCAGGCGTTTTATGGCGTTCCTATTACTCACAGTTATACATCCTTTTGGAGGCTTTGCCAGATATAACGGTCTTACAGCTCCTATATGGATTTCTTCAGCCGTAATCTAGTCCACCATACGAATGCCTGCTTCTACAGTGGCTATTAATTCTTCCGTGGGAGCAGCTCGCGGGCTAACGGCCAAATTTGCACCCTTGGCAAGCACAAATCTCTTATCGTCAGATACAGAACATCCGGATTAATTGATAACGGAGCAGGATGCGTCCAAATTGTGGATGGTCTTATTAGGTTGTACATTATCAAATTTCTTCTTCCGTCTATTAGGCGTCGTTAACATACGCTTACTAAAAGTACTGTGCAACAATCAGTCAGTTCTTTCCCAGTCACCACAACACAATTTATTGCTGATAGGAATGTGGTGAGACATTAACTTACAGTCTCTGCTTGCGAGGTCTCGGCGGACCTGTTGGATTCGGTTACGTAGTGAAGCCTCTTCCGTCCATTTTAAAATCCACTGCGCCTTGACCGAGCGCCGTAGTCGCTTAATCCTGAAAAACTTCGGAATAATTCTGACCATTCTGCAACGAGACAGAAATGTGAGGCAACAAAAAGCTTCACTCTCTTCTTCTGGAGACCTAAAGTGCGTCGCAAATTTCTTGACATCTCCTCCACGTAGGGGCGTCTAATTGTAAAATGGAAACTTTCCGGGCCGGAAATGTCAGAATTAATTCAACGTTCCGTGCTATAATGCGATCGTCAAAAGGATTTCACCTTCAAATCTGACGTTTCGTCCCCACCTACAAAGAGTTCTAAGGTGAAATGCATTCGACCATATGTGGGCCAGTCTCACTAGCATACCAATAATTCGGCACTTTTAATCGGTATATTAAACGGCATATGGGTACAATAGGAGGAAACACTAGTTAGTTTTGATGTGGTGTCGCTGTTCACAATGATTCCACTCAATGAAGTTTTGCAACAGCTAATTCGGATTTCTGTCTGTCTATGTTGCAGAACTCTTTAAATATTGGCTCAAGACCGCGTATTTCAAATAGAACGAAGATTTATATGAACAGAGAGATGGGGTCGCTTTGAGGAGCCCCTTGTGCCCAGTTATAGCAAACTTCTTCATGGAAAAATTCGAGGTGTAGGCATTGGAAACTGTAGACAAGAAATCGAATATTAGTTACCATTACGTGAATGACACGTGTGTTGCGTGGCGGCATGGCAGGGAGGATCTGGGTCGTTTTCTGAACATATGAACGGGATCAAATCGAAGATTGAGTGTAACACCGAGGAGGAGGAAGGCGGAAGTTCAAATTTTCGTGATGTGCTATTTTTCAAGAAAGAATGCGCTAGCTTGGGCTGCACTGTTTACCGAAAATTCACGAACACAGACCGTTAGCTACACCGGGATTCGAACAACTGCCCACAGAAAAAGCGAGGCATCATAAATACGTTGGCGCATATAGCAAGGAAAATCTGCGGACCAGAGCTGCTTGACGCAGAATTGAAACATCTCACCAAGAATGGTTACTCGTTCGCCGAGGTAAACAACCGTTGAGACCACCGTGCAGAAATTACGGGGGGTGCTGAAGAGCCGATGGTGTCGACCGATTACCTGCAGTTCATTAAGGACGTGGTTGACCGCATAGGAAAAATCGTGAAAAAGCGGAAGATTGCGGTAATCTCCACAACCACATGGAAGATACAAAATTACCTAAAATGGGCCAAGGATGTTCGAGGTACGCTAGAATTTATAGGATTCCGTATAGTTGAGGGGGGGTTGTACGTAGCAATCGACGGTAGCTAATTGTGCTCGCTTGTACAAAACCTTTGACGTCACACCAGTGTACTAAAGCTCGCGGAAGCAGAATTTGGCTGTAGTCAGTAGCGAGTCAGAGAGTGAATCGGATATTCAAAAAATCTACGATCCCATTTGAAAATGTCCACCACAGAATCCCATTGGCGGTATTGCCTCTTAGAACCTAAATGCAAACTCACCTGACGATTTCTTTGGAGGCTTTCCCATGTCAGTACAAGTGAGTAGTAAACAAATTAGCATGAGACGTCAGGTCAAAGAGTGTGCCACTAGCTTGTTCCGATCGTTATGTAGCCATATCTACAAAGGTCTTCCAGGATATAGCTTGTATACACATTAAAATAAGTTTTGCATTACCACTGCTCCGAGATTTCTGGAACATGTACAGAAAATTGGAATAGAGATCAACATAAACATCAAATCCGCCCTTCTTATTGCTCATGAAAACCACGCATTGCATGTTGTACCGACATACACGGAGACCATCAGATGTGGCGGTCCAGATGCTGTACACACCGGTACCTCTAACATATCGTAGTACGGCCTGTGTTCGTCGTGACATACTGTCCACAAGTTCATCAAGGCACTGTTGGTCCAGATTTTCTCACTCCTCATCGGCGACTCAGCGTAAATCCCTCAGAGTTGTACGTTGGTCACGTCGTCCATAAACAGCCCTTTCCAATCTATCCTATGCATGTCGATAGGGTTCATGTCTGGAGAACATGCTAGCCACTCTAGTCGAGCAATGTCGTTATCCTGAAAGATATGATACACAAGATGTTCACGATAGGGGCGCGAATTGTCGTCCACGAAGACGAATCCCTCGCCAATATGCTACCGATACAGTTGCACTATCGGTCGAAGGATGGCATTCACGTATCGTACAGCCGTTACGGTGCCTTCCATGACCACCAGTGGCGTACGTCGGCCCCACATAATACCACCCCAAAACAGCGGGGAATTCATTGGACTGTCTGTAAGACGTTCAACCTGATCGGGTTGTCTCCAAACACGTCTTCCACGATTGTCTGGTTGAACGCATATGCGACACTCATCGGTGAAGAGAACGTGATGCCAATCCGGAGCGGTCCGTTCGGCATATTGTTGGGCCCATCATGGTGTCGTGGTTGGCAAAGTTATCCCTCGCCAGGGACGTCGGGAGTGAAGTAGCGCATTATGCAGCCTATTGGGCACAGTTTGACTCGTATCACGACATCCTATGGCTGCACGACAAGCATTATTCAACATGGTGGCGTTGCTGTCAGGGTTAACCCGAGCCATAATCCGTCGGTAGCGGTCTTCCAAAGCAGAAGTAGCCTTTGGGCGGCCTGAGCGAGGCATGTCATCGACCGTTCTGTCTCTCTGTACTTCCTCCATGTCCGACCAACACCGCTTTGATTCACTCAGAGATGCCTGGAAGATCCCTTACTGAGTGTCCTTCCTGGCACAAAGTAAAAATGCGGACGCGATTGAAACGCGGTATTGACCGTCTAGTCATGGTTGAACTACAGACAACACGAGCCGCGTACCTCCTTCCTGTGGAATGACTGGAACTGATGAGCCGTCAGACCCCCTCCATCTAACAGGCGCTGCTCATGCATGGTTGTTTACATCTTTGAGCTGGTTTAGTGACATCTCTGAACAGTCAAAGGGACTATATCCACAGTCAATGTATATCTTCAGGAGCTCCGAGAACAAGGGTGCTGTGTGTAGTTGTGTTGTATCTATTGCAATGTAAAATTTTATTTTTGTTTCTATCCACACTTTGTTGCCCAGTGTCCTCTCTTATTCCACCACACTTCTGATAATTATTAAATATACTGTGTGCGTTATTTTTAAAACTGTACCTTACTTCAAGACCTAAGAAGTCAAAATAGGAAATCTGTTCCATAACACCATATAGTAACACTGTCTTTGAAAGCACAGCGTCTTTTCTTTTAGAAGTTATAATATTGGTCTTTCTGTTTGGTCTAAATAATGTATTAACCTTCCAAAATCATTCTCAGTCTCACGCAGGCGCAAAACACTCTGTCGTCAGACCACGAGTGGCCTACTGGGACCATCCGACCGCCGTGTCATCCTCATAGGAGGGGCGTGGGGTCCGCACACTGCTCTCCCGGTCGTTATGATAGTATTCTTGACCGAAGCCGCTACTATTCGGTCGAGTTACTTCTCAATTGGCATCACGAGGCTCAGTGCACCCCGAAAAATGGCAACAGCGCATGGTGGCCTGGATGGTCACTCATCCAAGTGCCGACCGCTGGTGCAATTGCTCGTTAGAAAACATCATGACTCTTTTGACTCTGATTTTTAATTTACTAACAAAGTTGTGAGTATAGTGACCAAAAAGTATTGGCGGTAACTAACACCCGTAAAGGTCATAGTTCCAGCCTTCTCTCTACGAGTTTTTCTTGCGATTTACGTTTTTTGATGCAGGCCGTTGATAGTCTGCGAAAACCTGTCATCTTTGTGGATCATAAAATATCTAGGCTGTCCTGGGCTAAAGCTTACTCGTCGTCAATAAAACAAATATGTGTTTTCTTACTTGACGTCCTGTTGTTTTCTATCATTTGTCTTAATGCAGAAGCTCTGTGGCTACTAGAACTCTTCCTAAATGGTTCAAATGGCTCAGAGCACTATGGGGTTTAACATCTGAGGTCATCAGTCCCCTAGACTTAGAACTACTTAAACCTAACTAAGCTAAGGACGTCACACACAGCCATGCCCGAGGTAGGACTGGAACCTGCGACCGTAGCAGCTGCACGGTACCGCACTGAAGTGCCTAGAGCCACTCGGCCACAGCGGCAGGCTCTTCCTAAATCCATTATTTTCTTCCATTGTTGGTTAGTCAGCTAAGTTCTCAAAGTGATTGTTGATTATTCTTGCATATAGCTTCCTTATTTTATATTTATATTTCATTTTCCTTGGCCCATCAATCTTCTAACAACATTGAGGTGACCTAAGAATTACTCTCGTTTTCCAGCCTCTACATCTCAAAGCAGCACTGGCACAATAGTTCCTTTATTATTTTTCTCTGTCTTCCACTAAAGTTTTAACCTCTGCCGCCTCCTCTATTGTCACTAGTGTTATTTCTTGACGTTTTCACATTTGTCCTACCATCCTATTAGTTCTTCTTATGAATATTTTCCGTTGATTTCTATTCTGTGGAAAGTCTCTTCATACTGTATGTTGTTTATCAGCCTAATTTTCAACAACATTCGACAACACAACTTTTATTATGCTTCAATTGTCCTCTATTCCGGTTTTCCTACAGTTAATAAGTCACATACGAAGAAAGCTATGTTTCAAAAATATATTCTTAGACATTTCTTCGTCGGATTAGGGCCAATATTTGATAGTAGTAGCTGTCTCTTCGCCGGGAACGTCCTCTTTTTCTGAGGTAATATGTTTCTTTCGTTGCTCTTGCGTCGACTGGCATGTGTTGCTTTGCTTCCGAGGCAGCAGAACTCCTGTACGTGTCTACTTCGTGGTTATCATTTTTGATGGAAAGTTTCTCGTTTTCATTTCTGCTACTTATCATTACTTTTATCTTCCTTTACATTACTCTCAATGCTTTCTGTGTACTAATTAAACTACCCGTTCTGTACAATAGATCGTGCAATTCTTCCTTGCTTTCACAGAAGATAACAGTGTCATCACAGAATCTTATAATTCGAATTCTTTGAACCTGAATTTTAATACTAATCTTTGATCTTCCCTTTACTGCTGTCAGTGGTTCTTTGAAATGCAAACCAAACAGTAGGGCCGAAACTATATCCCTGTCTTAAACGGCGTCTAATCCGTGCAACACTTTCTTCGTCTTTTATTCATATTGTTCCTTCTTGGTTCTTGTACATACTGTTAATATTACCCGTCTCTCCCTATATACTGCAAGAATTAATATGAATTTTTCCCAATTTGTTCCGACATTTTACATTTCTGAACATCTTTATATTTTGACAATTCCTAAGATCTTGTCTTGATTTAGGCAAAGTCAGAAGTTTCTCTCTGGTGGCGTCACCTCGCCTAAAGTGAAACTAATCGTCATCTAAAAGAGTCTCGGATTGCTTTCTAATTCTTTTGGACATTATTCGTGTCAGATACTGTTAAGCTAAATATTCAATAGAACTGACTCTCGATATCTCAGTAACTGCCTTGATAATATTTTTCAGCAAGTCTGATGGTATGTTTCCAGATACATAGGTTCTTCAAACCAAATCGAATAGTCGTTTGGAAATCACTTCCTCCAATTATTTAGATATTCGGAAGGAATTTCATGGACGTGTTTCTGCTTATTATATCGCAAGTGTCGCAAAGGTGCAGTGCTAGATTTCTGCCATCCAGTTCCCACTTCTTCTTCTATAACACGAAACCGTCCTGCCCAATCGTAGCAAGCCCCAATTTGCTCCTTATGTCTACTCCTCTCTCCTCTCCGTTTATCAATGGAACTCGTCTTGTATTATAATTGAAACCTTTGCTTTTAATTTCACTGGAAGTTGATATGTTTTTTTCTATGTGCTGAACCAGTCCATCAAACGACATTTTCCTCGCATTTTTCTTCCAGTCATTTTGTCATCCCTTATTTCCTATTTCTTTAATCCCCAAGTGATTGTTCTTCACCTACTACAGTTTTTTGTCAGCAATGATTACTCGATTTTCATCTCATTTACGTATTAAGTTACGCTTTTCACACCCTATACCACTCGGTCTCTTCGTCTTCAGCTTGTGATGTAGCCATTTGTATGTAAAGTAATGTCCTTGGTGTTGATTTGCTCGTGTCTGATCAGACAACCCTAGCACGGAACTGTTCTCAGTAACTAATTCTCTGTCAAACCCTCCTCTTCGTGAACAATCCTACTTCCTGACATAAATGTTTTTTTGGTATGGTACCGCGTCACACTACATAAAACTATTGCTGGAGAAAAACCAATGTGTCCGCCACGGTTGCAGCGGCCTCCCTCTTTCTGTTTCTCAGCAGTAGTTTTATACAATACGACGCGGATACACACCCAGGAAACTTATATGTCGACGGACTCAGGCCGCGGAAGCCTACGCAAATATATAATCCTATTTTTGTAACACAATATCTGCTGCTGACTAGAGATCTAAATTTAACCGTTCCGCTTCAGGAGTTGTCAAGTCGTTTCCTAGGATTTCGAAAGTTTGTAAAATGTTTCTCTCGATTTTCTGCATCTTCAAACGGCAACTGCTCCTGAACCAGCTCTGCTGATTGTTTTGCAAGACGTACATCATAGTGGGCACATAGTTTGAATGAAACTCTCTTGTCAGTGACGAGTCACTATTCTTCAAATCATCAAGTGGTATGCACATGGTCAGATGTCCTGCTGTTGCATACAGAGAATGACGATGCACTTGTTTGATTCCTCATTCTTCAGAATACAGTTTTGACTTCATTGCACTAAGGGCCATACTATTCAACCTCACTGATGTCTTTGTAGTTGACAGGGCATAGTTGCTCAGACTGAGCTAACAGCTTGCCATTGGAATTTTTTGTGGACGATCAATGAGCTTTTCCACATCACTTTTTTTAGGACCCATGTCCATCTGGTCAGTTGTATCAAATCCATATTGATTTTGCGGGTCTGTTCTGCAACATGCAACAGTTGTTAGAAGTGGATGCATAGAGTAAGTGTCCTTTCTCTCCTCATGGCAATCACCATTAATGCAAGTATAGCATCTGTTTTGTCTTATATTTTTTTGCCTTTAAGGTCTCCTTTTCTCTGTCTCGAACAATGAACCACATGTCAGCTAAATTTCTACAGATTTGAGCCAACAATATTACCTAAGCAGTAAGTCGGCCTGTTCAGTGCTTTAGGAGAAAAGTACTTGAGTAAAAAGTACTGTCTACATACAAATCAACAACATCCCTTCTACTGTGTTCACTGGTATAAATTAATAAAAGAAAAGATTAATAATCGAACATCAGTATTAAAAGAGGGTAGCTCAAGGAATTAATAATGAACAAGGCTGCAGTGGTGCCCAGTTTCAATTAAACCAAAAATGCAAGATCATGAAATTTATTGTCATTAGTTTTCACTTTCTTCATTCCTTATATCTGTGTTTAATTTATCCATATTTAAAATACTGAAAATCCCGACCAATAATTAATTTATTGTCTCATTTTGGAAAAATAATTTTAAATTTATCACCAAGCTCCATAACATTTTTCGCCATACCAGGTTTTCAAATATTCAGTCAGAAATAAAATGCAACTTCTTTACTTCTAACTCACCAATCTTTTTAAACAAATTGGAAAAGTTTGTATTATTTAACTACTTCAGTAGAACATTCATTAGTACAGATTAAAATAATTGTCAGATTAAACATTTTCTCTCAAAATTTTTTGCTGTAAGTCATTTGTTACATTTTCCTTGCCTTATCTGACTATTTAAGCATGTGTATCATTGGAAATTTTATTATTGATTGTGGCACACAGCTTCATTGCTGTTTTCTGAGCAGTTAACACATTCATTATCTTAGACATATTTATGACATAGACTGAATAATTTTCAATAAAACTTATGCTACTTACATTGGCATCACAATGTAACTGTCTGAATTTAGGAAAGCATCACATCCGTCTCGATGATTGTTTTGTGGACCGAGGTACCAAATTTCTTGAGGAAAGCTTCATTTCTTCCATTCTTTATAATTTTATTAGGTTGAACAAGAAAGAGTCAATCAACTGATTATTCTTCCTATTCATCTGGAAAACAACAAAAATGAAAGAAAGCATATCATATTCGGCAGAATTATAATAATTTGTAATATCAAGCTAAAAATTTCTCTTTCCCTTCAGTTAAGCAATATCTATTGTTTGTGGCTGAACTAAAGGTATAAGAGACTTGGAATTTTGTAGTCTGTCTTGCTCTAACTTGAGTGAATATTCTAGTGCATGCCTAACTGCAAGAACCCGAATTTCCATCGATCACTCAAAAACTTTCCCATCGGAACTTTGGTTACATCCCAAACTCCAGCTTGATTGTGGTCAGCCCATCAAAAAAATTACGTCTCCACATTATTTCTTAATAATCCTTTTAAATCCATCAAATATTATTAAAGTATAAGGCATTTTGGATTTCTTATTCTTATCTCCTCATTATTGGGGATACAACCCTCCATGGTTAACTCATTAGTTAAAGATGAAATCAGTTGCATAAGAACAAATGAAGAAATTAAAAAAAACGTCCCATTACAGACAAACTTTTGCCTCATAATTGTCTATCAATTTTTACATAGATTTTACATTATATGTTGGATAATCTGTACCATCAGTTCCAATAATACTAAAAGCCACGTACAGCTAAACATGATTATAATGAACCCACGTCTCCAATGTTTATTTTAATCTCTGTTGTGTTATTGGGAAGATTTAGTTTATTTATAGTCTTCCCAGTTACAGGGTATGTGTAAAACTGATAGACTTCTATTTTCTTCATTATTTATCAAAGAAACTAATTTATTAAGTCATTTCTAAAATAACTCTTGGAGTAGCACCATTGAAGTCAAGCAAATTCTCATTTTCAACAGACACAATTATTTCTAATACCTGAATAGTATCAGGAATTGGAGCATATTTCTGATAAGTTTGTTTGTCAATCACAGGCACACCAAATTCAGTGTCAGGCTTAAATGCAGTAATAATAATAGTTTCATCATGAAAATGATTGGTATGCTTTAAAAACACTTGGGCAGCTAAATTAAAATTTATGTTAATCAATTTGAATGGAATAAATTTAGGCACATCATTAACAACATCGTTTTCAGTAGCTTCAATAGCTTGACTCCTAAATTCAAGCACAATTCCAATCGTTTATGTCCATACATTGATTAACATTGCTCTCAATAATTATTCTAGTTAAAATCCTCTCTACTTCGACCATCGTCAGTTATTTTGCTCCATAAATAGTAAAACTCATTTACTACTTTAAGCATCACATTTCCTAATCTACTTCTTTCAGCATCACCTGATTTAACTAGACATCATTCCATCATGCTCGTTTTGCTTATGTCGATGTTCATCTTATATCCACCTTTCAAGACACTTTCCATTCCATTCAGCTGCTCATCCAGGTCCTGTGCTGTCTCTGACAGAATTACAATATCATCAGCGAACCTCAAAGTTCTTGTTCCCCCATGGATTTTAATTCCTACTACGAATTTTTCTTTTGTTTCCTTTACTGCTTGCTCAATATACTGATTGAATAACATCACGGATAGGCTACAACCCTGCTTCACTCCCTTGTCAACCACTGCTTCCCTTTCATTGCCCACAACTCTTATAACTGCAATTGTTTTCTGTACAAATTGTAAATAACATTTCGCTCTCTGTGTTTTATCTCTGCCTCCTTCAGAATTTGAAAAAGGGTATTCCAGTAAATATTGTCAAAAGCTTTCTCTAAGTCTACAAATACTAGACACGTAGGTTTGCCTTTCCTTAATCTATTTTCGAAGATAAGTAAGGTGAAAATACCAACATTATATCCAAAAATGTTTTATCCAATTTGTACAGGATATAAAGCATCAAATAACACCCATGGTATGTTCAAAATCTGTGCAGTAAAATCAGAGGCATATTAACATTTGATGAATCTACTGATACAGTACATACAACATTAAATATTCAAATGTTAGTAAATCCAAGATGTAGTGGTGGATTTTAAAAGTAATACATGTAGCTGATAATAAGAAGGCAAAAGTGAATCAGCAGAATTAATAATAATAGCATGTCTTTCCTAAAGCATTAATAGTTGCATTCACATATTATAAAAGTATTATTTTAGGAAGAGAACTATCTATGAATAACTTACTGAAGGAGATAAATACAAGTTACAAAAAGAATTAATCAACATATTTTATAACTGGTTAGGAGAATACAATGAAGAAGAAGGATTTGACCTGGATGATATTTAAAATGTTGGACCACTACTAGACATCAAAATGAATGTTGTCTACACTGAGAACTTCAATTATCTACCATGCTGCTGAGAAAGCAACAAAGTTAGACCTGTATAAAAATCACAACCATTCTGGTGTAATTAACAGTATGTCAGCATTCTTGGGATCATCGTAGTATAGTGGTATATGTAATAAACCATATAACAAAAAGAATAAGCATAACTGTAAAACATAGAGAAAAATCTGTACACTATGCTATGGTGCTGAACACAATACAGCAGAAAAGAGGATATACTATAAAAATTCACTATAAAAATTACAATGGATACTCTTACAATGAATAATGCTTATTAAATCACCAAGAAGTTTGTGATACAGCTTATAAACGTAAAGAATGTAAGCGCATTTGTTTGAGATCTAAAGTATCTAAATATGGTTTTGAATGACATAGAAACTGTAAGCAAATAGTAAAAATTAAAAATTATAAGTATTACATGCAATACAAATTGCAAAAAGGAGCTATTTATAAAAGTAATTTTAATGAAGAAAGGATTTAAAATTGTAGTATAGGACGGTGTTATACTATTGGAAAACTAAAAGTATAGTATATTTTCCAGTGCTACTAATGATGTAAAGTAGTTACAGGAAACCGATTTAAATGTTGTAAAAAGGAACACCAAAGAGAGTTCCTTGTACCTTTACAGAAAAATACATATTGTTTGATTATGAAACTTAGCAAGAAACTGGTTTGCATATTCGAAAACGAATATTAGTTAACAATTTTAATGGTGATAGTGTTTATACATTTAAGAGAAATTTTGAATTTTGCAGGTGGAGGAAATCAGAATTAATCGTTTATAGCTTGTTGGGGTAAACGTCTTGATTTGTAATTCATTCTTAAGTAATGTTTTGAAAATTTCATCAAACCTTACGTATTTTACATAGGATCTAAACTGATGTTATTCGAGATAAAGCATTTGGAGTAAAAAATGTAGACAGAGACAATTTTCGACAATGTCCTCTTAGCGGATTCCCAAAAAAAATTAATTTGAAAGAATTAAAGAAAGGTAACTTCCCACTTTCAATCCAGACTCAAGGAAAACAAAGTTACATAGGGCCAATTCCTAATATCAAATATTAGTTTTCTGGTACTATGAAACCGAGAAATAGGAAATTTTTGTCAAATGGCCTAGTCAAAAAATTGTGTGTTCAATACAAAGAAAGAAATAATTGAGTACTGTAATTCCAGTTTATTTAGAACTAAGAAAACAGTTTATGGAGGTAGCTAATATTTATCCATTCTCTTATGTAACATTCACTGGAGTTGGTATGGTTATACAGAGATCTAAATATTTGCCTGAGAGAAGAACTGCTGTATTGTATAAAGGACAAAAGTAATTGTAGTAATGAATCCATAGTTAGGTTCAATAAATTAAGCAATAGTAATATTGCTCATAATGTTGGTGAAGTAAATATGGCAGAAGCTAGAGTAGATGCCGTTGATATGAAAACCAATACTGTTGGTTGTTTTTGGCAAGGCTGTAAGAAATGTTTTAAAGGTAAGACAATTAACAACAAAAACAAACAATGGGTGACTCTATCGGAAGTTACCAGTTGTTGTGCATAAAACAGAATTCAGAACGTAACCTTAAAAGGTCTCACTGCAGTGTGAATCCTTTCGTAAAATGGCAGAATATGAATACCTTTCACTTGTAATTAAGAGTGAGTGGAAAATTACATAAAATACAGAAACAACAAAAGTGATTGACAATGAAGCTTAGTCGAAATTGGCTACACATACAATTAAATGAACATCGCCCCACAGCCTACTATGGATTATGTTTATGTTTATTCAGCATCTGGAGGCTGTGGATCCCCATAAATCCAAAAAAGAAATATCGAAAGACTGTAATAAGAAGTCGTGATATATGATATGCTGGATGTAATTTAGTGGAAAATGGTAATGTCATCGTCTAAAATCAACAGGATATAAAAAACTTAAAAAATAAAATCATTAACTTGAAACTCGGCATAAATATTGAGCAGTGCTGCCTCTATAGCTGTCCATAACTGAGAACGTGTTGTCATGCTTGGTTTTGTACACGAACTGAACTCTCGATTATGTCCAGTAAATGTTCGATACATCGGTAAGTAGTTCGCATCAACTATCAAGAGTGTTTTTGAAACCAATCGCTAACAATTGTAGTGCATCTTCATCCATAAAAATTCCATTGTATCTTAGGAACATGATATCCATGAAACACTGCATATGGTCTCCAAGCAGCAGAACGTAACCATTTCCACTCAGTGATCGATTTATTAGGACCAGAGGACCCAGTAAATTCCACGTATACACAGCCCACACCATTATGGAGCCACCACCGCCTCGTTGCTAACTTGGGCTAGTGGCTTCTTGGGTTCCGCACCACATTTGAACCATAGCATCAGCTCTTACCAAGCGTCGAGCCGGTATTGTCATGTACCCCGTGGGGGGGGGGGGGGGGGGGGGGGCGGCTCCAAATCATACCTCATCAACACCAGATTTGGGCGCATTGTCCTGATACGTTCGCCGTATGTCCCACATTAGATTCTGAGGTTGTTTCACGCAGTATTGGTTGTCTGTTAGCACTAACAACACAACGTTAAACGAAGGACGTCGACCTCTAGGTTGTCTGTGGTGAGACATCATGTCTGAAATTAGATATCCTCTGCACACTCTTTAAACTTTGAATTAATATCGTAATCCCTAACGATTTCCGAAACGTAATGTTCCATGAATCTAGGTCCAACTACCAATCCGCTTTCAAAGTTTGTTAATTCCCGTCTCGCGGCCACAATCACGTCCAAAATCTTTCACATGAATCACCTGAATACAAATGACAACTGAAGTTCTTAAGCAGCGCTATGGTTGCATGCTATGTGTTATCCGACTCATTTGTAAAGGTTTGTACAGCATAAAACATATCTCGGGCCGCTTGCTTTCACAGATCGCGGAATGCTCATGCACATTCACGAGAGGGAAATAATTTCCATTGCACTTAAGAAGGAAAACACTCTGATAAAATCAAACTGGATTAGTTTTGCAGGTATAAACCTAAATATCTGAAGTATAGAGAAAACAAGCATTACAGTTGAGGGAACTCATTTTACAGAAAATTTAATAGACCCCATCGTGATATAGTTTCTGGCTAACGGTTAAGACTCAGAAACGTAACTTTTATATTTACGTGAAATACTGACCATGGCTTGTTATCAATATTCTACTTCGGAACAGATTACAGTTCATAGATCCGTTTCATTGTCAAATAATTATTATTTGCCACGGAAAATTCAATAAATTTGCCACCTGATATCAACGGTGCTACAACGGTATTCAGCACAATATCAAAGATTCTTTACTGTAACGTTTGTACCCTTGACGCACTTGTAGTAGTGTTCCACTGCAAGCGATGGAAGTAGCACGGTTATTTTTTGTTGCTCACCTCGGATATGGACTACTAGTTCCTGTAACACATTCTGAAGTGGTTGCACTTCAGCCCCGGGCGGTAGGTACGGCACGTAGTTTAATCCTCTTCATGCAGCATCCACTTCAAATACTGAAACAACTGGTTTTGGTCGCTGATCCGACGAATCTTGCACAAGGTCATACGCCCGTGGCCAGTCATGTAAAGAAGAATCCGAAATACCTCTGTATCAATCCTGGAATCATTTTTTTCGTTTGAAAAGGTACAGATTCACGTGCAGAGCAGAGTTTTGAGCTGCTAGCTATTTAACAAGTAACAGCTTTCAGGAAGCCCATCGTACGAAAAAATAAGAATAGATGTTGAACAGACCAAAACATGCAGCAGCTTTTGTTTCAGATGTGAATTAGATTTATTTTCTTTTGGGACTTAATGATTCTTTTAATTCTGTTACTGTATCTCTTCAATATAGAAATTCGGTTTCTTGTAATGCCTTAGATGAGTTACTACTGTTATTCACCTCTCAAATTATGTGTTCGAGAAGTTATTGATTTTAAATAATAATAACATGGGTTAATGATCTGATTGCCATTTTCTTCTGCTTCAGATTCTGTTTCCTGCATACATAATTGAAGTGCAGTAACGTCTGTATTTTGACTTGTTGTGCATTTGATTCTAAATTATTTCTATCCAAATCGTCCTATTTCACTGTTCCCTTTCAAAAGGGATTGTGTGTTCCATAATATTTTCATAGGTCCTTTAAGACAGCAAGTATCGGCAAGTAGTGCAGTAGTTAGTGTAGAACTAGAGCCATATTGTCGCTTGAGCTACTGATACCGACGAACGTCATGGCGATAAAATTATGTGTATGTGCCAGTCGCTTATTAACTGAGGTGACAGAAGTCGTGGGATAGCGACATGCACATATACAGGTGGAGGTACTACAGCGTACACAAAAATAAAATGTCATTGCATTAAAGATATACCATTTGTACTCGTCGTCGTCTTTTTTCTGTGCATGTCCTACTATCCCTCTCTCTGTTCGCCTTCTCCACCCCATAATGTCTCCCATCTTCTCCCGTCCCTCCCTCTCTTTCTCTTCTCCTCCTACCCTCTACTCTTCCGTTGGACACCTGCTCCTTCCCTCTGTTCATTTGATTTTCTCCAGCCGCTCTTCATCTCCCCCACCCCTTTGACTTCACTTCCTCCTCAGTCCATCTCTTTTTCAGTCTCTGTCTGCCTCCTCCTATCCCCCCCTGTCTTTGTCCATATCCATTCCCCGCCCTCTTTCTCTCTCTCCGTCTCTTCCTCCATCCTCCCTCTCTCACCCTGAAGAAAAGTTAGCACAGATATGCTGCCACATCACTTTGAGGTTTTGGTAGCTAATATTCATAGAACTGTAACCAATTCTGAAAGTTACTGCCACGAAGCCTCCTGTAGCAAAGTTCTTTATTGCAGGAGACTTCAAGCGTCTTAATTCTTATTTCGCTTTTCCGCCTAGGTTATATGGCCTCCATAAGGTCCACAAGAAATGATTTCTTTTCCATTCGATCGTGAGTAACATTTGTGCTCCGACATATCGTGTAGCGGAACACCTTGATCCTCTATTGAGTCTTAAGGTACGTCGATGTGAGAGCAACATTGAGAACTCGGTGCATTTCTTACGTCGATTAGAGGGAATGCCTTTGAACGACTCTTATATTCCATGTTTTGATATGGTCTCTCTCTCTTCACTCGTTTTCCTCTGTATGATTCGTTACGGTACATTGAGGATATGTTTCGTGCTGAATTAAGCAACTTATTTCGACGTGTGTTGACTTCCACTTACTTTTGATTCAGTAACCAGAACTACAAGCAGGCAGATGGCTCTGCACCGTGAACACCCGATGTCACGTATTACTGCCAACTTGTTTATGGAAGATTTCGAGGAAAGTGCTTTGAATTCGGTGGCTTTGAGAACCTGTACATTTTTTTCATAATGTTGACGATACTTTGTTGTTTGAACTCATGGCAGCGAGAATTTGAATGACGTTTAGGAACCTGAATTCAGGCCTCCCGTATGTTTCTCCGCGCTGGAGGTGAAAAAGGATGTCTGTCTTCCCCTATTTGATATGTTGGTCAGGAGAAGGCAGTGGTACATTAGGGCTTGTTGTTCATAGGAAACCCACTCACACTGAACTGTGTCTGCAGGCTGATAATTGTCACCTTCTGTGTCAACGGGAAGGGATACATGTTACGTTGATTCACTTGGTCCATGTCATCCTGAATCCTGAGAGTTTTCAGCTGAGTTAGCTCATTTCGAAGGTTGCTTTCGTCAGAATGATTATCGAGAAAGACAGATAAGACGTGCGTTGCGCTTTCAACCAACTGTGCACTGGGTGAGTGATGATAGAACCGGAGTGGTACAAAAATCAACGGCCTTACGCAGATAGAATTTCGAACAGCATTGGTCGGAAACGTGACGTGAGATGCGTTTTTCGCAACCATCTAACATCACTATTCTTTTACGGTTTTTAAGGGATGATCTTTATTTGCTTAAGGCGAATGTCTACCGTATTCCTTGCAATTGTCACATATCACGTATTGGTCAGATTATCGGGACTGTGGAGGACCGGTGTACTTAACATTAGTGGCACACACGCTCACAACAACCGAGCAAATCCGCCATTGCAGAACATTGAGTTGGCATCGGTCATCCTATGGAACAAAACGACACGGAGATTTTGGCATGCACTTCCAGGTAGTGGCGTGGTGCTGTTGAGGAAGCTGTTGATATTAAATTGGGAACTAACTTTAGGAATAGAGATGGTGGTTTTTGTTAAAATTCTGCATGGAATCCACCTCTCTTTCCTGTCAAAAAACGAAGAGCAGAGTTTATGTTACCGCACCCGTTGATTACTAATTTCACAGTCGATCAATTCTGAAGTCGCCCATTTTTGGTTTGTGATGGCGCTGGTGCTTACAGTGTGTGTGGGTGTTATCCTTCAGGAGTTTTTCTGAGAATCGAGGTTTTAAATTCCCTTAGTGTTTATTTGCTGCTTGCTGTAGTTTTGCCATGAAAATAACACAGTTTGATCCTGTCGAAATATCGGGACGTCACCTAGCTGCATTGCCAAAAGTTATTTGAACATTCTATACGCCAGGAGAAACTTAGGTCCCACATTTCAGAGTGTACATACATCACCACAAAAAGGATTAAAGTTTTAATAGGATTAGACATGTAAAAAATGCACTCTCAGTTACGCAACATCACTTAGTAGAAAATCTGTGAGATATACTGAACCGAACACCAAGTGTTAGAACTATTCATTTTTATGTGAAATTGTATATTTCGTGGCGAGAACGAGTGTACGAATTCGCTGTCATTTCGGTTGAAATACAAACATCGGCAATCGCTATTCATTTTGTTGGAGCTTTTAGCTTCCCACATTCGAAAATTCAGGATGAAAAAGCCTGCTTTAACTGAATTTCAAAGCACCAATTTCGACAAATAGTTCATTTTATTTCTATTGTGCAAGAGAAATTACCGTGTGAGCGTTTTTCTAAAGTTTGTTTATTCAATTACGTTCATAAACGAACCGATTAAACAAAGAAGTCGGGCACTGTAATTGACTGTCGACCGAAACCATACTGAAACACAATGAGCACCATGTGCCGGCAATTAGTTGTTTATATATGGAGGCAAGCAATGCTGTTCACGTGATAAACTCTGGGTATTTGTAACCAAATAAAACGCTTCAATGCTGCATGCATTTTCAGGGGACCAACAGACCCAGGATAGCGAAACAAACACTGGTAGCAGTTACTTCTGTTAAATATCTGGGAGTATCCGTGCGGAACGATTTGAAATGGAATGATTATATAAAATTAATTGTTGATAAGGCGGGTACCAGGTTGAGATTCATTGGAAGAGTCATCAACAAAGGAGGTGGCTTACAAAACACTCGTTCGACTTATACTTGGGTATTGCTCATCAGTGTGGGATCCGTACCAAACCGGGTTGACACAGGAGATAGAGAAGATCCAAAGAAGAGCGGCACGTTTCGTCACAGGGTTATTTGGTAACCGTGATAGCGTGACGGAGATGTTTAGCAAACTCAAGTGGCAGACTCTGTAAGAGAGGCGCTCTGCATCGCGGTGTAGCTTGCTCGCCAGGTTTCGAGAGGGTGCGTTTCTGAATGAGGTATCGAATATACTGCTTCTCCTTACTTATACCTCCCGAGGAGATCACGAATGTAAAATTAGAGAGATTCGAGCGCGCACGGAGGCTTTCAGACAGTCGTTCTTCCCACGAACCATACGCGACTGGAACAGAAAAGGGAGGTAATGACAGTGGCACGTAAAGTGCTCTCCGCCACACACCGTTGGGTGGCTTGCGGAGTATGAATGTAGATGTAGATGGAATGCTTTAACTTTAATGTAATTCCGAAAACAGGCTTATGTTATTGGTCTTTTCTCTCCAGAATACTGTTATAGGTTTGCTAATGTCCACCTATAGCACGCTAACATCCCTAATGAGTTTTAAAATCAAATGTAGAAGAAAATGGCGCATTGCTTTGTCGAAACAAACTGAAATATATCGCTGAGACAAAGTGAGAGATATCATAATTAATATCTGTTCCAACCCCTTTACTTGTTTATTTTGAAGTTATCTATTCGCAGCGATAGAAGTAGGCGTTATCTCTGAACATATCTCTTAAATGTATACAGTAACTCAGTGACTACAAGATTTCTTACATGTTGATTAGTCAATCTATTGTCATTCATTCACTGTTTCCCATAATCGCGGTAAAATGTTGCTATAGAGAGAGATCATCAAACACCAATATACTGTTTCCCAATAAGGTTGGTGAGGATAGTTACTGAAACAGAATATTCCAGTACACTTGTTTTGAGCTATTTATACACAAACAAATGAAACTGTGTTAGACTGGGCTCTATCATAGATCCTAAACTACACCAGGCAGTGACATACTGGCTGAGTTATAACAGATGTAATCATTAATAGCACATAGTCCATACCGGTTTCATGAGAGTATTTTCGTCTTGATATTCGGCTACTTGCAGATCGTTACATACACATGAACGTTTTTGGCAACATTTCTCTAAAGCTGATAAGTTATAGAACGATAACATTCCCTAATCGGCGATGATAATCTCCATTGGTATTTTGCGGAAAACAGATTAAAATTTTAAATAGACATTATTTATGCAACTCAGTCCCATTTACTTTATAATTGGATTCGAAACGGTTGTCAGCTTTATAGACCATCCTCACGTAACTGAAGACTAAGGACTCCCGTCCGAAAAGGCCTTGGAAGACCCAAGGGTACCGACCGGCTGCCGTGTCATCCTCAGCCCACTGGATGTGGATATGATGGGGCATGTGGTCTGCACACCGCTCTCCATGCCTATGTCAGTTTAGGAGATGGGAGCCGGTACTTCTCAATTGAGTAGCTCTTCAGTGTTTGCCTCACAAGGTCTGGTTGGTCACCTATCCTAGTGCTACCCAAGTTCCCCAGACCGACACAGAACATAACCGAAATGTTTTTTTTTTTTTCATCACTCTTCTGACTGGTTTGAGACGGCCCGCCACGAATTCATCTCCTGTACTAACCTCTTCCTCTCAGAGTAGAATTTGCGACCTACGCCCTCAATTATTTGCTGGCTGTATTCCAATCTCTGTGTTCCTGTATAGTTTTTGCCTCCTACAGCTCCCTCTAATACTATGGAAGTCATTCCCTCAAGTCTTAGCCGATGTCCTATCATCCTGCCCCTTCTCCTCATCAGCATTTTGCACATAATTCTTTCCTGTCCAATTCTGTGCAGTATCACCTCGTTCCTTACCTTATCAGTCCACCTGATCTTCAACATTCGTCTGTAGCACCACATCTCCAATGCCACGATTTTCTTTTGTTCCGGTTTTCCCACAGTCCATGTTTCACTACCATACAATACTGGGCTCCAAACGTATATTCTCAGAAATGTATTCCTCAAATTGTGGCCTATGTTTGATATTAGTCAACTTCTCATGGCCAGGAATGCCTTTTTTGCCAGTGCTAGTCTGCTTTTGATGTCCTCCTTGCTCTACCCTTCATTGGTTATTTTGCTGTCTAGGTAGTAGAGTTCCCTAACTTCTTCTACTTTGTGACCATCAATGCAGATGTTAAGTTTCTCACTGTCCTCATTTGTCAAACGTCTCATTACTTTCGACTTTCTTCGATTTATTCTCAATTATTTACACATTAGACCGTTCATTCCATTCAGCAGAATATGTAACTCTTACTCACATACTCTGGATAGCAAAGACATCAGTGAAGCGTATCATTGATATCCTTTCACCTATCTTTTATTTCCATCATTTCTTCTTCGGTGGTCGGATTAAATAGCATGGACGAAAGAATACATTTCTGTCTTACACGCCTTTTTAAACCGAGCACTTCATTCTTTGCGATCCACTATTATTTTTCTCTTGGCTCTCGAACATACAGTATATGACCCGTCTTTCCCAATAGGTTATCCCTTTTTTTCTCGGAATTTCGTACATATTGCACCATATTACATTGTCGGGCGCTTTTTCCGTCCCGACAAATACTACGGACGTGCCTCATATTTCTTTAGTCTTGCTTCCATGATCAACTGCAACGTGAGAATTGTCTCTTCGGCGCCTTTACCTTTACGAAAGCCAAACTGATCGTCACCTAACACATCCTCAATTTTCCCTTCCATTCTTCTATATATTATTACTGTAAGCAACTTGAATACCGCGAGGTATAGGCCGTCTTGTGACGGTTCGCATGGCCCTCCCCTACCCCCACTCCAGTCACTGGTCGGCGTTTTGAGTTCTCCCTCGGCCTCGGGCATCGGTGCGTGTGTGTGTGTGTGTGTGTGTGTGTGTGTGTGTGTTGTCCTTAGCATAAGTTAGGTTACGTTAGATTAATTAGTACGTAAGTCTATGGACCAATGACTTCTGCAGTTTGTCCCCATAGTCCTTACCACAAATTTCCAATTTCCATCTTGGGTGCATGAACTGTTAAACTGATTGTGTAATAATTTTCGCACTTATCAGCTCTTGCATCTTCGCAATTGTGGGGATGATGCTTTTACGAAAGTCAGATGGTATGTCACCAGACTCATACATTCTCTACACTAACGTAAATAGCCGTTTTCTTGCCAATGCCCCCCGATGACTTTAGAAAATCAGATGGAATGGTATCTATTTCTTTTGCTTTATTTGATCTTAAGTCCTCCAAAGCTCTTTTAAATTTTAATACTGTGTCCCCTATCTCTTAGAAATCTCCTCCTGTTTCTTCTTCTTTCACATCAGACACATCGTCCCCCCCATAAAGGCTTTCAGTGTATTCTTTCCACATATCCGCTCTCTCCTCTGCATTTAACAGTGCAGTTCCCGTTGCACTCTTTAAGTTATCACTCTTGCTATTAATGTCACCGAAGGTTGTTTTGACTTTCCTGTATGCTGAGTTTGTCCTCCCAGCAGTCATTTCTTTTTCTATGTCTTCACATTTTTCCTGCAGCCATTTCGTCTTATCTTCCCTCCACTTGCTAATCATTCCTTTCCTCAGAGACTTGTATTTCTTAGTATCCTGGAACTTTTTTGTACTGCTTCCTTTCATCGATCAATTGAAGTAGTTCTGCTGCTACCCATGGTTTCTTCGCAGTTACCTTCTTTCTACGAATGTTTTCGTTCCCAGCTTCTGTGCTGGCCCTTTTTAGAGATGTGCATTCCTTTTCAACTGTACTGCCTACTGAGCTATTCCTTATTGCTGTGTCTATAGCCTCAGAGAACTTCAAGTGTATCTCGTCATTCCTTAGTACTTCCGTAACTCACTTCTTTGCCCATTGATTCTTCCTGACTAATGTCTTAAAGTTCAGCCTACTCTACGTCATTACTATATTGTGATCTGAGTCTATATCTGTTCCTGGGTACGTCTTACAGTTCAGTATAGGCGGCCGCGGTGGCCGTGTGGTTCTAGGCACTTCATTCCGGAACCGCGTGACGGCTACGGTCGCAAGTTCGAATCCTGCCTCGGGCATGGATGTGTGTGATGTCCTTAAGTTAGTTAGGTTTAAGTAGTTCTAAATTCTAGGGGACTGATGACCTCAGATGTTGAGTCCCATATTGTTCAGAGCCATTTGAACCAATCCAAGTATACCTCTTCCTCTTGTGACTCTCGAACAGAGTATTACTAGCTGAAACTTGTTACAGAACTCAATTAGTCTTTCTCCTCTCTCATTTCTTGTCCCTAGCCGATATTCTCTTGTAAGCTTTCTTCTGTTCCTTCCCTTACAACTGTATTCCAGTCTCCAATGACTATTAGATTTTCATATCATTTTACTTACTGTATAGCCATTCCAATATCCTCATGCACTTTCTCTATCTCTTCAACTTCAATTTGTGGCGTCGGATTGTATACCTATATCGTTCTTGGTGTTCGTTTGCTGTCGATTCTGATAGGAACAACCGTATCACTAAACTGTTCACAGCAACACATTCTTTGCCTTCCTACTCATAACGAAACCTACTCCCGTTATACCATTTTCTGCCACTGTTGGTATTATCCCGCTCTCAGCCTATCAGAAATCCTTCTCTTCTTTCCACTTTACTTCACTGGCCCCTACTATATCCAAACTGATAAACTGAGCCTTTGCATTTCCCTTTTCAGATTTTCTTGTTTCCCTATCACGTTCAAGCTTCTGACATTCCACGCCCCAACTCGTGAAACGTTATCCTTCCGTAGATTATTCAGTCTTTTTCTTATGGTAACCTCCTCCTTGGCAGTCCCCTCCTGGAGATCCAAATGGGGAACTATTCCGGAATCATTTGCCATGACACTTCTTCAATTACAGTCCACATTTCCTGTGGGTATACGGTATGTGTCTTTAATGCAGTGGCTTGCATTGCCTTCTGCATCCACATGCCGTTGATCATTGCTGATTCTTCCGCCTTTCAGGGCAGTTTACCACCGCTAGGATAAGAGAGGGTCCTGAACATCTGTCCGCTCATCCGCTCTCTTTAACAAGGCTCTTGGAAGAATAAAAGGTGAATTCTTACGACGGATGTCTTCGGCCGCCAACGCTGATTATTAATCAAAGTTTAAACGGCGGCAGGATTCGAACCTGGGACTGAAGACGTTTTGATTGTGAATCACGCTATCCCTAGACCATAGTTGCAAAGTTTATAGCTGCACGAAAGTAGCTTTTTCCAAAGATTGTGTCTATTTAGAACTATATATCTACACAAAAACATTTATGTACGGAAATTTAAAGACAAGGTATGAAGAAATAAATCGTATATTATTACATTATACTTAAACAGCCATGCAGAGTGGGTGCTCGGTTAGAGACGCCATGTCACGGATTGCGAGACCCCTCCCGCCGGAGGTTCGAGTCCTCTTTCGGGCGTGGGTGTGTGTATTGTTCTTAGTATCAGTTAGTTTAAGTAGTGTGGAACTCTTAGGACTGATGACCTCACCAGTTGGGTCCCTTAGGAATTCACACACATTTAAACAATTTTTTATACTTAAAGATTAAAAGTATAAGAGTGTATAAGCCAGAGCAGTGTACAAGTATCAATGTTATTATGTGGACCAAAAAATGTGAATGTTCTGAAATTCAAATTTTAAATAAGGGAATTAATTATTGTCTAATAGGCAATATTTCTGAAAAATAACTAGACATGTTGAAAGTGGATATTGCAGCAGAGGAATTAAAAACTGTAAATAAACATATATCCAATGCTAGCTGAAGGGAGTAACGATTTTTACCACATCAAAGAAAAAAAGCCGTATCATGTTCCGACTGCCCTCGAATCTGACAGTGGAATTAGTTTGGCATTACTTAACAAATGAGATTATACCGTAAGAATATTGTCATTCCTCATAGCTGTAGAATTACCCCTAAGGATTCCAGAATTAAATATGCTATGGAAAGCTGCCTCTCCATATTTAGTGAGTCTTATAGAACCATGAGTGTATGGGTTACCTAAGCTTCATAACGAAGGTATTCCAATAAGACCTGTAATGTATTCACTTTTAGCCCCTTACTATAAATTAGCCGGAGAATAATCACTAATTAAACAAACTATTGTGTCTCACTGTTTAGAAGCATAAAACGTGTGGGTGTTTACAGCTCATTACTAAATGCAAATAAGTAGGAGGCCGAGTTGATACGAGCTGAAGGAGTCCAGGTTGAAATAATATGGGGTACGGCACAGTGTTAGAGACAAAGATTATTGTTCAAGAAACACGTAGTACAGTGAAAATTACTTCTCTTCAGTAGTTTGTAGGACTGCAGCTACGGCTATAACTAACGCAACATATTCTCAGTGACTAAGCCTGATGGGCCCTCCTCAGAGAATCAATGCAGACAGAACTGGCTGAGAGAAGACGATGCGTCTGCCTTGGTTGAAATCTAGCTAAGAAGTGAAAGAGGCACACTCCAGTTCCGTCGAGCTGCACAGCCCGCTAGAGTGCGCTGTGCTCGGCAGACGACGGGCTGCCAACCTTGTGTTGGCGCGGCGTCGTAGTAGTATCTGTGGCAATGATATTGCACAAACAGTGAATTTCAAACAAAATTTGGATTGCGTAATTTGCTTTTGGTTTTGAAAAACTAAAAGCTGTATTCATTGCACCTTGTTTAATGTAGTCTCATTTGATAACAGTAGCCAACTTACGAAAATTCCAGTTGTAGAGGACAAAAGGATTAGCATAATTACATGAAACCATGACAAACGCAGCGAAGACACAGGAGAAAAATATAAACCATGCGAAAGTGAAATTATTTCAGGTTTCCCAAGATTCTAGTGTATGTCAGATGATTTAGCAGTGATGTCCTCTGAGCCCATTATTGGATGAAATATTTATACATGCTTTTGAAGAAAGAAAAAGATAGATTTTTTATTTTATTTTATTTTTTGTTTAAATTCATAACACTGTAAATTAAGTTTACACTAGGGTTTGGAGGAGACTCAACTATTGTTTTGGCATTAGCTAGCAAAAGCGTTTGTTTGACACATACAGGTAAATAACTCTTACAGCCTGTACTATTTTCTATACTTTATGATATTATTGTCAGTTTTTCATGGTGTGTATGACATTAGTCCAGGTATAACGCGTTAACAGTCCCTAACCGAACGGTCGCGGTCGCGAAACATTATCTCAGATTCTTAGAAGTTCCCAAGATGGTATTCTATGTAACTTTGGAATTGTATCACGTAATCCAGATTCGTAACAGGTTCCACCCTGAGGTGCACGCAGTATTTATTCACCCAAGGTGGATTTATTCACACTTACGTTCAAGATACATTTACAAAGAACGTAAAACAGTAATTGCACCTGATTCAAATGGCTCTGAGCACTATGGCACTTAACATCTATGGTCATCAGTCCCTAGAACTCAGGACTACTTAAACCTAACTCACCTAAGGACAACACACAACACCCAGCCCTCACGAGGCAGAGCAAATCCCTGACCCCGCCAGGAATCGAACCTGGGAGCCCGGGCGCGGGAAGCGAGAACACTACCGCACGACCACGAGATGCGGGCTCTCTTTAGCTCAAATTGCAAAATTTAAATATGAGGGTATTTCGGAAAGTAAAGATACACCATACGCCAGAGGAACAGAAGATTTTTGGCGAGAAAGTTGGCAACACTGGTGTTAACCTTGAACCGTTAGCTCTCTCCTCGCGGTCGTTCGGCAGTTGAACGTTGCTTCTGGTTGGAGTAGATCTCTCTTTATGATGTTGTGACTGTCAACTTAGGGTACAGGAAATTGTGTGCGCGCTGGGTTCCAAAACTGTTAACGGAAGAACACAAAAAGAAAAGGATGGGCTTTGCACTCGACTTAATCACATGCTATGCTGAAGCAGGTAATGAGTTCCTTGATCACATTGTGACACGTGACGACACATGGGTTTATCACCATACACCTGAATCCAAGCAACAATCAATGCAATGGCGCCATTGGAATTCACCAAAAGCCAAGAACTTCAAAACGTCAATTTAAGCGAAGAAGATCATGGGTTCAGTTTTTTGGGACAGACAAAGCATTCTGTTGTTGGAATTAATGACTCCTGGAATGACAATTAATGCTGCTGCATATTGACAGACTTTGAAACGTCTTCGAAGGGCAATTCAAAACAAACGCAGCGGAATGCTGACAAGTGGAGTCCGCTGGCTTCATGAGAACGCTCGGCCTCACACAGCGCTCGTAAGCAAAGCACTACTCAAACAATTCAAATGGGACGCATTGGACCATCCGCCATACAGCCCGTACCTTGCGCCCATCGACTTCCATGTTTTCCGTTACCTGAAGTCACATCTTGGCGGAAAATCATTCCACGACGATGAAGAGATCAAAGATGAAGTTGAAATGAGGTTTCGACAACAGGCGGCAACGTTATATAATTGTGGGATACAAAATCATGTGCACCGACTTAACAGAGGTGATTATGTCGAAAAATAGTAAATAATCCAGTTAATAAGATGTAACTGACGTTTTCTAAATAAATGTTCTATTTAAGGACTGCGAGCCATTGTATCTTTACTTTTAGAAATGCCCTCGTAAATAATTTTGAAATTCAAATGACCTTAGGTTTTGTTATCATTAAATATGTTAACAGTATTCAACAGAGAAAGCTTCTAAGTTCTGATGAAATCGTTCTTTTCATTATCAGTCAACTCTAACTCCATGAAATTATTTCTTCCAGAAACAATGCTTTGACTTTGTAGCCAATGATACATGCTAGTATGTACATCTTATGCTATCACCATCATCATAATCATCATCATCATTTTAGACTGATTATGCCTCTCATCGTTCAGTCTGGAGCATACCCCCCTTATAAAATTCCTCCATGTTCCCCTATTCAGTGCTAACATTGGTGCCTCTTCTGATGTTAAACCTATTACTTCAAAATCATTCTTAACCGAATCCAGGTACCTTCTCCTTGGACTGCCCCGACTCCTCCTACCATCTACTGCTGAACCCATGAGTCTCTTGGGTAACCTTGCTTCTCCCATGTGTGTAACATGACCCCACCATCTAAGCCTGTTCGCCCTGACTGCTACATCTATAGAGTTCCTTCCCAGTTTTTCTTTGATTTCCTCGTTTTGGACACCTTCCTGCCACTGTTCCCATCTACTAGTACCTGCAATCATCCTAGCTACTTTCATATCCATAACCTCAGCCTTGTTGATAAGGTAACGTGCATCCACCCAGCTTTCGCTCCCATACAACAAAGTTGGTCGAAAGATTGAACGGTGCACAGATAACTCATTCTTGGTACTAACTTCCTTCTTGCAGAAGAGAGTAGATCGTAGCTGAGCGCTCACTGCATTAGCTTTGCTACACCTCGCTTCCAGTTCTTTCACTATGTTGCCATCCTGTGAGAATATGCGTCCTAAGTACTTGAAACCGTGCACCTGTTCTAACTTTGTTCCTCCTATTTGGCACTCAATCCGTTTATATTTCTTTCCCACTGACATTACCTTTGTTTTGGAGATGCTAATCTTCATACCATAGTCCTTACATTTCTGATCTAGCTTTGAAATATTACTTTGCAAACTTTCAATCGAATCAGCCATCACAACTAAGTCATCTGCATATGCAAGACTGCTTATATTATGTTCACATATCTTAATCTCACCCAGCCAGTCTATTGTTTTCATCATATGATACATAAATAATATGAACAATAGTGGAGACAGGTTGCAGCCTTGTCTTACCTCTGAAATTACTCTGAACCATGAACTCAATTTACTGTCAACTCTAACTGCTGCCTGACTACCCATGTATAGACCTTTAATTTCTTGCCTCCTATTCCATAATCTCGTAGAACAGACAATAACTCCCTCCTAGGAACCCGGTCATACGCCTTTTCTAGATCTATAAAGCATAGATACGATTCCCTGTTCCACTCATAACACTTTTCCATTATTTGCCGGAAGCTAAAGATCTGGTCCTGACAACCTCTAAGAGGCCTAAACCCACACTGATTTTCATCCAACTGGTCCTCAACCAATACTCGCACTTTCCTTTCAACAATACCTGAGAAGATTTTACCCACAATGCTGATTAAAGAGATACCTCTGTAGTTGTTACAATCTTTTCTGTTTCCATGTTTAAAGATTGGTGTGATTACTGCTTTTTCCCAGTCTGATGGAACCTGTCCCGACTCCCAGGCCATTTCAGTTATGTTGTGTAGTCATTTAAGACCTGACATTCCACTGTATTTGATGAGTTCTGACTTAATTTCATCCACCCCAGCTGCTTTATTGCACTGCAATCTATTGACCATTTTCTCCACTTCTTCTAATGTGATCCTATTTCCATCATCATTCCTATCCCATTCTATCTCGAAATCTGAAACATTACTGATCGTATTTTCACCTACATTGAGCAACTCTTCAAAATATTCCCTCCTTGTGCCAAAGGCATCCACAGGATTCACCAGCAGTTTTCTTGACCTGTCCAAAATACTTGCCATTTCCTTCTTACCTCCCTTTCGAAGACTGCTAATTACACTCCAGAATGGTTTTCCAGCACCTTGACCCATAGTCTCCAACTTGTTTCCAAAGCCTTCCCAAAATTTCTTCTTGGATGCTGCAATTATCTGTTTGGCTTTGTTTCTTTCTTCAACATAACTTTCTCTGTCTACCTGAGTTCTAGTATGTAGCCATTTTTGATACGCCTTCTTTTTCCTTTTACAGGCTGCCTTGACTGTGTCATTCCACCAAGCTGTTAGCTTCGTCCTACTTTTACACACTACTGTTCCAAGACAGTCTTTGGCCACTTCTAGTACTGTGTCCCTGTACCTTGTCCATTCCTTTTCCAATGACTGTAATTGACTACATTCAACTAACTGGTACTTTTCTGAGATCGCTGTTATGTACTTGTCCCTGATTTCCTTATCCTGAAGTTTCTCCACTCTTATCCTCCTACATATGGACCTGACCTCCTGCACTTTCGGTCTCACAATCCTAGTTTCACTGCAGATTAAATAATGATCAGTGTCACCAAAGAATCACCTGAATACACGTGTGTCCCTCACAGCCTTCCTGAATTTTTGATCTGTTGTTATATAGTCAATGACAGATCTGGTTCCCCTGCCTTCCCAAGTATAACGATGAATGTTCTTATGTTTAAAATAGGAGTTTGTGATTACTAAGCCCATACTGCCACAGAAATCCAAGAGTTGTTTCCCGTTCCTGTCGGTCTCCATATCCTCTCCAAACTTACTCATAACCTTTTTATACCCTTCTGTTCGATTTCCAATCCTGGCATTAAAATCACCCATGAGCAGAACACTATCCTTGTCCTTTACTCTAACAACTACATCACAGAGTGACTCATAAAAACTATCCGTCTTATCTTGATCTGTCCCTTCACAATGCGAATATACTGACAAAATCCTAATTTTCTTGCTAGACATTGTCAAATCTATCCACATCAGTCGTTCGTTTACATACCTTATTGCGACTACGCTCGGTTCCATTTCTTTCCTGATGTAAAGCCTTACACCCCATTGCGCTATTCTTGCTTTGACTCCTGACAGGTAGACCTTGTATTCTATGCTATCACTTGCATACATTTTCACCTGTATACAGTAATTGTAAAAACACAAAATAGATATACAGTAATTGTAAAAAACACAAATGAAATACATTATAATCCTATAAACACCAATGAAATTTTCATCCTTAATTACTCTGACCAAGTAGCTCACCCCACAGCATATCAAGCTGGTTCTCTGCATTTGTTATAAATGGTTTTAAATCCTTGTGGGGAGACTCCTTTGGTTTTTTTGGTTGTCCATTGTTCCCAACAGATTACTTTCACGTCGCGGTATGTCAACAATCTTAAAGGCACTGTGTACAACAGTTGCCATTTTTTGTTCACTTTTCTCAAAACTGACGACTTTGAGTGATGCTGTACTAGTACTAGATCACCGACATTGTATTTTTACACAACGCCACTTTTCTTCCTACGACCTTTCTTTCTAAACTCTGTCTGTCTTTGCAGTGTGGTATGAGCTACCCGAGATAGTTCGTCATTGATTTTGGGCAAACGCGCGTTGACTCATATTCTTCTTGTTGCCAATTATTAGTTCAAACGGAGTTGCTCCCATGGAGTCAGGAGGGAAATTGTTATAGACATCTTCAAATACATGTACAAGACACAGAAATACGTGGGACAGGCAGATTAATGTGACCACCACCTTTTTTCGATATCAACGTACAGTAACTCCACAGACAGCGGACGGCAGCAATAACAGTGGAGGGCATATAAAACATGTATGAAGGACATGGAAAATAGTGTAGTTATTTTCGTAATGCCCAAACAGAGCGATTTACCTGACGTCGAAAAGTGCATGATACGAGGCCTGTTAGGAAAGTAAGGTCCGATCGCTGACGATACAGAAACTAATATAAAAATAAAATATGTATTATTTGCAAGAGGTAGCTACACCTCCCAGCTACCTCTCTACGTAGTCGCCGCTCCAACTTAGACATTTGTCGTAGTGTTCTACCAAATTTTCAACATCTTCGTCCTAGAAGGAAACTGCCTGTGCTTCCTGACAATTCTCTACGCTGGTATGTAGCCCGTTGTCAGTGTCCAAGTGTTGTCTTCATATCGAGTGTTTCATGTGAACAGAGGTGATACTCAGCACGAGCCAATTAGGGCTGTGTTGTGGGTGACCGAACACTTCCCATCAAAAAGGCTGAACGAGTGCCTTCACAGCCCCGGCAAAGTGTGGCTGAGAATTGCCATGAAGCAGGAAGTGCGCAGTAGTTGTGTTACGTTGGCTGCATACATTTAGGCGAAACCTCTCAGCGGGCCCTCATGTTTGGCGGGATACACCTTCAATCGCTCACAGTGCGCTCAGAACTGAAAACAGCAACTTGAAGCGATCGACGGGCATACTAGAGACACTGCCCAAAATGTCTATGCAAAGCTATTTTCACAGTGGTTTCCATTTCGCACCCGATTGGTTCTTACATTCAGAATAGACCTCGTAATTTGCCTTTTGGTAAAGAGTGGAAGCATTTATGAAAAGGCTAAGTGTTCGCTTGCCGGTGTGGTTAAAGTAGATTGTGTATTGCAAACTGGGGCTTCCAAAAGCAGAGCCAAGGCAATTGCTGTGAACCACTCGCCATATTTCACTGGGATGCAACTATTGAGCATCTGACGATCCACATAACTACCAACAATGTCTGTTCAGCTACTGTTCAGCGAACATTGCAGCATATGGGCCTTGGCAGCAGGCGCCTGGTTTGTGCACCCACGCTGACTGCTGTTCATAAGTGATGAAGGCTTGAATTTGCACGCCATTACCCTAACTGGACGTCCATGGTGTGGCGAGAGGTAGCCTTTTCAGATGAATCACGTGTTATCATCCATCGAGCAGATGGCCACACTTCACTTGTCTGGAGTGTGGCACTATACAGGGCAGAAAAATGGACTCTGAGACGAGAGTATGAAAAAAGGTTAAAAGCATTTGAGATGTGTATGTGGAGGAGAATGGAGAGAATAAGTTGAATGGAAAGAGTGAGTATTGGAAAGGGTTGGTGAGAGAAGATGTCTGCTGAAAGTTGTAAGAGAAAGGAAAAAGAACTGGTTGGGACATTCACTGAGGATGGAGTGCTTGCTAGTAGATGCTTTATAAGGATTGGTTTGTTGGAGAAGACTGAGAGGAAGAAGGAGATACAAGGTGATAGACGACATAAAGGGAAGAGGAAATTATGCAGACCTGAAGAGGATGGCAGAAGACCAGACATCCTGTAGAACTACCATGTGAAAACCTGCCTTTAGGCAGAACACTGATAATGATGATGATGGTGATGAGCAGACGGCCGTTGGTGTGTACAGCTTCCAACGTCTGAAAGCAAATAGGGAGACATAGTTATGGCCTCTGGAATATTTCCGTGGCATTTCGTAGGTGATCTAGGCATTCTGGAAGGTACTATGTACACCCAAGAATGTAGGTTGTTTTTACACAACACGACGGCATCTATCGGCAGAGCAGTTCAATGTCCCACACAGCTCGGTCATACGAGAGTGGTTCGAAGAATATCTGGATTAGTTTGCGGTATTCCTCTGGCCACCAAATTCTCCGGATTTATGCCAAGTCGAGAGTTTGTGGAACCACGTCATCAGTCTGTTCGCGTCATGGATCCTCAGCCGAGAAACGTGGCGCAGTTGTCCATGGCTACGACATGGCTCCACATCCCTGTCGGTACCTTCCAGAACCAGATTGACGCTATTCCTCCCGATGACTGAGTTGCCCGTGCATCAAAAGTTTGTTATTAATTCTTTTCACAGATGTTCACATTGATGTAACTGGACAGTGCCGATACCTAACATCCTATAACACATATACATACAGCCCATCACACAATGGTGTACTGCCTGTTCTATATGCCAGAAATCTCATTGTAGTTTCATTATTAATGAAAAATAATTGAACAAATAGCACATGGTTATGGTAATAGTACTACACAGTTGATGATATACCTAGTAGAAAGATACAGAAAGTACACAGAAGACGACAGCACTTCTGCGTCCTCTTCAGAATACGCTTAGCCACTAATAACAAATGAGGACGGTTTTCTTTTCTAAACTCGATAAACGCAAAAATTTAAATTTTTGAGGAGACACATTTTTTAAACATTATATCGAAATACAAACTGCATAAACGAGATAATATTTACACAGCTTTTTAAGTCCAATTCCAATTCGGTATCAGACATCCCAAACATTTTCACTGTCAATTTCAGAATAGAGGGACAAAGTTTCAAAGTTTTTCAAAAGTTGATAGATTCAAAGACGAAAGTTAAAAATGTTTGTTAATATATAAATTCAAATTCATTTCTTTCTATTTATTTTTCATCTGCAACATTTATTGCAAAGAAAGCTACTTTACTATTCATTTTGTATAGGAACACCAGAGTACTACAATGTAACACTTAGTAGGTACACACTTTTACATACATATTTGATAAGCAGAGGAGCGAAATGACAACAAACACTATTTAAATACAACACAAAATACTGGCTACAATAATACTAAAGTTGAAATCCATTGATCAACTTCAAAAGATTCCTTACGAAACCCTTCTGTTTCATCTGGTACGTTAAAGTGTTCCCGCGTTTTCTGACAAGGTTTTGTATTTCCGTGCTGCATACGTTCTTATTTTGGAAGGTGGGTGCTTTCCTCACGTTCTGGCTGCAGTTTCTGTGTTTCTGTACCTCAGTATCTGCAGGACTTACATTTTAAGGGTCCGAGACCTGAAACAGGACCTTCTTCTTAGACTTTTCATAATCCATCAGTCGCTGAGTAGTTAGTTTGAAAGGCGTCTTAGAGCATAGGACTCTTAGTGCACTGGACTTTAGATCCTTTCCTTCCAAATCTTGGTTCAGTATCTTTACGATGCCATGTTGTCGCAGCCCTTCCTGTTTCAGGTAGTCTTCATCCATCCAGTCAACCACTCTGTCAAGGTTATGATTGTGACTACGAATAGGGAAATTCGGCTTTCTTCCATGATGCCCGTTAATGTGCACGTAACTGTGATGTTTGAAAAGCTGCGGCAAGTACAGGTACTGTTTGGCCTCCTGTTTCCTTATGCTGTACTTTATTGAAACAGTATTCTTCCTTTTTACTTCTACCTTGATGTTTCTGCTCCCTGAAAAAGTTGGCTCAAACTGAGCAATAATCATAAGTTAATATTGTTGCGTAAACCACTAATTAACTTATATTGATGATTCCGACGGCAAGTACTGGTCTACAGTTTATGCTCTTTTTTCTGCCGAAAACTCTCCACTCCAACTTTATCATTGTCAGTGACGTCTTGAATTGTTGTTCTCCTTCAGGTCTCTCAGAAGCAAAACACAGATGGCCTTTATGGACTTTTGCTTTTACTGGCTGAGAGCGATTAGCGACTTCTGCAAAACCTCGTAGATTTCAGTCCCCTGTAACAATAACAGATATCGGATTTCGACAAAACCGTGGAACACGGCACGCATATTAACTAACTTGATTCGTACCACAAAATCTATATTTTGAAGAATTTAGCATTTATAGAGTTTTGAAGAAAAACGCTATTCATATTGGTCCCCATGCTATATGTAGGTAGGACTTCACTGGTAATTTCCAGCAAACTAAGATCCAGGATATACTGCAGCTCTTTATGTCAATAACACTATTGCACAAGCTCTTTTTAAAAGTAAGAACAAGATTCCACCTTTGCTGAAAGTACTTTGAATGAATATCATCTGTATGATATTAAATGTCCTGTTCTCCATACCAGAATTAAAGGTACAAAGCTAATGTCACTCGATATTCTTCCTGTCAATAAACATAAACCAATGGATCTCGATCTAATGTTTGACGACCAAACATAATGGAATTATTCACGCTTACTAAAGTAGCAACATCAGTTAATATTTTTCTCACAGTTAGATAGTAGGCTTTAAATAGTATTTCTGTTGACCACCCACATTCCACAGACTCCGTTCTCCCCTCCACCTTCTCTCTTTTGTGGTCTGTTCATCACATTCATCAGTTTTTGCCCATATAACATCGTACCCTGTACGATTACTCGCTTTTATGTCGTTTTAGCTTGTACTACTTGTACTTTTAACTTTTATAAGGTAATAAAAGATGTTGTTTTTATATTGTTTGTAAATTTCAATACTTTTGTGTTTTTGTATAGATATATAGTTGTAAAAGGTCATGTATCTTTGCAAAGACAATATTTGTATAGAAACAAACTGTCGGTGGAGTTGTGTGGATTATCTGTTTTGTCTTGAGTTATGTGGGGATGGGATAGTAAGCCGAAAACCGTTTTATAACTAACTACTGGGTGTGGAACATCAGTAGTAAGTACATTAAGTTTTTTAACACTGAAGTAGTGAGGATGTCCATTCGAAGATCTCTGAGGCTGTAGGTGCTGGCGTTAATGAATACCGCAGTAGATAATTCAGTGGAAGGGAAATATAAGCATAGGAAAGCTGAATGCGAAGAAATCCCAACAGAAGAAACTGTGAGACGAAGGAATGGTATACAGAAGTGGCCAGGAAAGATAGTGAATACGGAAATATACGTTACTAACTGAACTGGATCAGAAAAATGGTGAAGTAATGGTAATCAGTATTATCACCGATAGGGTACACGCGCCTCTACAGGTAATGTCGCCAACGCAAGCGTGGGCTGAGGCACTGGAAGGCAGCCGGTTAGAGTTCAATGGCAAGAAACGTTTTCACCGTCATTATACGACCAGTATTATAGGCGTACTCGTTGATGAAATAAACGGCCACTGATCTGTGTAATTTGTTTACAGTAAAATAGCTTAGTCTGATGTAATTGATTGTTCGCCTGTATAGATGTCGCTCAAGATCGATCTACGAATCTTTTACTCCAGCATGCTTTAACTGTTTATTATTTTCCATCTTAATGCTTTACCCATTTAAGTATTTTCTTACAAAAGTTGACAATATCTTTACGCCTGCAGTGCGATGTAGTAAACGCCGAATGATTATTGTAATTTTTCTAGTTTATTTGCAATGACATGGTTTGGTATGCCCACATAAAGGGATTGAATGTTAGAATATCACACAATGACAGGCTGCTGCAGTCTCTTGTAAGCAACCGTTTCCAGTTTCCTATACGACTTCGACCACTTTGGTTCCATTAGATGTAACTATTATCGTGATTGCTGCATCTATTTCTGTATTTCATTTCTGTTCTACTTTCGCTTGAATTTCATATCAATATGACAACATCAGGTGTTTTGTGGTATCTTGCCTTTTACATATACCTTGTACTGTTTCAAGCACAGTTACGTTACTTACTTTTTGTTCTTGCAATACTGTTGGCACTGGTTATTACAGTTCTATAGCTGAAATCAACCTGCAATAAAAAATATGGTTGTTCTCGAGCGATCTCTTTTCTTCCTATCTGTATTTGTTGACTGCTTAAGCGCTTATTTTTATAAGCTCCATGGTTTTGAGTTTTATGTTCTTCGTGTGTGGGAGACGTTTAACTGCAAATACTGTATTATTCCTGTAGTTACGGTATCAGTGCTTCTTGTTTAGTTGATTCGTGGAGGCGGCAGTCTGAGAGATATGCTGCTACGTGGAATGCGCACTGCAGTGATTTATTTCAAAGCCGTCGCAGTTTCTCGTTCTGAATTGGAAGTTGCGTCTCATATTCCATCACTGCACCAAGTATTTAGGGGGATTTTCTTCCTTCTACGTGCTGTCTCCACGTCAGCCATCGACCACGTTAGAATTACTGTGTTGAAGATTTTTGGAGGTCATATATTGGCAATCGAGAGTGGCTTCCATTGAGTCACTGATTCTCCCTCTTCAGATCGTCGTCTTCTCCAGATTCTCGATATGCGTTGTGAAGCCGGCGTTTAATATATATCTTGGGGGCGTCTCGTAACAGAACTTCTTGTATAGGAAACAGTGCAGCTCATAAGCTTCCGATTCAGTGAGAGGAGCTACGCCTGAATCGAATTGATGACCACTGGATACTCCAGCCGCTATGAGTGTGGTTTCTAGGGTGATAGATGTAGGGTGCACGCAAATTAACGTGGTCACTCCCTGATCAGACGGCACGTTACAGGAACGGAACGGTAGTAGTGGCGGAGGTTCTACTTGCGTGCAGCTAACACGCCATCCAGCAGGTGGAATTCAGAAGATGCAGTCAGCTCACAAGTAGCTGGAGAGTCTGAAAATGATTGTATCGGCATGTTACACCAGTACGAGTAGTAATTAGACAGTTCACTTATCTCCGACTAAAGTACAGAATAATAAAATTAGCGCATAAGCTACTGAAACGGGTGCTTCTAACCGATGATGCATACGGGTCATCAGGCGACAGCTAACCAAGGCGGCCGCACTGCGGAACAACAGTCGATAATGTTATACTGTTGTTGATTTGGAGAACATGGTGCAATCAGTTACCATCTTGCGGAGCGTTCAAAGAGGATATAGATACTACAGTACATACAAGGCACAGAATGCGCTGATAGGTGAAATGGCGCGGATGTTTCGCAAATCTACTACTAACAATGACGCAAAGTGTTTAGTACGGTGCTCTAGGCAGCTCCCCAGCGTTGCTGCAGCTCTTTAGACTGTCCATTTCAATCACGAAGCTTCGGATCACTAGCAGCCTTCGTAACATAGTTGTTGACAATTGCAACAACGATGCCAGCTGCTGGAACTTCTATTTCGAAGAACGATTAACTGATCACCGTTGCAATTCACAATACACATAAATGACCTTGTAGATAACTCGGAAGTTCACTGAGGCTTTTTGCGGATGATGCTGTGGTATATCGAGAGGTTGTAACAATGGAAAATTGTACTGAAATGCAGGAGAATCTGCAACGAATTGACGCATGGTGCAGGGATTGGCAATTGAATCTCAATGTAGACAAGTGTAATGTGCTGCGAATACACAGAACGAAAGATCCTTTATCATTTGGCTGCAATATAGCAGGTCAGCAACTGGAAGCAGTTAATTCCATAAATTAGCAGAGACAAGGCCTTAGGACTGATTTAAAGAGGAATGATCATATAAAGTTGATCCTCGGTAAAGCAGATGCCAGAATGAGATTCATTGGAAGAATCCTAAGGAAATGCAATCCTAAAACAAAGGAAGTAGGTTACAGTACGCTTGTTCGCCCACTGCTTGAATATTGATCACCAGTGTGTGTTTCCTACCAGATAGGGTTGACAGAAGAGACAAAGAATATCCAACGAAGAGGAGCGCGCTTCGTTACAGGATCATTTAGTAATCGCGGAAGCGTTACGGAGATGATAGATTCCGTTCGAGGACTCTGCAACAGAGATGCTTAGTACGGGTTTTTGTTGAAGTTTCGAGAACATACCTTCACCAAGGAATCAAGCAGTATATTGCTCCCTCCTACATATATCTCGCGAAGAGACCATGAGGATAAAATCAGAGAGATTAGAGCCCACACAGAGGCATACGGACAATCTTTCTTTCCAAAAACAATACGAGACTGGTATAGAAGGGATAACCGATACAGGTACTCAAAGTACCCAACGCCACACGCCGTCAGATGGCTTGCGGAGTATGGATGTAGATGTAGATGTAGATCTGCCTGCTCCAGACCTAGTGAATAATACAAAAAAGTTGCTACAGTTATCCTACTTACCAATACTTCGGAGTAGCTCGTGATACGGCTTACACCAGGGGCGTATAGATTGCGCCGCCCCTGTTAACGGCGACGACCGCCCCACCCACAGTGTTTTGGGAGCGCCGCCCGCTTTCGCGGGGCGCCTTTCAGAGGTTCCGGCGGCTGCGCCCGCATCGCTTCTGAAAGCGTAGGGGGTCTGAGGCTGAAAGAGACGGCAGAGAATTCTCGCTGGTCCACTGGGCCGCTAATGAACGCCACTCGCTGCGTGGATTTCCGCGGCCGCTGCGCGTGATTCAGTCGCTCGCTCTGACGCACGTGGACGCTGCACACGATCGGTGAGTGTGGTGGGCAGATGAATAGCGATGACCACACGAGACTAATACGCGTAGAGCATAAAATGACGCTATGACTTCAGATCTTTTCATTCTGCTCGCTGTTAACATTTCTACTTTACCAATAACGTTAAATGGGCGGGTGAACCACTTTTCTCCTCAAACTACGTAGCAAAACGAAAGGGTCGCATGCACGAGCTATAAATCGCTAGCAGTTTCACCTGTAATCAGATTTTTTTATTTGGGGTTGTTACATGTTAGTTAACACAGAAGCACCTCCCGGCTAATTTTAGTTCAGCATTTCTTGCAGTACCTTTTCAGTACTGATCCAAGTAGTTATCTTGAAGACAACTATTATAAGTATGTGTTTGCTACATTTTTGCTTTCTATAGTTACTCAGTCTTCAGTAAGGCAAATTCTAAAGCCATACGTGATCAGCTACGACGCAAAAACATTAACTGCTAATGAATCTACAAGTGCATCAGGAGGGAGAAAGAAAATGAGTGTCTGGGAGGTGCAGAGCTCATTCTTCTATGAGATGTATATACTGCACTTCACTAAACGGATGTCGTCGATATTCAAGAAACATTTAAAGCAATTAACTTGCATTATGAAGACCAAATAAAAAACTGGCATGCCTCAGTGATAACAAAACATCACACCATTAAGATGAAGGTCGAAGGCATCTCAGAGCGTGTAGGACTTCTGGTAGGTGTCTACCCTTAAAGAATGCATACAGACTTATATGTTTGTAATGGGCTAATGCGAAATGCGAAACGCGAAACAGTATGTCGGGGAGCTTATCGTCAAACTAACTATCCTTTAACGAGTAATCAATTATTCAAAATGACAGTCACAGTCGCCTTTTTTATTTTGCCGCCAACCGATTTCAACCCGCGATTGGGTCATCTTCAGGGCAATTTACACTGTAAAGTTACAATATTAGTAACTATTCATGTACGCAATCTACAACCAATTAGTCAAAGTTACATAAATAAACAGATTTTTATAACCATTTGGTCGCTCTTTGGAGTCGCCACCCTGCCTGTGCACGGTTGGTAAATATGCATTGTTGGTTCTCTGCATGAGCTTAAATAATGGTCAACGACACGCGGGCAGACGGTAACGCCCTTCACGGTGACCAACGGTAGTTGCATGCTTAAGCAAGAAATCGTAAATTTCAAAGTTTGTTCCAGTTGTAATATAAAACATAATAAATAATTAAAACACCTAATTAAACCTCGAAACATTTACAATTATTTAAAATTCAGGTAATGTTGTCCCATTCACATCATTTGTGGATAGAGCACAGGCCTCTATCTTTTGTGTTACGGACGCCGTTGAAATGGGCGATAGTATATATCAAGCTCCCCCTAACCTGTGTTTGGGACGCTGTCGTCAAGGTAGCCAAAAGCTTGGAGAATAATATGACGTATTGGAATTCTGTATAAAACAAACCTGTTTTTGCAATGGAGGTAGGTTTGTCTGAAAAATATATCGATAAACCTTAAAAAATGTTTCGAAACAAGAGCTACTTCTGGTGCAACGCAAACAGGTAAGATTATAGGAAAGCAGTTCCCAAGAGCCACCATTTCATCCTGATTGACACATAAAGTACTAGTAGTGATTTTCGGAAACTTGACAGACATCAAGCTGGTCGTAGAGGCAAAACTAGTTACTTTAAAGGAAACTGTAGAGGAATGTGCACTCTTTGTTTCACACGCTTTCGGACTGAAACTATGTACTGCCTGGGATTTGCATCTGTAACCTAACCTTCCTCGGTCCACGTTATTTCAGACTAAGTTATCCGGCTCGGCTTACTATCCGTTCTCACGACTATACTTCCATCAGGACGTCGATCTTATTTTACAAACTTTACGAAAGTTCTCCTGCACACCTAGCGGGACTAGCGCTGCTGTAAGAAAGTATGGAAAGAAAATTAAAGAGATATTGCCTATAATGTTCCTGTGAGAGCGGTAGAGGGCTCGTATAAGGGCGGGATTCATTATCTCTTCGTGGGTGGTTCAGACCGTTCATGAAAGACAAGGTTCAAGGTTCGAGTCCTGGTCGATCACACAGTTTCTATCTCCCAGAATATTTCAGACAGTTGCGTATAGACTACATTAACATAATACAGGGTGTTTATAAATCAGTTATACAAAAGTAATGTTTAATTGTGAAAAAGGTAGATAACTTACAGAAATCTTTCACATAGCACTGAATCCTGTACATCTTCAACTTGTATTTCCACCTAACACTGATAGTTCACGACGTTCATGATAGGTGGCACATGAAAGTGAATTATTTGAATCCCTAAACCACTCTCCTTTGTGATACGCAGCCAGACTCAGTGAAACATTTGCACCAATTAATAACAGTTTGTCTTCGAGGTGGTGGCTTGCGATATCTAGTCTTGAATTGCCTCTGAACTGCAGTAGCGGACTTGGATTCAAGAAACCATGAACAACCCTGCCCCTGTTTTACACCGTCATACGACTGCATAATAACATTTGCAATGCCACACTTGATATGCCACCTAGCAGGAACCTCAGGAACTAAAAGTGTTAGACGGGAATAAAACTTGAAGATATGCAGCACTAAGTGTTATACCACACTTTTCTTTACCTTCTTTATCCTTTTCACAATTAAAGGTTACTTTCGTGTAACTAATTTACGCTGAGTAGACAAAGTTCATGAAACAGCGATATGCAGACATACACTTGGAGGTAGTACCAAGTACACAAGCTATAAAATGGCAATGCATTGGCGGAGCTGCCACCTGAAATCGGATGATTCGTGCGAAACAGTTCTGGCGTGCTTATGGCCTCACGACGAGAATTAGCAGACCTCGAACGCGGAATGGTAGTTGGAGCTTGGCGCATGGGATATTACACTTAGGAATTCGTTAGGCATTCAATATTCCGCGATCCACAGTGTCAAGTGTGTGCCGAGAATACCAAATTTCAGACATTACCTCTCATCACGGAAACGCATTCGCCGACGGCCTTCACTTAACGACCGAAAGCAGCGGCGTTTGCGTAGACATGTCAGTACCAACAGACAAGAAACACTGCATGAAATAGTAGCATAGATCAATGTCGGACGTGCAATGAACGTATCCATTAGGGCAGTGTGGCGAAATGTGGAGTTAATGAGCTACGGCAGCACATGGCCGACGCCAATATCTTTGCTAACACAACGACATCGCCTGAGGCGCCTTCCCTGGGCTCGTGACCATATCGGTCGGAAACTAGACCACTGTAAAACCTTGGCCTGGCCATATAAATCCCGATTTCAGTTGGTAAAAGCTGATCACAGGGTTCAAGTGTGCCGCACAGCTCACGAAACCATAGACCAAAGTTGTTAACAAGATACTGTGGAAGCTAGTGGTGACTCCATAATGCGGTGCGCCGGGTTTACATGGAATGGACTGGAACTCCTGGTCATGTTCGGCCACTTGGAGAACATCTGCAGCTATTCGTGGGCTGTATGTTCTCAAACAACGATGGAATGTATGTGGATGACAATGCGCCATGAACATTGAGCCACAGAACTACGTGACTGGTTTGAAGGATGTTCTGGACACTTCAAGCGAATGATTTGGCCATCCCGATCGTCCGGCTTGATTCCATTCATGGGACATAGCTGAGAGGTCAGTGCGTGCACAGAATACTGCACCGACAACACTGTCGCAGTTATGGACGGCTAGAGAGCCAGTATGGCTCAGTATTTCTGCAGCAGACTTCTAAAGAGATGCTGAGTAGACGCCACGTCGAGTTTCTGCACTAAGTCAGGCGAAAGGTATCCCAGGTCTTTTGGCATCTCAGTGTATAAAACCCTGTGTTATAACAATACCGTAGCATTCCCAGTTCAGATATGTTGAGGTTAATCTCTTACTTTACCAAAATGAAACATGCCAGTACCGCTGTTCTCTGACACCGAAGTCGTTTCGAATCGTCGGCAAGGCCGCATTTACGATGCAACTATTTAGGCTGCAGCACAGTCGGTCCCGAAACACAGAAATTTGAAATGAAAAATATCTTTGTTTTGACATTGTGGTGAGGGTCTCTTAGAAACGAAAGAGACAAGTACTTACATTTTTATGCAATTTTTGGTCTCGCAAAGCTGCTAATACTTCTTAAAAATGGTAAAAGAAATTTTGGAAATCAGAAATGAGTTTCATTTTATTAACAGGCGATTTCATCCATAACTGATTTCATCAAAACGACATTGTTTTCCACATATCAAATGCGCTCTAGGAATCTGTCTTTTACATGAGACCAGAAAAAGCAGTGGAGAAGGATACGTTTCTAAATTTGTCTCGAAAAACTCAAGTTTAGAATCACAAGTTATAAAACAGTCTCTAAATTTAGGCTTTGCTGGTGTTTAAACTGATATTTTAACCCAGGTATTACGAGGGTAAGTCCATTATTATCGGCAAGGTAGTTATAAAATTTTATTGTAATCAAATAGCTAAGTTACAAGAACATCGTTTTTCGACATAGTTCCTTTGCGTTTCAGCGCACCGTGTCCAGATCTGTACAAGCTTCCTAATGCCCTCATAAAAGAACATTCTCTGTTGACCTGCGAGCCAGGAATGCTGTCATCGAGGTTTCTTTGGGGATGGCAGCCCATTCTTCACGGAGTGCTGCACTGAGGAGAGGTTCCAAAACACCCATAAGGTTTTCTATAGGATTCAGGTCAGGACTCTGTGCACGTCACTCCATTACGGGGATGGTACTGTCGTGTAACCACTCCGCCTCAGGCCGTGCATTACGAACAGGTGTTCCATCATGTTGAAAGATGAAATCACCATCCCCCTATTGCTCTTCAGCAGTGGGAAACGAGAGGGTGCTTAAAACATCAATGAAAGGCTGTGCTCTGATAGTGCCACGCAAAACAAAGAGAGGTGCAAGCCCCATCCACGAAATACAAGACAACACCACAGCCTCCGAATTTTACAATTGGCAGTACACACGCTGGCAGTTGACGTTCACCGGGAATTCGCCATACCCATGCAATGCCGTGGGATCGCGTACCATGCTTCGTCATTCCACACAACTTTTCTCCTCTGTTCAATCGTCCAATGATCACGCTTCTTACTCCAAGCGAGGCCTCGTTTGGCAACTGCCGGCGTAATGTGTGGCTTACCAGCAGACACTCGACCATGAAATCCAAGTTTTCTCGTCTCCCGCCTAAGTGCCATAGTACTTGCAGTGGGTCCTGATGCAGTTTGGAATTCCTGTGTGATGGTCTGGATAGGTGTCTCCCTGTTCCACATTATGACCCTCTTCAACTGTCAGCGGTCTCTATCAGTCAAAAGACGAAGATGGACCTGTACTCTTTTGTGCTGTACATATCTCTTCACGTTTCCGCTTCACTATCACATCGGAAAGAGTGCATCTAGGGATGCTGAGGAGTGTGGAAATCTTGCGAACAGAAGTATGACTCAAGCGACACCCTATCACCTGACCACGTTCGATGTCAGCGGAGCGCCCCATTCAGCTCTCTCACGATGTCTAATGACTGCTAAGGTCGCTGATATGGAGTACCTGGCAGTACGTGGCAGCACAATGCACCTAATATTAAAAACGTTTTTTTCGGGGGGGTGTGTGTGGATACTTTTGATCACGTAATGTATGTACTTGGCTTCTTTTATGATGTAGGCTAGTTCGTTACAGAAATAAATAAAGTATAGACGTAGATCAGGTAGCCAATACGATTATTTAATCCTTTTCAGGCTAATTATTTTGAAAGTTGTGTTACGAAATTGACTTTTTACATCAGTATGTTTTCCTCCCTCCATAACAGACGCAACAGCGCTTCTGTGGCACTCATTGTATAGCCAGAGGGCTGCCGGCTACGCTCTGAGCTCTCCTGGGATGGCGCGACACACCGGAAGTCAATCTGTTGTACCGGCCCAAACAGGTGACACCGATACGGACCAGCGCCTCTGTTTGTTGTGGCAGCTGCTGGCAAAAGATGGGCTGGTGGCAGCTTGTTTATGCCATGACCAACTTGTTCGTGTCAACGTGTCTAGCCAGACAAGAAGACTCCACCGGACGTAGCCAGCAGCATGGACCAACGGAGGGCACCGTCTTGTGACAGCGGCGGAGGCCGCTGTAATGGCGGCAGACAAATAGTAGTACAGCGTCAGGTGTTTGGTGGTGCAGCGGTCGGACCTGTCTTGTCTCACCGTGGCATGGTTTTGGCAGACAGCAAGAGTGTCAGAGAGAGACTTCAGCACTGAGCACTTTACAATAAGGCAATGTGCTTGTAGAGGTGCAGTGGTCAGCGCTGGGCTTCAGCAAGGTGCACGAGGATACTTTCCAGATGGAAGGCATACAGTGTTATTTTCCAGTGCGCAGCAGAAGACGGCAGTCCATAGCGTGACTCATGGAATGGTGTAGAGTTTAGCTCCAGCAGAATTGTGCAGAGTACGAAATGTTTTGGTATTGCACCTCATATATATTAGTGGCAGCATAAAGGTATTCTAGGAGTTAATTGCCAAATGTGGTGAAGCCTGATAGTGTCTGGTGAGGAGAAGCAGTTATAAACTGTGTTAAGTGAAATTCGGCGTTGCACTGCGGGCCAGTGGTGTATAAGGGAGTGTGATGCGATCATTCTTCTGGATGGTTTGAGTTAAACTCAGAGTGTTTAGAGTGCTACAGTGAGGGGTGTATGCATCAGTGAGGGGTGTATGCATCACAAGAGGCTCAAACATCTTAGGTATGTATATTAACTGGTGCAGACGCTACGTGTGCTGATAAAAATAATAGTTCCGCTATCTACCACGAGGTCAACTGATGGCAAGCGACATGTAGTTTCGTCCTATCGTGAATGAATATAGTGGTGTGAACATAGTAGCGTTGTTTCAAAGCTGGAGTCAGGTGCTGCATATGTAGGTGTTTATAACCCGCGCATCTAGTAGGCCTGTGACATGCCACCTCCCCGAAGAAAAACGGTCCAAGGATGAAGAAGTTTTGAAACAATACCAAATACTATTAGAGCTGTGTGTAATGGATATTCCTGCAGAACATGAGGCAGAGGAGAACCCCATATGCGACACTCATGTGCGTTCATGGCACCGGACACAGTAAAAAGTGTCTCGTCCGTCCAAACAATATTCCTCGGCCACATATCATCCATTTCCATGCATGCCAAAAAATCAAGGCCAAAGTCATGGCACTAGGAAATTTGAGCATTTGTTGCTTCATTTGATGCAAATTCAGAATCATAGGGGTACCAGTGTAAGATGCACCATAAGTTTCTTTTGAGCTGTTGACCAAGGGAGCTCGAGCGCTGACTGTAGAGTTTGTGCCATGTCCAGCACAGTCTTTAACAACAGGCATGGGAATGAGTCACTTCTCTCTCCCTCGTGCAGCGAATAGTTGACTTATTATTTCCAATTTCTTGATCATATTCTTTAGCCAATTTATTGACAGGGGTCCACTTTACGGCCGTTTCTGTTTGTCGTGTTCCCGCAGTGGAGTGCTGCTATTTCCACTGTCTTCCTTCACAATAGCCAATATTTTGCAAATAATGTAAACGTGCGTCTGATGCTGAAGGTAGTCTTTGGAAACTGTTTCGTTCCTGCACAAAAATATTTAAAATAAAAGTCTCGGATTCACGATTTTTATCACATGATCATTACAAAGTATTTGGTTGAAACTTCGATTCTTTCGCATCTTATAGTCTGACATCATAGCTTAAGTTCAGTGGCTGTAATTACAATGATATTTTGAAATTAAGAAAGCTAAGCAGTCAATTCGGGGAGTTTTCAATGAGGAATACGTTCGCTTCAGTGGACTTCAGCTCATGTGTTACTGTAAACGAAATGCAGCCATCATACTAGATGTTATTAAGGGTGAAAGGAGAGCCGTATCCCATTAAGATCTGGAATAAATGTAATTTATAGACTCGTGACACGCCACTGTGCAACAGAGACAAAACTGTCCCCGTGCACTACACTGAATTCATGTTTCGTGTTTCTGTTGTGTATGCAATTTATCACGTCAGTCATATCCGCAATCTACGTTGCCATTACGGTTACAGTGTACTGTAACAAGATTAAATGAAACAAAATTGTCTGTTTGACACATTAGCGTAAAAGTGAAGAGCTAGGCTATTGATCAAAATGTTGGGAGTTCAAATGAACACTCAACCTTTTCTAAAGCTTACTGTGATTTTTCTATAAGAGAACTGTGATGTCGGAGTAATTCAGTCATAAAACTAATATTTCTCATTTCAATTTGTGCAATACTTTATTTTATTTCCATGAGCGTAAAAATATGAGAATTTTTATTTCATTGTTAATCGACTTACTAAAAATGCAACTGAAAGGTATAAGAACTGAATGCTGCGAGCCGATCTGTAACTCTAGTTGGTACCAAATAGACATAAAAAGTTTGAACAAACCTTCATTAATATTTGCGGACATTGCCTCGTACCATTCAACCATCCTTGACAAGCTGCGTACACTAACTTCCTAGTCATTATCGACTGGCTAATACAAAAAAAGAGAAAAAGGAAAAGAAAACCATACATACTGGAAGACCGTAGGAAGGAAGAATTTCTGGTTCTCGTGAGTTAGCATAAACCACTTTTACCTCTAGATGGCTGTTGAGCTATCAGAAAGGTAAGGACATGCGCTTCTCAGATTTCCATTATATCACTGCCATGTCAGTTCCATTGAACTCATATCGGCTCAAGTTAACACGGAACGTTAAGAGGGGCCGAAATGACCTCCTTTTACAATTGGTAGTTACGCTACGAGGGATGAATGGAGCAACATATCCTTTCATTAGTTCTATTCATTTCGAAAGAACTTTCCTTATGTCGTGCGTTATCGACCGTTATCCGATTAACCACACTTTCAAACACGTAAGCCAGCAGTTACGCCTCCGAGTTTCCTGCAGCCATCGCTGGACGAGGAGCTGCCGATGAGAAGCAAGCACCCCTTCACCGGAGCTCCATCCGCCGGAGTAGTTACGTTCGAACACTCATGCACTGACCGCATTTTGCGCGTTTGCCAGTTGGACAACATTCACAGATTATCATTTTGACCAGGGCTCAAAATCTACTGAATAGTTATTGTATTGAAGACTTATTTGTAACTCTGCAATATGTTCCAACACTTTGAGCAACTGTTAACAAAGCTACTGTTTTAGCAACTGACGCTGCAACTACACCAACAAAGTTGTGTAATATTTATCTCAATTTTCTGTTCGTAGATAGCATCTGTTCCTAGCTCCTGTATCCACTAAAGAACCACACAACATGTAAGGAAGCTAGAACATATTGAAGAACTGTGCATTTCCCATAACGGATTACGACTTTTACAGATTTCGTCTTTAACGCCCAGGGTAGTCATATTGACCCATCAAGTTGGTTTATTGGTATGACTTACGTTTATTTCATGTACTCCCGAACTCCATTATTTTGCTGTGTGATACAATAATTAACTTTTGTTTGCAGTATAGAGGTATGAATGGACAACAATGAACTCTAGACAGTTTAGCTTTGTTTGACGTTCCCTTGCAAAAGCCAGTGTTGCACAGGTGATAGTGACGCGAAGATTGCTATGTACCAAGCATCGTGTTTATATGAAGATGATATAATTTCAGACTTATAAAGAGTTCTGAAAGATGAGCAGAAATTGATTCTGTGAAATTATTAGGCTCAACGAGAAGTTCTTCATGCTCTTTACATTTAATGACTGATAAATTTGTTTTAGTTTCTGCTGTATGGAACAAATTCATAGAAAAATGTATTGTGTCATAAGAATCCGGATCCGACGTAATAATACATGAGCAACTCTTCCAAAGTGATACTAAGTGCCCATTAATACAAATCGTGGCTTCGAAGCCTGACAAGTAGAGCCAAAGGTACTGGTTAACTGTAGATATTTTCAAGAGTTAGTCTTAACTTCGAAAGGATATTGCTCAGTCCCGAGATTGGAAATTTCCATATAGCAGTAGTGTTTTATGGAACCATTTCAATCTAAAGGCGGAATTGACACTGTACTTAATGACGCCCGTCAAACTCTGTAAGAAAAGCAGAGAAAAGTTAACCTCCACAGTGGTAAAAATAAGTGCAGCAAGAAGAGAAATACTACATAGTCTGAAGTCTTTGAAGGTGCCTCCGTATTTGATACAAGTATTAAATTTAACGATGTTTTCTTGATGATCTATCAAGGAAATACAGAAAAAATGTGGTAGTGTTGCTATACACAGAAAGGAGAAAGAACTCCAGAAACTGTAAGATAAAGTTTAGGGTTAACGTAAGAGATAAAATGTCCAAGCAGTATTCAGTCAAAGAATTCTCAAGAAGAAGGCCAGTACTCTCCATCTACAGTATTCTTGATGTAGCAGAAATAAGTGCATATGTAGTATTTCCTCAGAGCTGTTACTGGGAAGAAGGTCAAAACAAAAAAAGTTTATTCAATAACTTGTAGTGGAACGATGATCCTATTATGTGAAGGACTGCTCACTTCATATAAACACAAACAATTATGGAATGATTCGAATGAAAATGAAAACGAAGAGCACAGACCTAAAATTGCTGTAAACATGAATAATTCGATTTTCCTATGCATTTATAATTAAGTAAACCTCCTCTCGCATTTACTCTCGTTTGGTCTGATGGGGTTCAGTGAAGTTTGCTCTATTTTAAAAACTGACGATATTCGTGTTCTATTATACTTCATTCACAATTCTGTATCTTAATTAGCATGTAAACCGTAAGAAAGCATTAAAATATAATAATTCTGTACAATTTTGAAGTAATAATTCATATCATTATTGTTATAAAGTAGGTATCAAAATTAGCGTTATTGAGATGTGCAGCTCAAGTGACATGCGTCCTGTCTGGGCACACATTCTTTAACTAAGCTTCCGGAGTGGTATATGCATAAAGTGCAGCAATCTGAGAATCTGCAGAGCGTGGATATATCATTCGGAAAATGAATCATATTTCTCTAAGTACTCAGCTAGCATACTAACTGCATCATGAAACAAACGAAACTCACCCAGGAAACGATACCTGCTCATATTGGGAAACGAAATGGATGTGTGTATTTGTAGTTCAGATTACATGCATTTTGTTCTACGCTGCGGAACTTGCTAGTTAGATGACAATGATCCCTTTGTGGAGTTTCAGTTTTTATTGCCTAATTTCAGAGACAAATATAGCAGTCAACTACCTACTTCCGTACGAAATTTTTATAGCAACATTCATGCAATAAAACACAGCAATTTCATATGCAAGTTGTTCAAGATAAGAGTGCAACCATATCACAGGATTTTCTGTGAAATATGATCCAAAATGATAAATAGCTGAGTAATATAAATGTGAAACTTGATACGCCGCTGCATATGGTATGTGTCATTGTGTGTGGCTGGGATATGGGGCAGTGGATTCACCCTCACAACGTGTTACAGGAGTGGGGTGCTCAAACTCTGCGTAAATAACTTAGGTTACACTCTAACTGTGGTGAAATTTCTTAAATTTTTAGACGTTAGTCGCCTCTGTACACACCTCTACACACACTGTGTATTGCAATCCAGTAGGTACTGTGGTAACTGTTTGCTCATAGCAAGCGATTTCAGACATCGAGGTCAAATACGGTATGTATTTTTATGCTTTTAGGTGGGACATATTCTTGACCCAGCAGTAGCGTTTCTTATCCCCATGACAGAACAATAACATATCCGCATATTTCTGGTGCTGAATGGTGAAATTTGAGAAGCGACTGGTCCAACAATTGGCTTGTTTCCTTCATGCTGCATATGTACATTGGCGTAAGGGGATTCTGCCTCTCACATTTAGCTACATTCGACTCACAAGCTCAAGATGTATTTTGATATTTAATTTGCAGGCCAGATCAATGCACCCGAACCAGACCTCGTCGTTACTTTGGACATTAATAATGCCCCTTTATGGCAACCATATCGTCTGTAAGATGGATGTAGGGGGACCCACACTATTGTATCAGACACATGCCAATGAATGTCCAAATATAAGGCTCTACTTAGAACTTCCCCAGATTTTATTACTAGGATTTCCGATAACTGCATCTGTGTGAAATTCAAGATGAATGATACTTTCCTTTTTCAGACGGTTTTCACCCTGTATATGCACACTTTATTCCAACTTAATGAAGGTCGCATTTTCTTGGGTGCTCAATCTTCGAGCATAGCATTTCATGACGTACTAAATGGCAGGATACTACTGGTCGCTTTTGAAAAATAAGTTCCCTTTCGGAACATTAAAGCGCATGTACAGGGAAAAGGGCGAATCTCCTTGGTATCCAATCGTAGAATTGTCGATGATGGCACACAATATCGTACCCTTAAACACGTCTACAATAACTGGATATGAGAAAGTTGCGATAGAATATACCTGACGTTCGTCGACACTAACGGGCTCAACCAATGCGCTGTCACTTTTTTTCATCTCATCAGTCTTCTGACTAGTGTGATGCGTCCTGCCATATATTCCTCTAATATACCATCTCAGAGTAGCACTTGCAACCTACATCCTCCATTATTCGCTTGATGCATTCCAATCTCTGTCTTCGACTAGAGTGTTTGCCCTCTGCAACTCTCAGTAGTACTACGGAAGTCATTCCCCAATGTCTTACTAGATGTCCTATCATCCTGTCCCTTATACGTATCAGTGATTTCCCCATATACCTTTCCTCTCTGATTCTGCGCAGTACCTCCTCATTTCTAACCCTACCAGTTCACTTAATTTTCAATTTTCGTCTGTAGCACCACATCTCAAATGGTTCGATGCTCTTCTGTTCTGGCTTTCCCGCAATCCCTGTTTCACTAGCATACAATGCTGTACTCCAGACGTACACTCTTAGCAACTTCTTCCTCAAATTAAGGCCTATGTTTAATACTGGTAGACTTCTCATGGTTATGTAATAGTATGAACGGAGTGGGTGACATGCTCAGGGTTGTGGGGCTTGGCTGGGTAGACAAAGGTGGCTGTTTTTAGCAGTCTTCCTCTTTATTGTTGGTTCTTCCAATATATTTTCTGGTAGCTCAGCCTCACCGCTCGTGTCGTGGTGGAGATGTGCTGATGTGCGCAGCCTGGGGAACGCGACGCCGTACTCGGTCAGCGTCTGCGCAGGACCTGCCTGCTCGCGTCCTGCAGATGCTGCAACTTGTGATAACGCTGGGAGCCACTGGTGAAGCAGCGGGCAACGCCCTCCGCCGGCCGGTCCTCGGGGGCAGTGTCCCTGATCACGACGACGTAACAGCGACCAAAGGCCCATTCGGTCGAACCGATGCCGACGCCCACCTCTGATGCCCTTAAATACTGCAGACCTTTGCTGAATCCGTTGGTTACGCGGCTCTGTGTTTATTAGAATGTTCTCGATGAGTTAGCTAATGCATCCCCGCCACACGCTGCCTGCGCCTGCGTAATTCGGCTAATGATGCGTTCTGGCTGTTGATGGCTGCCGCGCTCGTACACACCTACCGACGCTCGTTGCAAAACTGTCTCACGTGCAAAACGCGCCGTCCATCCTTCTTCCGCTGTCTGCCGTGAAGCTGGCGCATCGTGCACTGAAACACACTAAATCACAATTTCGTGACATTTTTCCTAAAAATAACACCATGTCCTCTACAATTCCTCCCTTGTACGAAAAGAATTCGTCCTCGAATTCAACCATAAAGTGTGAAAAACTAGAGTTCACTTCACAAACACCACAAAATACATTTGATTCACTATTTACACTGTGTTCATTCACTTCTATCCTCAGTCTAATCTTTGTTCATAAACATTACTCAGTGTTCTGCTGCAGTGCCTCACAACTGTTCAGTGGTTTTGTCTGGACCCTTAGGTTAAGGGTTGGAAGGGACGGGATTTGGGCTACCTTCCTCTTGAGCCCATAGTACACTAATCCTACAACAAAGATAAAAATACAGATGGCGGTGTTTGATGATCTAATAACTAGTAAGTTTTGCTTATGCTCAATACGGTACTCATGCACTCATTGAAAAAGATATTCCATAGTTATACGACCATCCTTAGCTGCTAGCATCTGGTCCAAAGAGGCGAGAAAAGTCGGGTCTAATGTGCTATTCAAAAGAGTGAGATTTTCTTTCGGGACGAATTGTACCAGTTGGTCGAGTACATAGATCAATATGCGTGTAATGTTCATGATTGTAGCTCCAGCAATCACGGCTAATAAATGGAAAGTTGGCCCTAATATGTCACACTACGTGCAGTTAATCAACAGACCCAGCCCCAGCAGTTCTATGCTTTGCGTACACTCTTGCTTACCGTGCTCATAACAAACGCAAATAACGACTGTGTCTTCCATTACTGAAAATACCCAATGTGGACCCACTTGCTGAAAGAAATGCACCGTGCCTGCTATAATTTCCTTAATGCACTCCGTGACTGGCTCTAGAGAGCGGAATGGAGAATACTCACAAGATTTGGGAACAGTGTGTAACAATTTCGAAGGGCAGATGGTAACTAGACCTGTTCAATAACACAGCAAGTGGCGGTGGCGGTGAGGAACGCATAAGCTTGTCTGTTACGTGCCACTAACAGTATTTACCGTATGGTTAATTGTACGAATTTCGGCAAAATATCCCGCTTCACTGGATATGTATGCAAGGCTTACACTGAAATTTACAATCCCTACATGTTAATGGTATTATGATATGAATTCTCGACAAGGTACCCATCTGCGTACTGTTAACAGTGGCCATTTTGTAGTACAGAGATAATGTCATTAGTAGCTCCAGGGACACAGGCAATTCCGATTGCACTTTCTGTAATCCTTCCCAAAATTGTTCCGAAGGTGACAGTACAGGGGTTAGGTGCCTGCACATTGCGTGCAACAAAGCCTCCTGTAGTTCCATGGCTTCTATGCGTGCTTCCATAATACTATCAGCATGAAAACGGAGCAGATAGCGATTAGCAGCTGTGAATCGGTTTATCCAACCGATAGTTGATTATACCCAAGTAGTGATTGGTAGTGTCAGCTGTGGCCTTAATGTGGGACATCAAGGTCGCGGCCAAAGTTCGCAATTGGCGCGTATTAGTAACTACAGCTTTCTAGAAACTCTCTAATTGGGTTGTGGGAAGATCTAGGATCCCCTGGTTGTTAATCACATTATCCTGTACCTAACATAGCGTTTCATTAATACTTTCAACTTCCGCGTCAGTGGTCCCAAAAACAGTTTTTTAGGATACGGCCACCTGCATTTAACCATCCTCTTTTTCCTATGGACATGCTTGGTTAACCCTGCAGTTTGCCGCAACTGAGGTTGTAAGCATGCAAAAGCTGACTGTAGTAGCTGATATTCTCCCTCTGTATCATTAAACCTTGACTCATTAGCCACTATGGAATGAAGGTCATTAAATGTATCCTCTAATTTACAGATTTCGTCGTCAACCGCCCAAATATTACAGTCCACCCTTAAGGTCCATTGATGTCCAGACGTAATTACGTCCGCTTGTTGCGAGAACTAAACACCACTTGATATAGGACGTACCTTCAAGGCTTCAGCTGAGTTGGTACAGCAAAACTGAATAACTATGCTGAGAGAAGGTGCACAACTTTCCTCTTCCCTCTTCAGCGCAACCCATGACGCTGGAACTGCTGGTCTTACCAAAACGTCATGCCTCCTGAGAAACAAAAGAAAAACAACTCACATTAGCTCTTCCTTTTTATGCATGGCCTAAGAACATAATAGCATGTCTGATTGCTTCCACAATTAACTTGGTTCCCTTGTTTATCTACTCCTTTCTTATTCTTCTTCTTAGATTCATCTTTCTCTCCATAGAAGTTACTGCAGACAATGACGGAAGTTCTTCAAATTTCCCCTTGAAAGGCATAATTCGGCTCACATGAACAATAGTAGGGCGAGTTGGAAGCTGACATTAACCTGGAAAGGACCTTGATAATGGGATACAATTTTTTTCATTTTGCGTTTTGGCATATATGGATTAGTCATCATCATTACATGATATTTGGGTAAAGCCGCCTTTCTATTGTGAACTTTGTCCTGTCTCTCTGACGCTTTAGTGTTCATTTTTTTTCGCCTTCCACCAGATTGTTTTCAACTTTGTGGATAAATCCTTAACAGCAGAAACATTAGTTCCTGGTGGAGTCTTGAGCAATTCGAACGGAGATGGCATCTTCTGACTGAACAGTACTTCATACGGAGACACTCCTGTATTTTGAGTTATACACCATGGTAACAAACGCCAATAGGGTATCCCAATTGTTGTGTTGCGAATTTACATAATAACTTAACATCTTAGGTATTATAGATGAACTCTCTTGGTCCAACAATTAGCCTGCAGGTGTAACATGCTTATTCTCAATTTCCTCTCATGCAACAGCATGCGTAACTGTTTCATCAAGTGGGACATAAAGTTTGTCCTTTGATCTGTAATTACAGTTTGAGGTGTTCCGAATTTCAATATCCATTGATGTACCATGGTGTGAGTCACTGTTTTGGCTTACTGGTCCTGAATAGCTGTCACAGACACATAGCGCAAAAAAATGATCTACTATTGTTCAAACATAGCGATTACTCTCTGGTGTTTGCCCAAACAGTCCCGAGACATCTAAGCCAAATAATTGAAAAGGTCTATCCGCTTCTGGTTGTCATTGCAACACAATTTTGTGATGACTCAGTTCCGCCCATTGAGCACAAGGAATGCAATTATTTACATACTGATCTACATCTTGCCTATGCGCCGACCACCAATAACTCTGTGCTACACTCCTTTCCATTGATCTTCGACCCAAATAACCATAAAACATTGAATCATGTGCTTGATTTAAAATTTCGCTTCACAAATTTTCTGGTATGACTATGCGTGGACCATTCCTAGTTTTATGGTACAATATCCCATCTACCACAATGAACTGTCCCTGCGAGGCAAATCGTTGACAATCTGCGTCGGCGGTTTGTGCTTACTCCCATTCGTTCTCATTTATTCCTGTGCATTCCATGGTGCATACTTTAAGACTCAGACCATCCATGTTTCTTGGTGTGATTTACCCGGTCAATGAATCACTTCAAAATCGTACTCATTAAGATGCAAAGCCCACTTAGTTAATCTACTTGTTGGATCTTTAAGCCCTAACGACCACTTAAGTGCTGCATGGTCGGTAATCACCTTGAAATGTCATCCATAAAAATAACACTGGAAACAGTTTATTCCGAAAATTAATGCCAATAACTCCTTCTCAGTTGTTGAGTAACTTTTTTTGCAATTTTTAGCTGTCTAGAAGCATATATGCTAACGGGTGTTCCCGTCCAGCTATTTCCTTAGATAATACAATACCCAAAGCATAATTGCTGGAGTCTCAAGATAATATAAACTGCTTACTAAATTCTAGAAAAGCCCAAACCGGACTAGATGTTAACAATTTTTTTAACTTTTGAGAAGCCTCTTCGCATTATGCTGACTAGTGAAATTTTGGACCCTTCTTCAGCATTTCTGTGAGGCGGCTTACAATATCCGCAAATTTTGGAATATACCTCCTGGCGAGACCTAAATAAGAGTGCAACTGATTTACTTTTGTAGGTGTCGGAAAATTCATTACCGCCTCTACAAGTTTTAGATCCGTGTGGACACCCTCCTGTCTTATAATATGACCTAAATAACGGACTTCTTGTAACAAAAAATAACATTTTTCCATATGAAGAGTTAACCGCACTGCTTTCAGACGATCGAAAACTTCACACAAATGGTGCACATGTTCTTGCACGTCCTTTGAGAAAACAATTATGTCGTCCAAATATACCATACACTGATTAGGTTTCAGCCCTCGTAACACGCTATCTAGTAACTGTTGGAAGGTTGCTGGAGCATTTTAAGTCCAAAAGGCATTTGACGATACTGAAAATAACCTGTAGGTGTTGAAAAAGCTGTCTTTAGTCGGTCTTCCAGGCGACCTCCAACTGGTGGTACCCGCTTCGAAGATCCAAGGTCGTGAAGTACTGATCCTGACCCAAATTATCCATAGTTTCAGTGACATTAGGCATTGGGTATGCATCCAATACAGTGTTTTGATTCAGGAAACGATAATCACAACAGAAACGATATGCCTTGCACCTATCAGGTGATTTTTTACCCACTATTAAGATAGGAACGGACCAGAGACTACTACTGGTTTCTATTATCCCATCGCCAAGCTGTTGATTAACAAAATGTTCCATGACAGGCTGTAACCTTTTTGGACCACGATATGGACGTTCATACACCGTTGCTTCATTCCCAGTGGGGATGTGATGTAATGCTGAATTAACGGTGCGGCAGGCAGTGGACCATGAGAATTAAATAACTCTTTATATTCCGTCAAAAGGTTCTCCATGACTTCTCTGTCTTGCCGTTCTAAATGTGCTACTATAGCCCTCTGTGCAGACCAGCTGAAAGACTCTCCAGGCATTGTGTAATCTGTTACGAAATCCTTATCCAGTTCATCTTCCCCTATTATCTCCAGATTCGCTATTACGGTACCCTATGCTAACTGCACCTCTTCAAGGCCAAAATTATCAATGCTGATAGACACAACCTTTTTTACTTCTATCTTGTGGAGGTAGTACACGCTATGTCGCGTAAAACACTTAATTTTAACCAGCAGCTCATTCTCAGACAAAGGTTCAATGGCACACAACGAATTTACC